>NC_061093.1:23882639-23912639 GCF_015104395.2 Macrobrachium nipponense | reverse complement strand
TTGCACTCCAATTTAGCAGTGATAAAAGTATTTTGAATTCTTACATATCCTCCCTGACATTAGGTCATGATACACAAGATATGTCTACCAATCAGTTATTGAATTTATTTGTGCAAACAAACACTTTTTCGTGTTCTGATAATGTTCCCAGCTTTAGATTTTCAGTAGGAACATATTGAATTGATATGCTTATGTTTATCCTATTAAAAACTTCTGAATTTAGGAACAATTGTTTCCTATTGATATATATACATACACATATATGCATATATATATATATTATATATATATATATATATATATATATATATATATATATATATATATAAGCGAATACCACGGGAAATGATAGTCAGGAATCCAAGCGCTTTCGTCTTTATTCAGACATCGTCAAGGAGCTACTAAAGTACAATCGGAGAGAGAAGGCCTCAGGTAAAAACAAGATCAGGAATACCAGATGGTTAATTATCAAATTGGGAATGGGTAAAAATTAAAAGGGATAATCCAGGATTATCGGATATCACACGGTCACAAAACTTAAACAGATTCTGACCCTAACCGAAATTACAAAGTATCTTTACAGTCCAAAACATGAAAAACTGAATATATTAATTTGTTTGCTTATATTTATCTACAACTTTTTTCATTGTGAAAGCATCAAGTTTAAATAAACCAAGACTTAAATTTAGAACATTTCTATTATTTGACTTGATAAAACAAGATTCAATGATATTCCTTTTAACTGTGTCATTACAATGGGACTAAGGCTCTTGCTTGACTCCCGTTAATAGGATGGTCTAAATCTCTCATATGTACAAATAATGCATTCGATATTTGCCCAGTTCTCACAGAATATTGATGTTGCTTAAGACGCTGTGAAAGAGATTCGCCAGTCTGTCCGTAATAGATTTTATCACACTTTTTGCAAGGAATTTCATATATGCAGCCTGGAAGATCTTTAGGAGAATTTTTGATTACTAAACTCTTGACATAATATTACTGAAAAACAACATTTATGTTAAAAAGCTTTAAAATTCTAGGAATATCTAAAAACCTTTCATCATAAGGTAATTTTAGAATGTTATGCTTACTAAATTCAAGTTTGTCATTAGGTGAATAAAATGTTTTTCTAGCTCTTTTCCATGCCACATCTACAAAAGTCCTTGGGTATTTAAGTTTCAATGCAATATCATAAATAGTTTTGTTTTAATTTCAGCGTCAATTTAAAAAAAAAAAAAAAATATATATATATATATATATATATATATATATATATATATATATGTATATATATAATATATATATATATATAGATAGATAGATATATATATATATATATATATATATATATATATATATATATATATATATATATATAAAGAGCATTTCCGTGTGATCGAGGGAGTTTCTGAACTTCAGTTTTCCTCAACTAGTTCATGCTTTTCAGTATCATCATTCTTATGAAACAGCAAATATCTTTCTTTATCGGAAGTATTAAAAATAAAACCTAATTTCCTTACCCTTAATTAGATACATCTGGCGTATATGCACAAACTAAACCGAATAATCCAGAGTTTTTCCATTTCATTAAAAATTCAAGTCTTCCTGCTGCTGTTTAAATTAAAGATTACAGTTTTTGTTTTATTTCCATTTAATTAGATTTCCGTCCGAAAAGAGGTTTAGTCGCCTTAATAACAGTTCTGTTATTTAATGCGAAAAGATGATCTCTTCCAGTTCAGAAAGCCATTAACCATCTCCATCTCTGAGAGGATTAATTTCCTTTTCGCTCCCTCGAGAGAGTCTCCTTCGACATATAGCAGCTATGCAAACTTTTATTCGTTAGTTCTTTGGTGATATTATCTAATTCTCTGTTCTCTTTTTTAAGGTTATTTTTATATAAGTTCTCTTAGATATTCCCCGTAACTTAAAATCACATATTTTGTAATCTAATCTCACTAATATTACAAACTTTTATTTTTGGATATTTTGAAAAGTAATCTCATTAATATTACAAGCTTTTATTTTTGGATATTATGTTATTTAACTACATTAATATTACAAACTTTGATTTGTTGGTAATGGCAGGTAAATTCTAAGATCTTCATCAAATGAATTTGAGTCGATAATACAATTTATTATTGAGATAGAAAATGACCGTAACCCATTTTTTTTTTTTTTTGGGGGGGGGCAGGGAAAAGGGGGGGGGGGGGGCAGGGGGGGGGGGGGGGGATTGCCATGTTCAGGTAATTGTTGGAGTATAGTTTTACACAGAATGTGCACTAATGTTTCCGCAACTATCCATATTTTGTGTTCTGGTTAAACTAATATAGTGAGGAGATAGAGTCCTCACATCTGTCTGAGTGATGCAATAGTTGGCCTTACAATTACAGAAATTGAAATCTAAGCCTTAACTTTTCTCAATCTTTGCTGAACGTTATCCTCATAGATTAACGAATATTTTCATCATCCTAGCGTGCGTTTTCATTGTGTTACTTTAACGCAAGCATTATGGAGGAGAATAATAAGTAATATAATAAGTATTATGTCAGCGAATAACATACGAGAGAAGATTTACAACAACAATAACAAAAACCGAACATTGCAAATTCAATTCATAAGTATTTGCGAAGATCCGGTAATATATTTTTTAAAATGTAGATATTACTGAAAGTGGAAATTTTCGTACTATTCTTGCTGTGTCTTGTCACTGTTTTAGATTCCTTATAATATGGTTTTCATAAGAGAAATTACGCTGATTAAATTGAATAGCGTTACTTAACAAAATTCCCTTCTCATAAAAATGAGGAGATACGGCAGAATAGTTAATAAAAAACGATACCCTCACCCGAACTAGCGATAAAGTTTGCAGTAGAGACATCAAATTAATTAACCGAATTCTTGAATTCGAAATAGAATTCTTTAATCCTAACGACGAAAGTACATCAAAGTCAGGCAGAAGACGATTATCTGTCTAATGTGCAGGGGAAAGAATTTGATTAGTAGATGTTTAATCAAATGAGCTCTCTCTCTCTCTCTCTCTCTCTCTCTCTCTCTCTCTCTCTCTCTCTCTCTCTCTCTCTCTCTCTCCGTGAGTGTGTATCTATTTATACCATAACTGCATAGAATATTCCACATTCCATTATATTCTTAGAATTCTACAACTGAGGATTCCATCATATTTCATAAAGATTAAAGTGCAAGGGAATAAAGAAAATAATAATAATATTTGAAATAAACGAGGGTCGATAAATAACTAACATCTTTTCCAGAGGTAAATTCGTTTGTATTGTAGCATTAACAAAACGTCTGCTTAGCTTCTAAATCAAAGAAAGCTTTATATGTGATTTTTATTTTTTAGATAAAGAGTAAAAAGAGAAATTAGGTTTTCTGCAACAATCCTGTTTCAACAATAACCAGAAGTCAGGAATTTGACTGCCGACTGAAAAGATGCCGAGTATGAGAACCCGTTTTCTGTTCTCTAAAAGTTTCCCAGAAAAAAAAATCACCCCCCAAAAAAACGATAAAAAATTTTTTTTACCCCTCCCAGAGTTATTACGAAAGCAGGCTGTTTCCGTTGCAATTTTCCACTTGGCACGTACCCGCATCTACTAATGTTTATTTTCAGCTGCGCCGAGCCGTGAAACAGCTGCCAGGTGATGAGACCACATTTGGAAGGCCGGAAACAAGATTCATCCATTATTTTGGATGGAGGGCCCCATTGTCTACCTTCCAGAACCCCCGGGTCTATCATTACTCCCCCCAACCACCACTCCGTCCCCCCCATCCTAAGAAACACGCTCGATACGAAAGATGGTTTCCATCAAGGTCCAGAGAATACACGGTTTCCATTAAACACTACACCGCAGTTACAATCACACCGCTCGTTTTGTATTACTTCCATGCTCGGTTCCATTTCAGGGAAGGAAATTGCCGTCTGTAATGATATCCCTCCTAACAGCCTTTCTCCCATCTCTTGCCGACAAACTACGAAACTTCAATAGGCCTAGTAATATCGTGTAATGGCGAGCTGAAAGTTGTGCGAACGAAGGAACAGACACAAGAGAAATTAAGATGGAATGATGTGTTCGTAATCATACAACGATAATATCCTAAGATAAGCAATGATTCGTACAACATTGTAATTGGAGATTGATTGATGATAACTTCCGGAAAGTAAAAAGGGAACACTTACTAAGAGGTAAAAGGACTGGGGGGAAAAATTAAGGGAATATTCATATATATATATATATATAGATATATATATATATATATATATATATATATAATATATATATATATATATATATATATATATATATATATATATATATATATATATATATATATATATATCCGTCCTGTTACATTTAATGCTGACTCTCTTTGTCTCTGTCTTATCAGCAAAAAAGGGAATTTTTCTGATTTCTCCGTATGATGACATTGAGCACATTTTATTACTTCAATAAAACATTTCCTATCGCATAGATTCTGACGGAAATGGTATGTTGTTTTATTGATGAAGTCTTTTTCGAGGGACAAATTTGAAATGTAGCAAAATGGCATTTCTTTAGATTCCCACAATAAACATTTTTACTTATACAGGCTGTTGGAATAATCCATTTTGGATATTCACTTTTATTTGTGCTGAAATATAACTAGGGAAGCCAGATCTAACGTCCCTTTAGAAAACGTTTAAAGATTTCTGTCATAACAAAAGGAAAATAATGAAAGCAAGAAACTATGTCATCATAACGTGTATTGTATAGGAGGTAAGCAATCAGAGGTAATCAAGAGTTTATAGATTAATAATGAAATTATGTATTATTCCGGTACCTTTGTTTATATCCGTGCATTAGAAAGATAATATTCAAACCCTAAGCCATTAAGCTGAAATATTTATTTATGGGCTACGGAACTAATCTAACCGATTGAAGAATGGAAATATATGTGGAATTTTGAATTTAGTGTGAAACTTATCTCAAGCTTTCTATTTCCTTTTTGAGAGTATTTGAGAATTACTATCTAATAGTCATTGCATTTGCTGAATTGCAATGAATACTGAAAAAAATATGATTTATTTTACTAAAATACTGCACTGTAATAGCCACTAGAACAGTTTTCTTTCAGATATACTTTGAAGTTTTTTGAAAAAGAAAACTTTTGAGGTGGCTGTTTATCTGTCAGTCCTCACTGTTTCTGTCCGCCCTCAAATTTTAAAACCTACTGAGGCTAGAGGGCTGCAAAGTGCTATGTTGATCATCCACACTCCAATCATCAAACATAATAAATTACAGCCCTCTAGCCTCAGTAGTTTTTATCTTATTTAAGGTTAAAGTTAGCCATGATCGTGCATCTGCCACCGCATTAGATGCCAGCAACACAAACCATCACCGGGCCATGGCTGAGAGTTTCATGGGCCGGAGCTGAGAGTATCATTCAGCCTTATACGCTGTACTTATTTTATCATTATTGCTAAACCAGGACGTATAAAAAAGGTCAACTGAAACCATCAACACATAAAAGCGCTAATCCATGAGTTAGATGCATAACCCAATTATTCCATATTTATGAATATAACCTATCTTTCTTTCTTTCTTTCTTCTTTCTTTCTTTCTTTCTTTCTTTCTTTCTCTTCTTTCCATGCAAAACCGTATGCTTCGGTGACCTCCTCACTCCCGGTTAAATGGAACAGAAGTAAAACGCAGTACGCTTAACTGGGTAGACTAAAAAGGAACTCCTCCCGTCGGAAATTAATGTAAAATCGAGGTCGCTTATAAATACCGCCCTTATTATTCTGGTTTGATTTTGCCTCGAAGCGAAAAGAAGCATCGAGGGTTTTTTTTCTTTTATTTATTATTATTCTTTTTCGTTTAACTCTTTCAACACTTTCATTTAAAACTTCCGGTTCAGTTGCTTTCTGCTTAATGAGGCAACGTTCGCTGAAGAAAATGAATCTTTCTGTGAATACAAGAGGAAAATTAATGTGTTCCATAATCATTCCAAAAACAGCAATGTGTACCCAAGATTTATTATTCAGCATAATTTTCTGAAAACTTTTTTTTAAGATTCATGTCTTCATGCAGTGTGCACTTAGGTTTACATTAAGTTTACATTTATGTATCCGTTCAGATTCTGTACAATAATTTTTCTTCCATTAGCTAAGCAAGTCTTTTAAAACGTGTTAGGTATGGGGGTCATATTAAAAAAAAGCGAATAATGAGACTTAATTATTGCTTATAGCTCGCAAGGGAAAATCCCGTAATGAACTACAGGCTTCATGTAATGTTTTTACTTAGTCATTTTCAAAAACTTCTAAGATATCAGGGAGGTGTTGACGACCCAACATACCCGTAATTAAATACAGCAGCTGAAAAGTGATTAATTCTTTTAGTTATTAACATCAATGGATAAACAAGAAATTTCATCAAGCCTTAATAATGATATTGTTCACGGGACTCCTTGTTCTCTTTCATTTGTATAGAACTTAATGAGCCCGGGAAAAGCGTTGCAAATTGCTTTCAATGCAACGTCAATGCGGTCTTACTTATATAACTCCGCTTGATTTATGGAATCATAAATATATACTAATACAGTACATACACGTACACTCAAGCACACACATAAACACACACGTATATGCCTGTGTGTGTGTGTGTGTGCGTGCGAGTTAGAGCCCTTGTGTGTGTATTCATGTTACAGCAGCACTCACAGTCATAGTCGGTATTTCTAATGTTTTATTCTTCTCAAAATAATACTTTATGCTTTGATAAACTTTTTGCCAACCATCTTACAGCCTAGTTAAATATCCGCACTAAAGCAATACACGAGCATTTTCCCATGCCTAATAATATTTCTTTTATGTTCACAACTGAAATTAATAACCCTAGGCACTACACTTTATTAAATTGTTAGAGCTTCCTGCTGCATCTTAAGTAAAAGAGTACTACAGTTAATTTCATTTCTAGGTAATTAGATATAGCGCCATTAAGAGGTTTATCTCAGCCGATAATAGTTCTCCTATTTATAGCGAAAAGATAATCTCTTAGAGTTCAGAAAGCAAGTAACTATCTCCATCTTTGGTAGGATTAACTTCTTTTTGCCACTCTTGAGAGGCTTCCCTTGTTCACATTGGATGTTCAGTTATTTTGTTAATTTCTTTATGATTTAATTTATTTACTGAATTTGTTTTCCCAGTGCAGTTTGTTACGTTAATTTTCATTAATCTATATCAATATCACAAATTGAAATTTTATTTATTCAGTTATCACTTTTGTTTTGTTATCATTGAAAATTTTGTTTAATTTTAGCCTACAAAATATTTTGTTGTTGTTCTTGTTGGAGTGGGGTGGTAGGAAAGGTCTATGGAAGAGCCCAAGAAGGTCTGAAAATGTGTTTCGCGTTGAGTTAATTAAAGATACAGGAATTTTAGGATAGGGTATTCATGATTTGTTTTATTAGAATTTAAATGTTAAAAAAAAGATAATGCGCATGTTAAACAGTAGAGAAAAATCGATTCAAATAAAACAGTGTATATTCTAATTTTCGTTGGTGAAACCAGGCTCCATTTGACCGTAGATTTTAGCATGTTTTAATTTATTTGGTGTACTGACTTTAGGCTTAGTTTCTGTTCGATTATTTTGCTTTCCACTTATAACTGAGAATATATGAACGTGTTTAATGTATGTCCTTTTCATTTGATCCTTTTTGTTATTATAAGAAGTACTTATTATGAGTATTAATTACGAAGACCACTTCACGTTAAGTTGGGAATATAATGTTTACCACTTATGCGTGTAGGGAAAATTTTGCCGCATCACGAATAAGCTGGAGATCGCACCACGTCTTATTATTTAGGAACTGAACTAAATGCCCGTTAAGTTTAATGAGGTAAAAGTGTATAGATATCTCTCTTCTTCCAACATGAGAGTTATATGCTTATTTCATATTAGTTGTAATCTTTCGTTACTTCATTATTTACGTGATTATCTAAAAACTTTTATTAAACTCAGTGCAAGAAATTGACTGAGAGAGAGAGAGAGAGAGAGAGAGAGAGAGAGAGAGAGAGAGAAGAGGCTTGTATCTTTCGCTTGAAGACCTGCAATAAATTCTCCGGAGCAAAACAACACGCTGTGAATTAATGTGTAGGTTTGTTGCCTCAGGTAAAGCTCACACTGTATTAAAAGTGTGAGAGCGGAATTGCCAGAGTGTATTCGTACGAATGCTCACTTTTATTATTACCTGGAACTCGACGAGCTTCATTCGTTTCCATTTCTCAGCTTACTGCTTCCCAAAATTTTAAAGCACATTCTACAAGGTACGATATCCAAAAATTACTTAACAGAAAAAAGTATTTATTGGGCAACCACTTTTTCGTATATGTGAGTGTGGACCGGAAGTAAAATAACATACATTTTCTTAACAAATATGTTCGTATGTTACTCAAGCAATTTTGCAGACATATGACTGAAAGGAAAACGGTCACGTTTCCTGCTACGCCTAGACAATATTTTCCTCCTACAGTTGTCTGCTACTCATGTTGGCAAGGAGCCTGCTCACATCCAACGCTGAACCAGCCCCCACCCCCCCTTTTTTTCTTTTATATTTAGAAAGCACATTTAGCATCCTTACTTTTTCGGTGAGGTCTTGGGCCAGTCGGCAAGTAGAAAGACAATTCTTTGTAACGTATTTCTTAGGAATGCCTTTAATTCTTTGTAACGTATTTCTTAGGAATGCCTTTAATTCTATCTCCACCCTCCTACGCCATTCAGCGCTTTTTATCTGACTCTGAGTTTAAATTGATTCGAATCTTTAATGGCGTCCTATAAAAAAAAAATAGTATTATTTTTTCGAAAATCAAGCAAAAGAACATGAATATATTAAGAAGAAATCTACCTAACAACGGTAATAGCTTTGGTTATTTATTTTAGTAATAATGAGTAGAATTCATCTACAATTGGACTTTTTTTCTTTTTTTACCGGGGTAGGCCACAGCAGATACCAGCTACATTATGTTGTGTATTATTTAGTTTTCCCTGTGTTTTAGATGACTGAAATCCGTAATTTGTAATTTCTCTTCTTGTGTATTTACCATGAAAATATGTTCAACTGCAATTTGAAGTGGTACAGCCTAATTGTATTTTCATTTCACTTATTTAGCTATCACCTTCTTGGTTGGTTGCTGATGTGCGCTCTAAAGTTATCCTATTATACCAATCGACATTGCAATTTTCAGTAATATTACAGTAACAGTACCAGCACTATTGGTCATAATCGTCAGATTCATTATCACAGTAACAAAATCAAACGGAACAAAACAGACAGCAAAGAGATACAAGGCCCAGGAGAGAACTACAAAAGACACAGTGTCTTGACACTGATCAAACCCGACCTCCTCGGAATATCATTTTCACCCACCCAAGGCCAGACATGATTCTGAATTTCCATAATTCAACGTAAGGTGTGAGATCCATTTGCATTTCGGAGGATGAGAGACGCCTGTATTTAGAGAGCGCTGGAGAGTATAACGGGTGCAAGACGACCCCGATAATGCTATGCCAGTGTGGCAGATGATTTGATGTTTTGAGTTAGTGGTAATGAATATATTTCATCCATCGGGTGATAATATGGTATATAATTGACATGCCTTTTTATTAGATTTCCTTTAACCGAATGATCTAGGCGTTTTTATTTATTAAGGAAGTATTTAATTTGATATTCGTTTCTCAGAAATATCTCCAGTGTTTGTTTGTATGGTGTTTTTACGTTGCATGGAACCAGTGGTTATTCAACAAAGGGATCAACGGCTTTACGTGACTTCCGAACCACGTCGAGAGTGAACTTCTATCACCAGAAATACACATCTCTCACTCCTCAATGGAATGGCCGAGAATCGAACCCGCGACCACCGAGGTGGAACGCTAATATCATATCAACCACGCCGTTGAGGCGCTTATCTCCAGTGTGGCAACATATAGCATAATTGAGCGCATTCGTATTCCTCTGTCCAAATTTCAATTGTGTATGTGTAATTCTGCGGCGGGGATCAAAGGAGTGTTTCTGCGCAACAAAGTATTTCATTTAATGTTCAATTTCTCATTTATATCTCCTGCATGATAATATACAGTATAACGGTTGGCATCTTCATCCCTGTATCCAAATTTTGAAGTTTATTTGAGAAACCCTACGGCAGAATATGTTTGGGTATTTCTGAATCATTTCTCCCTATCTCCAAAACTTCTATTAACATTAGCAATAGATTTTAATGATGATGATGAGGATCGAACAAAACCACAAAGCAGCCGTTTCATATAATCAATTACATCACCACTCACGCCTCCACTTACCACGCTACGTCGGCCAACCGTGACCAATGGCGGCCACGAAAATTAGAAAGTAACCCCCGTATCCAATTTCATTAGGATTTTCGACCGAAACGGCCTTTTCTATTTTATGATTCTCATATCGCCCGACTTCTCTCTCTCTCTCTCTCTCTCTCTCTCACTCTCTCTCTCTCTCTCTCTCTCTCTCTATGAAATAAAGGAAGAATTCTAAGTTATTTGCTTTTTACATTTTAAGCCAAAAATTTAGTACCACAAGAAACAAAACTAATCATTACAAAATAATAAATTAATATAATAAATAAAAAACATTAAAATCACATACAATTAACAACAAATAACAAGCAGTGGACTTTCAATAACTCCTGAAAACCAAAGAAAAAGTAATTCAAGAATACCTCAAGTATTGGACAAATATTTATAAAGCATTCTTTATACAGGAAATATTTTTGAGTAATAATGTGAAAACCACGTCATATCAAAGTCAAAATAAACAGTTTGTGTCAAATGGGCTTGTTCATTTGACTCCAGCGGAAAAACACTATTACATTTTCCGTCTCCATCAAACGTAAACACCCGCCACCATAACTTGATTTTGCTAAAAAGATGGTTTCCTCTTAACCTACTAGAAATAATGAATTCTTTTGTTGAAGTTTCAAGGAGCGGCCGAGAAATTACAATAATTCAGTAGTGGGGAAATTCAAGTTCAACTGTTACTATTACCTTTACTACTATTATTGTGAATGCTGTGTTGCTATAATTCATTAAGAACAATCTGTAGCTTAATATTATTTTTCCCTAATCTAATAATCTATGACGACGTTGTATTCATATTTGTTGTTCAGGTTATCTTTCATTGTTCTTTCGTTTGAATTAACATCTTATGCTAAAGGAATAATGTTATTTCATAAGAATGTGTACATAACATTGCCTCGATTTCTCAATGTATCCGCTACTGAAGTAAAAACCAAAAGAAATATGCATACTCTTGTGCTTTGTAAACGTGACAAGGCGTGAAAATGAATTTTAAAAATCACTCGGAAGCAGTTAAGGCCAATTCTAAGTAAATAATGAGGCAGGGGAATGATACACTTAAACAATAATAGATGCTTTCGTTGTAAGCACTGAGGATCACACCCTTAAGCAGGAGTGGCTCACTTTAATTTAGTAATCGATGGTAAAGAAAATTGCATAGTATTACCGAAGCAATGTTTGCGTGCTTTCGGGCATTGGTATCACGCACCTCTTGAGTAAATCAAGATAATCACTGTACTTTGTGCTGCCACTTAATCCATTAATCAAATCTATATAAATCATGATTCGTGAACGCGATTTCTTTTCTTTAGGGGCAGAAACCTAGACTACAGTGGTTAGGTTAGATTAGATTTGGTTGAGTTAGGTTAGGTTAGTGTCAAAATAATGCCTCTTAAGTAATGTGGGAGTGGGAAACATAATGAGATCATTTTCAAGAAATTTCTGTGGTTAGGTTTTAAAATATAGCGCCCCACTTTTTCAGGAAGGTTCGGTACTCGGTTACAGCTCGGGAATTTGAGTCCCGGTGCCTCAAGGAGACCGCCTTTTGGCTCTCTCCGAAATTGATAACATATCCCCCGTTTTACCCGATGCAAATGAAACGATTTAGGGAACAAAGAAGGTGGTAGCTAGAGAGTTCAACATTCTAGGAATGAATCGTGTCATAGATTTATTAACTCAGTTGACCCTTGTGTTGGTGATGAAGCCAAAGCCATTTCTGTCTTTCCTTCTCTCTTCCTGTCTTCCTTCTAAGTGTCGTATAACCACTTTGCCTGCTGATGCTCGTAACTCGGCATTTCTCCAAAACACTAAAAGCATTAAGGAAATAAAGGCAAAAATAAGCGGGCAATTTGCTTAAAACAAGCAAATTAAATGACACAGGTTTCTTGTATAATCATCTAATTATTGCCTTCATAAATTCTAATGATTTTTTAGGTAACGCGCTTTGACGTCTGAGTGCATTGTCATTTTCTAACAACAGAATTCTTTTCTTGGTCGCATAACATTTGAATTATTAAGAGTCCGAGGAGAATACTAAGACAATACAATCCCCTTTCATTCGACCACCGTCACTGTCCTCCATAGGAAACGAGGAGTCCACGCCTTATAAACATTTATGAAAAACAATATATTTAGGAGTATTTCGCTCACGAAGACGTAGAAATCCATGCGAAGAGGGAATGGAAAGGGTGCTCGCTGAAGCAGAGAAGTGAACTGATTTGATGACCGCCTCTCCCAAAGTAAACTCATAAATGTTTTGGTGCTTTTCAAGTCGCGCATTAACCCCCAACTCTGGAATGACAGAACTGTTCTCGATTTCTTGATTAAAAAGGGGTTTCGTCACAATAAAGGGGGCGAGATAGAACGGTAGTGATAAATTGGTAAGAACGGACTATAAGAAGTAAAGGGGTGAGAAAGAACCACAGCAAGAAAAGGATGCAAAATTACAGTTAGCAAGAAGGGGCTGAGAAAGAATCACAAAAACGAATGGGTGAGAAAGAACGATAGCAATAAATTGATGAGACAGAATCATAGCAATATAGGGGTGAGAAAGAACCATGGCGGTAAAATTATGAAAAAGCACCGTAGCAATAAAGGGGTGAGAAAGAATTACGGCAACGAAGGGGTGAGAAAGAACCATAGCAACACATGATTGAGAATGAGCCATAGCAATAAGGGGTTAGAAAGACACGTAACAATAAAAGGCTGAGAAAAAACCACAGCAATACATGGCTAAGAGTGAACCATAGTGATAATGGAGTGAGAAAGAACCATAGCAATAAGGAAGTGACAGAGAACCGTAACAATAAAGGAGTGAGAGAGACCCGTAACAATAACGGAGGTACGGAAGTACCATATCAATACAGGAGTGAGAAAGAACCATAGCAATAAATGAGTGAGAAAGAACCAGTTGTGGAATAAAGAATTAACGAAATTGACATTTATGACTGACAAGCAATTCCTTAAATCGCGATGTCTGTTCAGCATATACCTGCAAAAGACATAAAGAGAGAAATCGTTACGCATCCCAAGGTGCTGAAACAACATCGGCTTAACCCAATTTGGGAATTACGTCATTTCTTACCGGGGAGAAACTGTGTCCGGCATTTTACCTGTGTATAGAACAAAACCAGTGTTTTCAAAAGTAGGGTTTATGCTGTTACTTAACATGTATTATTGTTATTGCTCAGTTTAGATTTAATATATATATGTATATATATAATATATATATATATATATATATATATACATATATATATTTGTATATGTATATATATATATATATATATATATATATATATATATATATATATATATATATACATATATATATACCATAATATGCATACATAAGTAAGGTAATGCCACGGAGGAAAATGAAAATTCTCCTTGGCATTACCTCTATTTATACCAATAGCATCACGTTTTATATATCACGTGATTAAGTTATTCATATGCATACATGTATATATGTATGCATGTGTGTAATATATATATATATGTGTATATATATATATATATATATATATATATATATATATAGCTGTGTCTTTGCGCACATATGCATGTAGAAAACGATAAAAGTTTAACCATACTATAATTGGTGTGGAAGGGCACAGGAAAAATATATGGAACACGATAAAAATTTCCCTGTTGAACATTCTTTCACCCGGAGACAAATCCCAAATGTACATAAGATAAAATATTGTTTGCATGGAGTATTTAAATTAACTATCACAACATGATGAGCAAAAGATTAAAGGAAAATCTTTAGGGACTAAATATTAATTGAATGGGATTATACAAAAAGGTGGTAATACGCATACATACGTGCGCGCACACGCACACACAGACCACACACACACACACACGTTCCAAATTTTCGTGATTTAATTATACATATATATGTGTGCGTGTGCGTGCGTGCGTTTATGCGTGTGCGTGAGTGTTTTTGTATGCATGTGCGCAAGGAAGACCTGTCATGAAATATAAACCCCCTTGGTCCTTCAAAAAGAAAAAAAATTGGAAATGAAGTGTATACGATTTTATTTGCGAAAAAGAAAAAAATATGGATAAAAAGACCAGGAACATACTTGAGAGTCACAATCCAGAAAAGGAGTTTCTAATGTACAAAACCTCAAAAAAAATCATTTTGAATACACTTCCCCTTTCACAAAGATGCAAAAAAAGACTTAGTAACTTCAGAAGTTGCTTTTCACTACCGCACGCGAACGAAGGCCTCCAAACTGTGAATGGCTCTCTCGGGCCGTAAGCAGCCTAAGATGACATTCATCAGTAATCTTCAGGTGCAGCGCTTGATGGGCATTTCTTAGAATAGCTGTCTCTTCTCTTGACAACACCGCAAAGGTTTAGCCAGCGTAAGAGTTCTCGCCGCTTGTTATCATAGCCAGACACTCCCTTCTGCGTGAGGGTTTCGCTCGCGTGCCGTCGTTGGAATTTTATCCTGAATCTTTTGTAACCGTATCTTTTATACTGCATTTTTCACCGTAATAATGAACTGCTTGCATGAAATGATGATAGCAGCTATAAATTTTGCGCTTTTATTATCTTTGCAAACTTCTTCAGTCCTTCATAATTGTTGTTTCGATACATACTCATTCGCACATCATATATTCAGAATGGGTTCGTGGTACTCCTTCACTTCCAGCTACCCTTTCATTGATTTTGCTTTTGTTGCACTTTATTTTCCTTGCTGTGACTTTCCATTTCATCCGATTTCTCCGAATTCTCCCATTTACAAAAAGTAGTGATTGCCAACAGATGCCCTTCAGCCGTGTTTATATATATAAACTCGCAAAACGAATTATGGAAAGATATGCGATTTTTGTCCGTTTACTTAAGTCCAAGGTATTTATTAAAAAAAAAAAAAAAAAAGGCGACCTTTCTTCATACCTCCGTGATTCAGTGACTTTGCTCGTATTTCCCAATCTATGAAAGCGTGACTGCCGCGCGAGGAATGATAATGGCATCCGCGAAAGCAGTGAAAAGGAAGGCGACTGGAATGAAGACAGAAATCTCCCCCGTAATGGATGCTGGAATTCTTTAATCCTGGAAATACTGAGGATGGGCTTAATGGATGCCTGGTGTTCCCCTTTTGGAACTCGGAGTCAATTAAGGTCGCGGTGGGTGTCGGGAGGCTGCCTGGGTCCCCCCCCCCGGTGGTGTGGGTGCGAATTGGGCAGATTCGCAGGAGCGTCGTCTATTCGCCCACCTTTTGAATCAAGGGGACGAATTATGCAAAGGAGATCAAATGGGGGTAATCCGGCTTCGACTGTGTGTTCGACTTTGTTATAATGAGTCCGTCACTTCCTCTTGCATGCTACTGCGGTGCTTGTGGGAATGATCGATTAGGGATGATAAAGTAGGTCATTGTTTATCTGTTGCAGTGTTCGAGGGAAGTTTAAACGCATTTGTCGGTCATATTTCCTTTATTTTTAATAAAGAATTATTCGGCGTACTGAAATATTTCACAACTTTTTAATTATTTGTTATAAAAAAGAAAAATGTCCTCCGATGAATCCAATAAAAAAATTTTCACTGTATAAAGGTTACAAAATTTATCTTGAAGTTTTCTTATTTCTACAACGCTGAACATGATATTAAGACAAAATAAGATAAGATAAAGTAAAAATGGAAAGCATATTGTTACAACTATACCACATGGATAAAAATTGATACCTAAATTCCAAACTCCTTAAACGGGATCATGGTAATGTTTTAAATCAATGCATTCCGGAGCTGCATAGAAGCCCCGAGACGAGGTGTTCCTCTCATGCATCAAAAATGAGGTGATTCAGATTCTTGCCTGAGGAACCATCCACTTCGCTAACGTTTCAGAAGACAGGGCACACATTTCACGTGATACGTTCTTCTGAGGAAGACGGGACAATTTCAGCTATTTCATCTCTGGTAGACAGATAGATAGATAGATAAACTGAGAACGTCTACATGGCTAGAAGTACCAATAAAAATTAAGGCATTCATGGTTATAGATTTTAAGGTGCTATTGTAATCTTTCCTATTTTGTAGACTAATATCATCTGGAATATTTTATGCGATTAGTTAAGTTATTAAAGAAATGAAACTGGTATCGATGACTGGAACAGAAAATTTTCTCCGTTTTGGTAACTATAGGTGGTTTAGAATTAAGAAGTGGTATATGATTTTGAAGGGAAAGACGCGTAAAAAGAAGACCACCGAATCCTAATAGTAAACAACACAGTCGTGCACAGCACCATTGACTATGCCAAAATGATTCAAACGGTACATTCTAATGTTAAGAACAAAGACTATGACAGTTTAGTGCGTTCAGTTTAACTAACAACATATATATATATATATATATATATATATATATATATATATATATATATATATATATATATATATATATATATATATATATATATATATATATATATATATATATATAAAACCGTTGCACTGTTACAATGATATTCAAATAAATATTTACAAGTTGCTCTCACATCATGGGTGTAACATACAACATACGCAGATAACACGACTATCCAAAACTAGCACAAGTTAAAATTGCATTGCATTCAGTGGCTTAATACCCAGACATTTCACTATCCCCCTCTTCCTTTCAGACGTTGTTGCCTTCAACACCTTTCTCTTCTTACTCTTCATCGCCCTCTCTTTCCTCCGGTTCGGTTTCATCTTCCACTTCCCCCTGAAAGTCTTCCATTATCTCTACTCCAATGCCCTTAAGTTTGTGACCACCCTTCCTTCCCCAATCCCGAATTGTTTGTCCATTCGACCGCTCGGCTCACTTTGCCTCCTCTTCCTTCTTTCGTCTGTGACACGAATTCTCTCTTCTTTTCTACTCTGTGTATCGTCATTGGTTTCTTTGTGTATCTTACTCCCGCATTCTCCGGGTTTTTACCGGTCTTTGGTCGCCTTCCGAGTCATTTGTATTCGAATCTTTCAGCCATTTCTGTTTCTTCGCCGTTCTGTTGACTTGATCTTTATTTTGTATTTTCTTGCATTACCCTTCCTCTTCATGCTACTCATGATAAAGTCTATTATCGTTCTTCCCCCTTTCTTGGTAACTAATGTCTTATCAATTTTAGAGTCGATCGCTTGTTATTTCTTCCCTTTGTCTTATGAAGTAACTTATTTCTCCCTTTTTTCCCCTTATGCTTTCCCTCCTGGTCGGTTCTGTTTCTTCATTTCCTCCCTCATTTTTTTTCCTTTTAACTTTTCCCCTTTCTCAAATTATATTATGTTGGTTCTTTTCCCTTTTGTCGTCTTTATCTACACGCGTTTCATCTCTCTCTCTCTCTCTCTCTCTCTCTCTCTCTTCTCTCTCTATCTATCTCTCTCTCTCTTCTCTCTCTACTCTCTCTCTCTCTCTCTCTCTCTCTAAGCCACATTTTCCACCACCTCTTTCTCCTTTAACATATTCCCTTCCATTATCTTTTTGCTCCTCCTCCTCCTCCTCCTCTTCCTCCTCCTCCATCTCTTCCTAGTCCTCCTCCTCCTCCTCTTCCTCCTCTTCCTCCTCTTCCTCCTCCTCCTCCTCCTCCTCCCGCAACGTCGCCGGAGTACTTAGCGCCTGAGATCGGCGGTAGGGCCTAAGAGCCCTCTGGAGGATCACGGAGTAATGGGTTTCTAGGCCACAATTCGGGTTCTCGACGGACAAGGTAAGTGATAATGGATGCGAGAGAAAGAGAGGAGAGTCGGATGATAAAGGGTGGAAACGGATGCCAATGGATAAGAGACAAGAGGATACACCAGACGGATTGATAAAGGGTGAAACGCGATGCCAATGGATAATGAGACAAGGACCACAGTCCGGTGAATAAAGGGTGGAGCACCGGATGCAATGGAATAAGAGGACAAAGGAACACACGGATGATAAAGGGGTGGATATAAACGGATGCCAATGGAAGGTAAGAGACAAAAGGAACAACGAGTCGGAGTATAAAGGGTGGGGGAAACGGATGCAATGGATGAAGAGACAAAGACCACAAAGTTTCGGGATGGAAAATCGTGGGTAGAAACCGGGAATGGCCATGGAATAAGGAACAAAGGACCACAGTCGGCTTATAGATCTAAAGGGTGGAAACGGATGCCAATGGATAGAGAACAAAAGGAAGCAGCAGACGTGATGATAAAGGGTGGATACACGGATGCCAGTGATAAGAGACAAAAGCGACCACAGTTCCGGGATTGATAGAGGTGGAAACGGATGCCAATGAATAAAGAGACAAAGGACCACAAAGGTCGGATGATTAAAAGGGTGGAAACGGATGCCAGTGGATAAGAGACAAAGAACACCAGTCCGGATGATAAAGGTGGTAAGGAAACGGATGCCAATGGATACGAGACAAAGGAACACAGACGCAATGATAAAGGGGTGGCGGTGGAAGGAGGAAACGGAATGCCATGGATAAGAGACAAAGGACACAGTCGGATGATAAAGGGTGGAAACGGATGCCAATGGATAAGAGACAAAGGAACACAGACGGATGAGGGTACCCAAAGGGTGGAAAAACAAACGGATGCCAAGTGCCGGATAAGAGACAAAAGGAACCACAGTCGGCCATGATAAAGGGTGGTAAACGGATGCCAATGGATAAGAGACAAAGGAACACAGTCGGATGATAAAGGGTGGAAACGGATGCCAATGGATAAGAGACAAAGGAACACAGTCGGATGATAAAGGGTGGAAACGGATGCCAATGGATAAGAGACAAAGGACCACAGTCGGATGATAAAGGGTGGAAACGGATGCCAATGGATAAGAGACAAAGGACCACAGTCGGATGATAAAGGGTGGAAACGGATGCCAATGGATAAGAGACAAAGGAACACAGACGGATGATAAAGGGTGGAAACGGATGCCAATGGATAAGAGACAAAGGACCACAGTCGGATGATAAAGGGTGGAAACGCGGGATGCCATGGGGATAAGAGACAAAGGAACACAGTCGGATGATAAAGGGTGGAAACGGATGCCAATGGATAAGAGACAAAGGAACACAGTCGGATGATAAAGGGTGGAAACGGATGCCAATGGATAAGAGACAAAGGAACACAGTCGGATGATAAAGGGTGGACGGAGGTGGCCAATGGATAGAGACAAAGACCACAGTCGGAAATGGGATAAAGGGTGGAAAACGGATGCCAGTGGATAAGAGGACAAAGGAACACAGTCGGATGATAAAGGGTGGAAAACGGATGCCAATGGATAAGAGACAAAGGAACACAGACGGATGATAAAGGGTGGAAACGGATGCCAATGGATAAGAGACAAAGGACCACAGTCGGATGATAAAGGGTGGAAACGGATGCCAATGGATAAGAGACAAAGGAACACAGTCGGATGATAAAGGGTGGAAACGGATGCCAATGGATAAGAGACAAAGGAACACAGTCGGATGATAAAGGGTGGAAACGGATGCCAGTGGATGAGAGAGAAAGAAAGAAAGCTGAATGATGGTGCATGGAAATGGCTGCTATTGGATAGGAGAGAAAGGAACACAGGTTATAAAGGATGACAATGGGTGTCAATAGAGAAAACAGAAAGAGAGGGAAGGTGGAGGATAAAGGATGAAAATGAAAGCCAGTAGATGAGAGAGAAAGTGAAAAAGGTGGTGATAAAGGATGAGAAAGAAGCTGCAAAAGTAGATGACAATAGATGGAAATGGATGTTGATGAATGAAACAGAAAGACTGGATGAAAATGAATGCCAGTGGATGAGACAGAAATAGGTGGATGATAAGGGATAGGAACGGATAGGAGAGAAAGAAGTGAACACTGGATGGTAAAGGATGGAAATGAATGCCAATGGATGAGAGAGAAAGAGACATATGTAGATGATAGATGATTGAAATGATCATCAAAGGGAGAAAGAGGAAGAGAGAATAGATGGATAATGATGATGATGAATGAATGAAAATGGATTTCAGTGAATGGAAGCAAATAAGAAAAAGGTGGGTGATAATGGATTGGAATGGATACCAATGGATGAGACAGAAAGAGACCTGTGGCTGATAATGTATGAAAATGTATTTCAGCTTGTGAGAGAGGGAAATGGAGATGATAAGTGATGGGAATATAGTGAAATTAATAAGAAATAAAGATACAATGTTTGGTTATACTGGAAAAGAGAGGAAGATAGAAAGGCGAGGGATAGTGAATGGAAAAGAATATCAATGGATAACAGAAAGAGAGAGAAACCGGGTATTAATAGAAGAGAACAGATTAAGGCACAAAGTGACAAGAAAAAAGATGAAAAAAACAAAATGAAGAGAAAGATCTGTCATCAGCTGGTTGAAGGAGGGAAACATCTTCCTTGAGTTTATTGTAATAAGGACGTTAACCTCTTTTCTTTACGCTATGAAGTGTGAAATACGTAATTGTGACTATTAAAACGTGTTGTAAAACCATAAAAATAAAATTTTATTGGTCATTTTCACCAAGGCAATTTTCTATGATAAATGCTACACTCTGAATTCCCGTCCAGTTACATTTAGTATATTTGTTACTGTTCAAATTGGTTCATACTTTCTTTTACTCAATTTGACACTAACAGTTATAAAATTGGATAGTTTCTTGTGCGTGATTGCTTCGGAGAAATTATGAATTTAATGAGGTTCTTTCATTACAGGCCTGATATTAATGCAATACATTTATATTCCAAGCCTTTAGGCAGCCAATAATAGTAATAACAACATGCTGTTATATTTATTGTAAATATCCAAAAGCAATTAACTGGTAATTTTCCAGATGTGTATAGTAATGTATACCATATAACTGACAACGCACTGACCCATTATGCTATAATCGTATTGCTTTAACTACAATATTAAGGGAAGTTAAGACTGGAAATGAGGTACGGATTTTAATTGCCTATATTAGTGCTTTTGAGATATATACGTACATTATGTAAATTTCCTTTTTTCTAAACATCCCAAAATAATTTCGCGTTAGCTAGGAACCCAATTACATTTTGAATGTATCTAGCCAACTTCGGGAATTTTGCATTGATTTTGTTCTCTAATATTGTCTTGTGAAAGCTCTGTTTTCCCAGATATATATTCAATGTAATGCATATTTCACTCCATGAGAAGCTTGTTTTACAGAATACGAGTTAACTCCACGTAACGCACTGTTTTCCCTTAGTGGTTTGTCAAGACCCGAAAGAAGTTGTAATACTTTCTATGCCAATAATTTTAAAAGTAAAGAACATTATCCAGAACACACACAGGCAAGCTGAAGTATCTGGGCAAACTCGAATCATGTTCAAAAACTATGAGAAGAACAAAAAAAGAAGCGCATTTCCTCGGGCGTGTATAGTTTAGAATGGAACCTCGAGACAAATTCCCAGTCACACTCCTTTCCGTGTCACCTTGAGCGTTTCGTCACCGGTGTCAAGACCATTGTGGACTTCTTTCCTCATGAATACGTAACGACTCGGCTCTTAAAGTAGTCGGCCACAGTCCATCGACGTGCATCTTGGAGTAGGAGATGGGAATAATAAAAAAAAAGTAAATAAAAAAAATTGAAGTTATTTCCTACACTGCGAGTAATGTCCTCCTTTATGTGCTATTGAATTCTTATGTGTCGACTGAAAACTAACTCTCTCTCTCTCTCTCTCTCTCTCTCTCTCGCTCTTCTCTCTCTCTCTCTCTTTCTATATATATATATATTATATATATATATATATATATATATATATATATATTTTGTGTGTGTGTGTGTGGTGTGTGTGTGTGTGTGTGTGCATGTATGTGTGTTATACTCACTCTCTCTCTCTCTCTCTCTCTCTCTCTATATATATATATATATATATATATATATATATATATATATATATGTGTGTGTGTGTGTGTGTGTGTGTGTGTGTGTATGTTATATAAAAGAGGGCTATAATTAATAATATGTTCAATATACCATTATGAGGTGATGTGCTGTGACTTTTTTAGAATGTGCAGTCTTATCATTTTTAACTTCCCATGGAGACAGAGTCCGAGCGACAGCTGAATAAACTGATATCTCTTTTCTGGGATGGTGTGACACTAAGATGCTTACTTGACAGGTCAATGTTCGTTCTGTGGGTATGTGAGTTCGTGAGGCTATTGTTCAAGGTGCCTTTGAAAACTGGCTGTACCAGTTACTGAAGAGTGTAAATGCATGTGTACGTGAACGAACTATGTCCATTCTTAATGGCATGGTTTAGCCAAGAACTAGGGAGACAGCTACGGGAGAAAAGGCAGAATGCTGGGATAGCTCTGCGAAAGTTATATTTGTTTAAGTGCGTGATTTTCCAAGCTGTAATGGACGGTTCTAGTGAGGGGAGCGAGTGTCCTAGTGAGGGGACTAAGTGTCCTGAAGAGATAATTGGTGTGACTAATTACTGATTAAGACATTTAAATACCGGGGGGCTGTCTGTGAGACTTGATCTGTGAATTATCATTCCGTTAATTATCCTGTAAGAACCTGAATCATTCGACTAGTACTTTGCTTTGAATAAACGTATATTTTTGTAACTCCGACTCTGATTTGGTGACCTGATGGAATAGAGAGAGAGAGAGAGAGAGAGAGAGAGAGAGAGAGAGAGAAGGCTATGCCAGTGATCGCCTTGAGAGGTTGAGAGAGAGAGAGAGAGGGGAGGGACTGAGTGTAACCAGTTCGCCTTACGCTATGGCTAAACGCATACCAAATATGAAAATAGCGGGGGGCTTGGGGGCGACGCTCCTCACTGTTAATATATATATATATATATATATATATATATATATATATATATATATATATATGTATATATATATATATATATATATTATATATATATATATATATATATATATATATATATATATGTATATAATAATATATTATTATATTTATCAATATATAATATATATATATATCATATTAATTAGTCATAGATATATATTAATATACTATAGTAGATATATACGTTTTACATGATATACTATCTATATCTATATATATATATATATATAATATATATCCTATATATATATATAATATATATATATAATCCATATATATATAATATTATATATATATATATATATATTATATACATATATATAATATATATTATGAGTAGGTGTGTTTGTTCGTATATGCGTTAATAAATGTAAACCGAAATTACTCTGCAGAAGGGATACGCAATTTCCAACAGGGATGGTAATCATTCATTCGCACATAAATGAAAACCTCTGATCTTTTCAGGTCATATATTAGAAGCATTTTATTTTTTATATTGAAATTGCAAAACGTTATCAGTGACATTTTTACTGCAAGGCAATGATATCAGCTGCAGTGCGAAATGCAACATTTTTATGGTATTTCCATTTTCAGCTCTCAGGTAGAAACCTGAATAATTGGCCCGTGAGCTGGCTTTTCTCACCGTATAACTACTCTTTCAATGGAATATTTTTCCCACTTCAACTGTAATTCGAAATATAAAGACAAAATTCTTTTTGCTTCTCTATTCTTTGAGCAAATTTAGGAAAAATATTTTATATTTCTTCAACAAAATCAATAATAATAAAGTTATCTTCTGAAATCGTACAGATGACGTGAATTGTTTTGTACAGGTCTCAGTCTTTACTGTAACTCTTCACACACACACACACACAAACATATCGTTCATTATACAGATACACCAAAATGAACAAAAAAGACCAAGTTACTTGGCATGGAATATTGATGAATAGTATGAGTAGATATCATGCAGGATGAACAAAATTATATCAGTAAAGAAAATTGAACATATTACTTTGCAAAGATACTTACACGTGCAAATATCCGTATACAAGTAAATCAATGTGTTGGTCCGGTCATTCTGGGGATAAACGAAACCTCGTAGTTGGGAATTAGACTCAGAAAATGCCATAAGTGAAAACATTGTTGCCTGTATGTAAATCGGCGGAACCACAGGTAGAAGGAATAATCAGCTACTTCTGAATTTGGAACTTTTCCTTGAGAAAAGTAGTTAAATGAATCGAATTGAATATAGTAGAACTTAGACCAAAGGCCAAGCACCGGGACCTATAAGGCTGAAACGGAAATTGACAGTAAAGGGTTTGAAACAGGTAACAGGAGGAAAACCTCGCAGTTGCACAATGAATCAATTGTTAGGGTAATGTGGAAAGTAAGATGGAAGAAAGAGAATATAAAAGGAGGTACAGAAAAAGGAACGAAGGGGATTGCAGAGAAGTAGTTAATGCCAAGTAGTTTATTTGTTACACAAGATGAATGGAATCTAACAGAGGCATGACAGTTTTTCTGAACATTGAGGACTTAAAATACAGTGGGTGTTAAAAGATTTACCTTTGACTACACTTGCCAGTAAACCACTTTGAATTCGTGAGAATTTGAAGGAAATATCCATATTGATAATAATGTTAAAATGCACGCAAATACTCCTTATATTAAAGAAAACCATGGCGGACCATCAACAATTGTAGGAACAAGGGAAATCGCCGTCATCATAATGTTAAAAAGCCAGAACATTTAATTTGTCAAGAATGACTGAGTTATTTTGATGTTTCAAAATCTGCATATTTGCGAATAACGAGTGTAAATATATCAGTATGATATGATTCTCTTTTGTCAGTATTAGAATTCTAACAATCAGAATTCTAAACGGAAGGACGCCGTATTCTCGAAACTCCCTTACCGTGCGGGAAATACCAGAGTGCAAGCAAAATAGCATTGACTATCAGCAATAACAATACCTGCCTTCAAGTCATTCTAATCTATTCCACAAAACCATTACGTGAATGAGCTTTTGTGCGGACCAGAAGTCTTCAATGGAAACGAAATTAAAGATTCATATCAGTCAGTTTCCTTCAGCTTTCACGATTGCAAAAATTTACATACTTATCGGACCCTGTCAGAGAGGATGAAAACAATGGAAGAGAACTGTGCGGTGTGCGGACATACGAGCGGAATTAGGTAAAAGACCCGAAGCTATCTGTTCATTCAGTCAAGTGATTTGTATCATTTTCTTCGTATTATTTGTTTCCCTTCGACCGTTCATAATACATAAACGCATGCACGCACGCACGCATGCACACACACGCGCGCAAACGATGTAACGATGGGCAATAATGGATACGGATTTGAAGATAGTCTACGAAGATAAATCCTATACACTATTCTAGAAAAGAGAACCCGCGAAAGGCCGAGGGCGGGGCCATACAGGAGGAGGATAATCAAAGGATTAAAGAAGCCAGCATACGGAATGGGAAAAACAAGGGCTTTAATCCGCTACTCCATACACATAAAAATACAACTGGACTGTGACTCCGGTCGTTGTACGGATACTTGACGAAGACGGCTGTTAGTCTTAGGAAGCTTGTAACTTATCCTAAATAAATATCGCTGCTGGAACCATCCAGTTTTAATAAGGTCCTGTTAGTAATTGTTTTAACGCACAGAACAATTGTGTAAGTGATAAAGTAAATACAATAATATATAATAATAATATATATATATATATATATATATATATATATATATATATATATATATATATAGTATCTGCAGACGGCAATATAGGAAGATTTCAGGAGGTTCCATGATACACTCTCAGTAACAGGCCATGATTTATTATACAAAAAAAAGTTTTGCACGCAAAACACGGTGCATCATCAATCACATGCCCTGGATGTCCGGGCTCTTACATTGGATCGACTCGAAGGTTACTGCAAGTGAGATATTGCAGCCATAAGGGTTTCAGCTTTCGTACTGGTCAAATAATTAAGCAACCTGAATTTTCCAATATTAGAAATCATGCTGCACTTTGTAAAATAGAGATCTTGAAGCAGCACTTCTCCTTAATTGGCTATACGAAGGACCCAGATCACTTATCCACCTTAGAGTCGTTACTCATAAAAAGGCTGGTTCCTTCACTAAACAATAACACCTCGTCTTCAACGTTATATCTGGCATAGTTTTCGTCTTGACTGGGACCTCTGTTTTTGTCATTCCCTCTTCTTTCCTTACCTGAGATGGTTGGTGTTTTAGTAGTCTCTCTCTTTTGTTTTTTACTGTCTTTTTTTTAATAACGCTTTTTTACAGTTTTTTTTAAGGTCAATTTTAATATTTGATGAATTCCTTTTATGTATTAATATAATGTAATTGTTTTTATAACTTCACAGACTGATGATGCACCGTGTTTTGTGTGCGAATCTTTTTTTTTTTTTACTTTTTTTTTTTTTGAATAATAAATCATGGCCTGTTACTGAGAGTGTATCATGGAACCACCTGAAATCTTCCTGTATTGCCGTCTGCAGATACTAAATTTCACAATTTCACCGAAGATGATACAGCAACTGTTTTTCGCCCTCCTGTTCGCCTTTCGCCTTCGCCTGCGGGGAATTCACCACTTTGCTCAACTACTGAAACACCGATATCCAGCTGTTACCTTAACAACTTCACGCAAACTAGAAAAAGCGACACTAAGGCTTGAGAAAGCAAAATGCGATTTGGATTTTCTGCAATACTGTGACCTGAATGATGTCGTCCCGAAGTTCGTAAGATTCAAACTCTACAAATCGTCCCTCTACAACACTGAATTCTACAAGGAAACATTGAAGACCTTACTCAGGAACGAGATTGACAATATAGGTTCCATGATACACTTTCAGTGTATCATGAAAGTGTCCATCCAAAAACTTACGTCCACAGCTGAACAACTCATGAAATTACTGTATAATGATTTATCTTTGTTGGACCGATTGCTTTTCCAGAGACTGTTTTACAATTTTATCAATGATTTTATTTCCTCTGTATGTGAACGGCATCAAAAGAAACTTCAGAGCCTGGGTGTTGTCATTCCTGATTTTTACCAAAGAAATTATTGCATTCTTAACATGTCTGATTATATTTTATCTGAGAGAAGAGTTTTTGCTGTCTTTTGGGTTAGATTTTTGTCTACCATCCTATAGACCGAACTATGCCAGATGTTATGAAGAATACAGGTAACCTACAACAGAAAATGTCGGCTCTCATACACAAAACTTATGCTAACTTAAGAACAACGTCGACACCATTTTTTAGAAAAAATTATTTAGATATACTCCTGACTTTGAAAAAACGGGAAGATATAGTTATTTGTAAACCGGATAAGGGTAAAGGTGTAGTTATCCTGAAAAAAATGACTATAATGAAAAAATGGATAACATTTTGTCTGACACCGCCAAGTTCCAATCTCATGGTGAGCTCAATTTTCTTGATATATATAAAAGAGAGGATAGAATTAATAGATTCTTAAGGAAAATAAAAAATGAGCATATTATAAATGATGCAACTTATCAGAAATTATTTGTTACTGGTTCGTCTTTCAGTATCTTATATGGACAACCAAAAATTCATTAACCTAATACACCTGTTAGACCTATTATGGCTGCATATAACAGCCCATCGTTCTCTATCTCCAAATTTTTAGCTGGCTTGCTTTCTGAACATAGTACAAATGATTATACTCTAAAAAACGGTTATGAATTTCAACAACAAATTATTAACCAATATGGTGAATATTACATGGTCAGTTTTGACGTTGAATCTCTTTTTACTAATGTACCACTGACCGAAACCATTGATATCATTTCAAATAAGATTTTTAGTATTGACACTCTATTTCATGGTTTTAATAGATCTACTTTTAAACAATTTCTGGAACTTGCTGTGCAAGATTCCATGTTCGTGTTTAACGAGCAGCTCTATTCGCAGGTCGATGGAGTTGCTATGGGTTCACCTTTAGGTCCCATATTTGCAAATTTTTTTATGTCTGACTTGGAAACTAAATTTTTAGACCAGTGTAATACCTCTTTTAAACCAGTGTATTTTAGAAGATATGTGGACGATACCTTTGCACTTTTTTAAACATCCATGGCAATGTTCACAATTTTTAGAATATATTAATCAACAACATCCGAATATTCAATTTACAATGGAAATGGAGAGCGAGGGCAGTTTACCATTTTTAGATATCAATGTCACAAGAACTAACTTTGAATTTACCACAGCTGTCTATAGAAAAAGGACATATACGGGATTAGCCAACAATTACTATAGTTCATGCCAAAAAATCTTCAAAATAAACAGTATTTACACTTTAGTCCATAGAGCACTAAATTCCAGTTGGCCAATATTCCATAAGGTAATGGAAATTTTATTAAACTTCTTTCAAAAAAATTCATATCCTAGAGATATAGTCCATAGAATCATTAATAAATTATTAACCAAATTTTTCCAACCACCTATAGCTAATTTTGATGTTCCAAAGAAACTGTGTTTTGCTTCTGTCCCGTATGTGTCCGATACCAAGTTCTCACTTAGACTTACTAAAATACATTGAACAGGAAATTCCATGTCTTCAACTTAAACTTATTTCGAATAATCCTTGTAAAATAGGTTCATTTTTTAATTTCAAAGATCGCTTGCAGTCCTTCATGAGATCGAATGTTGTTTATAAATTCACATGCCCTGGATGTCCGGGCTCTTACATTGGATCGACTCGAAGGTTACTGCAAGTGAGATATTGCAGCCATAAGGGTTTCAGCTTTCGTACTGGTCAAAGAATTAAGCAACCTGAATTTTCCAATAGTAGAAATCATGCTGCACTTTGTAAAATAGAGATCTTGAAGCAGCACTTCTCCTTAATTGGCTATACGAAGGACCCAGATCACTTATCCACCTTAGAGTCGTTACTCATAAAAAGGCTGGTTCCTTCACTAAACAATAACACCTCGTCTTCAACGTTATATCTGGCATAGTTTTCGTCTTGACTGGGACCTCTGTTTTTGTCATTCCCTCTTCTTTCCTTACCTGAGATGGTTGGTGTTTTAGTAGTCTCTCTCTTTTATTTTTTACTGTCTTTTTTTAATAACGCTTTTTTACAGTTTTTTTTTATATCAATTTTAATCTTTGATGAATTCCTTTTATGTATTAATATAATGTAATTGTTTTTATAACTTCACAGACTGATGATGCACCGTGTTTTGTGTGCGAAAGGTTTTTTTGTATAATAAATCGTGGCCTGTTACTGAGAGTGTATCATGGAACCTCCTGAAATCTTTATATATATCTATATATATTAATATAATATTATATATCTTTATATATATTTATTAAATATATATATATATATATATATATATATTATATATATATATATATATAATACATGCTCAAGTTTCTTAAGTCTGTTTACGCAGACAACGACCAGGTGACCCACCTGTAAAATGTGTGACTGGTAAAAATGTTCTGTTACAACAGAAATCCATCTAATAAAAGGAGCCCATAAAAATGCCAAAATATAGAAGTAAGTACTATATTTCAGAGACTGCTGTCTCTCTTTCCAGGTAGGTATATATATGGATATATATATATATATATATATATATATATATATATATATATATATATATATATATATACGCACACTAGCTTACCAACCCGGAGCTGCCCAGGAAAACTCGGAATGACAACCGATATTCTCTCTCTCTCTCTCTCTCTCTCTCTCTCTCTCTCTCCCTATTACTCTTTCTCTTTCTCACTCTATCACTTCCCTGTTAAGAGAGTTGCTCTC
>NC_061093.1:23862639-23877639 GCF_015104395.2 Macrobrachium nipponense | reverse complement strand
CACTCAATAGCAATACCTCCTCAGCAACTCTATACCTGGCATAGTTGACGTCGTCATCGTCAACTGATTTTTAGTCATTCCATCTTCTCTCTACATTATGGACGGTTGGTGTTTGGGTTGTTCTCTCTCTCTTTACCTCTGTTTGTTTTGTTTTTATTTTGATCCTTTTAATTTTTAAGACTATTCTAATATTTGTGAGTTCCTTTGTTTTTATCATTGAATGTTATTTATGTGTCTCTTTGCTCTTTTACAGACTGATGATGCACAGAAGTTTCATGTGCGAGACGTTCCGTTGAAAATAAACTTGATTCCTTTTACTGTTTGTATCATGGATACCTTCTGAAGCTCCTATATATTTATTTCACTGAGCTGCTATATATAGTATATATATATATATATATATATATATATATATATATATATATATATATATATATATATATATATGTATGGATGCACATATATTTGTGTTAAGTATGACATAAGTTGAACAGCTGCTCCCGAAATTACAATTGCATGCAGTTGCAATGGCAAACTAGATCCCCTCATTTTAAGTCCTCTGAAACAAGGTGGATTGTCCTGTTTAACGATTGAAATCCTCACGGATGATATTACTGTTAACAAGTTATCTCAGGCTATATTGCCTGCTTGTAATATGAGAAAAAGCTAAGTTTATCAAGAAGTAAATGTGGTAATCCGAAGCCCAAAATACAGCAATCAATGCTATTATGTAGCATGACATTCAGACGGAAACTATTTTATCAAAAACAATAATGTAATATTTTCTACCACAAAGCTGAAGTCACTGTTAACAATAACGGAAGGAATAGATAAACAACGTTCCACATGATTTGTATGCTAAGAAATTCGTAATTCCTTGTTATCCTACTTATATTAGTTACAGTACTACCGCCACCCATGAACATCAACAACCAAACACTTTACATAGAGCTGATTTGCGTAAGACATGGAAGTTCTTTACATTGTTTCAGGACAGTGGTTCGGGAAACACGTATCTTTCGATTGATAAGAGCGCTTCAGTCACTACCAGAGACCTGCTGCTTTTTTTCAGTTTATAAACTTTTAAACGCTTTTTATAAAGCAAATCAATATTCTGTTTAACACAGGTTTCACTGGAAGACAAAAAAAAAAAACACAATGTCTCAATTGACAATAAAAAAAATACAGTGATGTGGGTATGGTGAGACTAAAGAAAAAATCTTACGTAATCCTTCCAGTGGTGACAAATAGAACGAAATGGACAATTTCCTCTTGACAACGTCCCCATATTCATAGATAACTCGATTCAGAGAACCATTACTTTCTGTCCACCCTTTTCCACCTCACCCCGCCCCCACCCCCCGGAAGATCATAGGTATTTCAGTTTAAAGAGACAGACAGACAGTGCTCCCAAGCTTATGACTCAAGACTACCCAATCAGCTAATAAGATATGGCATCTTTATTACATTCTAAATCATCTCTGTCCGCGTATTTTACATTCATTGAATCATTCCCTGCTATGTGAGAGCAAGCGAAAACGGCTTTATGGGGACCCAGATAAAAAGAAATATAATTAGTAGTTCTTCTTGGTATTACGAACGTCATGATTGGGGATAACTATATCGAGAAATGTAGAATTAAAACTCAATCTGAGCATTATCATTTATCAGAAATTGTTAAATAGTAAAATTTCATCCTTAATCGCAAAGTACTTATATATATATATATATATATATATATATATATATATATATATATATATATATATATATATATGCGTGTGTTTGTGTACAAATATTAAATGAAGAGAGAGAGAGAGAGAGAGAGAGAGAGAGAGAGAGAGAGAGAGAGAGAGAGAGAGAGCAGTCAAAATCTGCAATATTTCATGTCAAAAGAGGTGTTAGTTCAACAGTCCCTCCATATGTTGCTACCCTAGTTTTCACAGACACTCCAGAACCCTTCCCAATATTTTGCATACTCCCCGCTACCCTTCTTGTTTCACCTGTATGTGACACCTGTTGTGTCATCCTACAATCACCCGTTATACCTATTCTCAAATATCTGCACAATTCAACAGCTTTCAGCCTTCCATCGTCTCATTAATTTTTATTGCATTATCTGTCTGGTTTGCAGATGCTGTCATAATATTATTCTTGCTCACATTTGCTATAACTCTCTCGTTTTGCAAACACTTTCAGAGTTTTTTTTATTAGTTTCCATAGTTTCTTTTCACTATACCTTTTCACTATACCTATACAGTATCATTTGCAAAATTCACCGAGTCCATACTTCATATATTACCCATTTACTTAACGCAAGATTTTGTATACTTAAGTCTATTTTCATTCCACTGACTTCTTGTATACTTTGGATAAGACTCATCATTCAAATCAATTTTTACACCAAACAGTCCCTCTCCCATCTATAAATTCTGGACGAATGCTCCGTTTTCATCATATCAAATCTAATGTCTGTTATTCCACTTTTAAGAAAATTCTCTTATTTCCTACTCCCCATTTTATCGGACTTTAATGGCATGTATAAATGTGGTTCCATACAAGTTATTTAATTTCTCGTTAAAACTGCCACAATACACAACAGCCTCCTAATCTCGGAAAATTCTCTCCCTATATATCAGACGTTAATGACCCTACGTGGGATAATTGCATGTCATGCCCAACGCATGGAAAACGTATGCACGCGAACATACGAGTGCAAATGCAAAACACATACTTCAATCTGGCTAAATTCCGAGGAAATGTAAACGCGTGAGGAAAAAAGAAAAATTAGACCGAGGTAAAGATGCAATGATTCTTTTCTTTTTCACCTCAGAGTTTGAGGCTGCAAAGGTTTGCTCAGTCAACAATCACGTCTCCTTTCCCCATTATCTCCTAAAGCTGGAAAGAACACCGGCAAACTTTGCCTTTATCAGATGGGACGTACAAGAGGAGGAGTCTGAAATGATACACGAAGGATAAATGCGAAAGCGTGAGTCATATTCTTGAGGGGAGGAATGTCTGAAAAAAAAAATTGTCATAACTTGTTGAAAAATGGAGCATTACTTAAATAGTGAAAACGACATTGACAAATAGGAATGGTTTTCCATATAATGAGCCGTGTAATTGTACTTGACTTTCCCGATTATGAATTTGAACTTTAACTTGCTAACGGAATTATTATTATTACACTATTCGCATAGAGTTTGAAATTAAAGTAATCATATTCACATTGCAATTTATGATGAGTAATTTTATCTGGACATAATCCTCAACCCTCCCTAGGATACGACTGAAGAAAAACTTCACAGCAGAGAAGTTTGCGATTAGAGTGAATCTCTTTGCGGTTGGAAAAAATATGTAATCACGTAATGTCAATTTTTATCCTCTGCATCGTTTGCTATATCACTTATATTCCAGATTTTCATTCTAAATATAATCATCAAATCAAACATAGAAAATTAGCATGTTGTTATTATGATTTTTAATAGGTTAAACATTCATTGTCATATATTCATGTAAATTTTCTAAATAATCCGACTTAGAGGCAAAATCGCAAATGTTGCAGCAGACGACTTCTGAATGTTTTCGTGATTAAGATTCTCTTATTCAAATATATTATTCTTTTGCAAGTTTTCTCTTTTTCTCTTAGCGTGAAAGCAAGATTGATTTATCGTAAGCCAGTACTAATCCTTGCTCTAAACCTGCCCATAGGTGCGACATTTTAAAAGAAATGAAGAGCCTGATATGGCCATCTAGACTTTGCCAAACCAACAGAGGCTTCAAAGCATGATGCTTTTACGTTTTGGCCAATCTCGATTCTGGACCCGCCAGCAGAGATCTAGTCTCCCCTCGGTTCCCTCAAAACTCCCTTCAGCTTTATTTGTGTTAGATCAGGTGGAAACCCATCAATGGCAATGGAGATCCAGTGCTATCTGTACCTTGATCTGGACGTCATCGCCTAAACCCTCTCCCCCTCTCGCTTTTTATTCTGCCGATGGGGTGGAAGACCGCCCTCCAGCGCCTCAAAGCGGCGACTGTTCTGGCCTCAGGTGAATTTGCTGTTTTAAAACTGCTATGCAAATGGTTATTGTTGATGCTGAATCTTAGCAATAACCAGCTAATCATTGTTATAGTTATACAAATTACACACACACACACACACACACACACACACACACATATATATATAATATATATATATATATATATATATATATATATATATGTATATAATATATACATATATGATATATATATACATATATATTATATATATATATATATATGTGTGTGTGTTTGTGTGTGTGTGTGAACTGAAGAAAAAGGTCTGATATTTGAACGGCCTCTGCATCAGGGAAATTTCGGGCTTTATACGTATAATAGGTTGCAGAGAACAGCAGCGCTGATCAAATAATTAATTTCGGTGATAGCCCCGTTTGACTACGGCTGCTGCTGTCGAATAAGAACCGGATTAATAAGACCAGACTTATGATTTCATAAAACTTTGTTTATTGGACGCACTATTATAGCAATTCAGAATCATATTAAGTGAAGAAAGAAAACAATTTAATTGCTCATATGCCTTTGCAGATGCAAATGACTAATTAATTACATTCATTGGTGGTTTTCGTTAAATGGAAAACGCTCACCTACCAATTAAACATGGATTTTACGTGAAATATAATAATATAAATGCACTCTTATGAATAACAAAAATTTGTATTATATATATATATATAACAAATTTGTTATTCATAAGAGTGCATTTATATTATTATTTATCACGTAAATCCATGTTTAATTATAGGTGAGCGTTTTCCATTTAACGAAACCACCAATGAATGTAATTAATTAGTCATTTGCATCTGCAAAGGCATATGAGCAATTAAACTGTTTTCTTTCTTCACTTAATATGAAACTGAATTGCTATAATAGTGCGTCCAATAAACAAAGTTTTATGAAATCATAAGTCCGGTCTTATTAATCCGGTTCTTATTCGACAGCAGCAGCCGTAGTCAAACGGGGCTATCACCGAAATTAATTACTTGATCAGCGCTGCTGTTCTCTGCAACCTATTATACGTATAAAGCCCGAAATTTCCCTGATGCAGAGACCGTTCAAATATCAGACCTTTTTCTTCAGTTCACATCTCACCTTTATGATGAAGGGCACTCAGGGTGACGGCTTTTTCTTTGGAAGGTAATATGCCAGGTTGTCCAGAGAGGTACACATTAATTTTAGTAAATCTAGAGGTGCAATATCTTTGACACGTGTGTTAGGGAGGGTATGTGGATTTGGTGGCCATTGTATATCAACACTTGTGTTAAAAGCTTCTAATATTGCTCTCCTGAGGTACAATGCAACCTCTATTATGTGGTCCCTAGAACCGAGCTCATACGCAGCTTTAATTGCTAACTCAACAGTAATACCACTATTGTAGATAATGTAAGCAGAGCAAGTAGTACCTCATTTGTCTAGATGACTAAACCCTAATTTATCCTTCATGTCACTTGATTCCAATTTTTCGTTTAGTTTACTAGAACTGTGGTTGTGATTTGGGAACTTGGTTTCCTCAAAATCTGCAGTTTGCATTCTGTTAAGCTCAACAAGAGTTTACATCCTTTCCTTAATAATTATTTCTTCTTCTATAGATCAGCAAACAATAACGAACGCTACTTGATGGGCCTCCTCGAGTTCTCTTTGTTGTTTCACCTGCTCATGATCTTTACTCTGCAGGTATTCAGGAGTTTGCATGTAATGCTTTCGGAAATATGGGTGAAACTTTGCTTTGACTCCAAAGAGATCTTTATCCCGAATTCTGAGCAACAACTTAGCATCATTGATAGTCTTTGTTTGCTCCTCTACCGAATGACCAACCCCCTTTTCAAAATTCTTAGTACTTTCTGCTGTCCACGCGCCTCCTTTTTTGACTGCTTTTCGATCTTCTTCATTGCAGAATATGCAATCTAGTGTGAAAAGAATTTTGTCAGAGGTTGCGTTCACTGATGACCTAGTCTCTTCGTTTTCCGCATCACACACATTTTCTAAAGATTTGAATTTACAGGCTAATAGTCTTTCAATATGTTTGCTTGATAACAGCTCCTACGATACCCATCATCTTTGCCTTGTATTTCGATAAGCTTTTGTAAAGCATGTAAAGGCAGAAGTCTATAAAATTAGTTATGTAGGTAATATATTAGCTGAGAAAATCTACTAGTAGAGTTTTGGTAGACGAAGGCGAGAGAGAGGTAGAAAAGAAATGCAAACCAGGATGTTTGAAAATTGAGACTCATAAAAACGCAGAAAGAGACTCAACAAAAATCGATGATGCAAGCTGTAAGAAGTCAACTCTGACCCGGACAACGATCACAAGTGGGTGGTGATGACTGCTCACAGCATACGCCCGGATTCGTTAGATGTCGTTGCCGGAAGTAGTAGGCGTACAAGATTATCCAATTACGAAGAAGTAGGGTGGTCTCCAGTAGAACAAAAGGTGGAGCCAGAATTCAGAACTGGGTCCAGAGTTCAGTTGGAATGAAAGAAAAGTTTAGTTAGGAACTCACTTCTGGACGCATAACTTGTGTCGGTTTATACTCCGTTTACCCTGTGTCATTTGTGTGTGATAGGACAGTGAATTTGTGTGTGAGATAAAAGAATTTAAATGAAAAAGAATTAAATGAAATTAAATGAAAAATCAGCAAGACGCCCAGAAGAACAGTTAAGTATTCTACAATATATAACAATAAGTTCCTAAGAGATAGAAACCACAAAGCAGTATAGAGAAAGGGTATCCCCGTATAACAAAACTAAAGAGAAGCAAATAGAAACTAAAACTACAAAAAGAAAACGACTTCATAACACAATACAACCACAACACTTTGGACAAGCTTCGCACGTCCTTTTAGATGAGCCATGTGGCTCTGCTAGCCTGAGCTTGATTTTAAGAAGTTTTTCAAATTGTCTGTCAGGGTCATCGACTTCATTCAATAAATGTAAATGAAGTATCTTCTTTAGGTGTAGCATACTATACAGTTTCCATCCCTTCGGAGATCCTTCTCAGCTGGACCCTCTTTATTCTTTGGTGGTCTTCCCTACATCATTGTGGCAGATCACAACCTGAAAACAACATAGAATACTGTAAATTTTACCCAAAGATGAGCTTTCAGAATGAATATGGCATGAAATAAATTTGATATGGGTATTTAGGAAACAAATATTTTAAAAAGGTGAACATGTGGGTGGCTTCAATAATTTGCGGAGGACCATTATCCAAATGGATAATTTATTGCACTCCAAATGAGTATTTTTCTTGGGAACAATTTTTTTTCTATTTGCCGTGACCTTACCTTACAGACCTTACATCTTGTTCGGGTTGCCCCAGGTCCCTCAGTGTGAGGCACCTCTAATGTCTACCAGAGAGTTGCTAGTACATCTTCCGGTATATTTTGCATCTTCCAATCTTGGATGGTCTGGGATGCAGTTTAGATATTTGTCGAGCTTATTCTTAAACACATCTACGCTCACTCCTGATATATTCCTCAGATGAGCTGGCAACGCATTGAATAGACGCTGCATTATCGATGCTGGTGCGTAGTGGATTAATGTCCTGTGTGTTTTCCTTATTTTTTCCTGGTATAGTTTTGGGCACTATTAATCTACCTCTGCTTGCTCTTTCTGATATTTTTAGTTCCATGATATTTTCTGCTATTCCTTCTATCTGTTTCCATGCCTGAATTATCATGTAGCGTTCTCTTCTCCTTTCTAGACTATATAATTTAAGAATTGTAGTCTTTCCCAGTAGTCTAGGTCCTTAACTTCTTCTATTCTAGCTGTAAAGGACCTTTGTACACTCTCTATTTGTGCAATATCCTTTTGATAGTGTGGGTACCATATCATATTGCAATATTCAAGTGGACTACGAACCTAATGTTTTATAAAGCATAATCATAGTTGTTCAGCTTTTCTTGTTTTGAAGTGCCGTAACAACATTCCCATTTTTGCTTTACATTTTGCCAACAGAGTTGCTATTTGATCATTGCATAACATGTTCCTATTCATCATCACACCAAGGTCTTTAACTGCTTCCTTATTTGTGATGGTCTCATTATTAGGTCCCTTATATGCATATAGCTTTCTTTCTCTGTCTCCATAATTTATTGATTCAAATTTATCAGAGTTTAATACCATCCTATTTACCTCTGCCCAATCATATACTTTGTTAAGGTCTCTTTGTAGGAGCGTTCCTATCTTCATCACAAGTAATTTCTCTACTTATTCTTGTGTCATCTGCGAAACTACTCACTACCGAATCCTTCACATTATTGTCTATGTCTTCAATCATAATAACAAACAGTATTGCAGCTAACACCGTACCTTGCGGCACACCGGATATTACCTTGACTTCATCCGATTTCTCGTCGTTTGCAATAACTATCTGTTTTCTGTTGTGTAAAAATTCTTTTAACCATCTTCCTACTTTATCCACGATATTGTGTTTTCTAATTTTCTTCGCTAATATTATGGTGCTACTTTATCAAAAGCTTTTGCAAAGTCTAAATAAACCACCATCTGTTTTCATTTCCGCTTTTCATATTTTTGAATATGTTCTCACGGTGGACTAACAGTTGGGTTTGTGTACTTTTTCCGGTACGAAACCATGTTGTCCTATTATTAAACAAATTATTTTTATTAAATGTTTCATTAATATTTTCTTCATTACCCTTTCATACACTTCATAATATGTGATGTTAGACTCACAGGCCTATAATTACTTGCCTCTAGTCTTGATCCACTTTTGAAAGTAGGGGTAATATATGATAATTTGTGATCATCAAAAATCTTGCCTGTATCTACACTTTGTCTTAATAATATTGCAAGTGGCTTTGCGATAGAATGAACTACTTTCTTTAACAAAATAGCAGGAATTCCATCAAGGCCCTGCAGCAGCTCCATTTTTAATTTCATTAATAGGCCTGCACAATATCAGCTTCATTAATATCTATGTCAGCTAAATATTCACTATTTTCATCCCCTTACTTCTATATCATTATCTTCATTATCTATTCTAGGGTGAATTCTCTCTTATATCGTTCTGCCAGTATGTTGCAAATTTTCCTTTTTTTCATTCGTTAATACTCCCTTCAATTCTCAGAGGGCCTATTTCTATTCTTCTTTTATTCATCTTCTTCGCATATGAGTATAATAGCTTGAGGTTGGGTTTTGCTTGATATTTAATAGGGTTTTTTTCTTCCAAGTCCCGTTTTTCATTTTCTTTTGATTGTATAATCTTTTGTTCTGCATTTTCTATCTTACTTTTTAGTTCTATAACTTTCCATGCATTTTTTTTCTTTTGCAAGACCTTTTTTCCACTTTCTGATTTTCTGGAACAAGATACCTTCTGTCTCTTGGTATGCATGAATGATGTTTACTTTTCTTCTTCGGTATATATTTTTCCACTATTTTCTTCCAATATTTTTATATAATATCTCCGTATTTACCCTTATGTCATCACTTACGAAAATGTTATCCTAATCTTTGTTTAATTCTTCATTAATTTCTGACCATTTTATATTTTTACTGTAGAAGTTGTATTTTCCATATCCTTCCCACTTTTTCATTTCTTGCTTATCTCTATTTTCACTTGCTTTGGAATGAACTGTTAATTCTATGACATTATGGTCTGAAATATTCGCATTATAAACTATTATTTCTTTAACATAATTCATCTCGTTCACAAATACTAGGTCTAAAGTATTTTCCTTTCTTGTTGGCAGGTGATTTATTTGTTGAATGTTGTATTCAGTAGTAGCTCAAATAGCTTTTCAAATTGCCTCTTATCTTCTGCACTACTATTTACTCTCTTTTTATATGTATAAGTACAACCACAATCTCCTATTCGTTCTTTCCATTTCTACGAAAGGAAAGTTGAAGTCACCAGATAGGAGAATAGTCCAGTCCTTGTGATTTCTACATATATCATCCAAATTTTTCAATTATTAAGTCAAACTCTTTAGTATTAGGAGGTCTATATATTACTATGTTCATCAATTTTTCAGATTCAAATTCTACCGCTATTAGTTCACATTCTGAGTTACTATATTTTCTCATATATTTTTCCCTTGTGTTTTTTGTCTTTCCCATATATTGCTGGTTCCCCCTTGATTCCTATTTTTTCTATCTGATCTATAAGTTTGGAACCCTTTTATTTGATCATCATTCCCAGTCTCTTTGGAATACCAGGTTTCACTTATATTCATTATATCTATTTTCTTTTCATTTTGGGTTAGTTCTTCTAAGTACTTCTATTTTTCTTTTTTTTTGAAGTTACTCGTAACTAAACCCTGGCGCATTCATCACTATGATGGTTTGGCGTGTTCTCCTTCATTTAATACTGGTAGTAATAAGGATTTTCCCATGTCTCTTTCCTGTTCTGGTATGTTGTTCTTTTTTTCATTTCCAGAAATTCTGACATTAAAAAATCCAACTTTTCCATAATATTTGATCTTCCTTCATCATAATTATTCATTTTGTGTCTGACTCTGCAATTTTCTCCGTTTCTGCAATATCCTCTTGCATAATAAATACAGTTATTATCTCTTGAGTAGAATTTCGGAGCTGATGCTTTGAAATTTTTTGCTGACACCTCTGCATATCTCATTGGTGGTTTGCTTTTCTCTTTTACCTGATATTCTTGATTTCTCTCTTTATTTGTTTCTTTCTTATTTTGGATTTTATTACTTGGTTGGTTATTTATTTGATTATGATTCATGGCTACAGAAAATCACAATGAAGTCAAGTCCTTGGAGGTTGGGGGGCTGTTGCAAAGAAAGTGGTCCTAGTTGACGTACTATAATTCAACCGTAATTTCATTAGTTTGTTTTTGCAGTTTCCTCTACTTTTAGAGCTTTCAAACCATCGAGAAAAAACAATGAAAAGGTTTGCTGCCGTTCCTTTTAGTTTACACATTTTTTTCGTTGTACTTCCTCTTAATGTACCCATAATTTTCATATTATTTTTAAAAAATGTATTATGATAAATATTTGACAATTATAATCTGATACTTGGTAACAGTGAGAATGATGAATTTTCAAAGTAGGTTTACCCACCATCCCCATCCCCACCCCAGCCCCCCCCCCCCCCACCCCCTCTCGAAGGCGGCATTCATTAAATATGTCTCAAGTACGTATGTAATATACCCCAAATTAACGTCAGCACTAAATTAAATACCAATATGAAAACTAAGATCGAAACTGTCTAACACTGCCTTCTGACTTTTGCTTTCTTTATCTATCTATATTACTCTCTCTCTCTCTCTCTCTCTCTCTCTCTCTCTCTCTCTCTCTTTCTCTGAACCCTACGTAAAACAATTGGATAAAATACTGAGACTCGGTGAAAGGTCACCATGGATCGGTTTGAATTCTAATTTTAGTCGAAAACAATTAATCACAGAAATTATGAAGGCAAAGCAAACCTTCATATAAATGGTATTATGAATCATCTGGATTATGTTTGAATTATGCATGACATATACGTGCAAAGCCATTTTTCATTCTGACAAATTAATATTTGTGATTTTGATGTCGGGAGTTTATAATTATCTGCATATAATCCATAATAAAGCTAGATTCTTTATTATATATAATTTTTTTAATAATGCTGTGTAATAAACTGCGTATGCATGCTAATGACTTTACGCACGGAACCACGAGGTTATTAGATTTATATGATTCAAAAGATGTTTAGACTCTCTAAAGATATTAATCATTGCAGTGCTAAGGAATCGTAGTAATCTACTAATTATCGATAATTTAAAAATCTACAGTTTTCTCGTATAACAACAAATATTTTGGAACATAACTACGCTTTATCTTATTTTGTTGTATAACTGATATTTACTTAAGTAACTTTAGTCTCACAATATATTATGCAGCAATTATCTCTTAGGTTGATAAGCATGACTGATTTGCGAATAAGAACGTAAAAGATAGAAGAAAAGATATTAGCATCCACTCACCGAACCTGAATGGCACTGAACGCTTCTGGACAAACTTGTGGAGCAAGACGGGTCATTATTTACGAGGCAACTGAAGCATGTCTTCCTTTTTAATAAGATGAAGGGTTATTATTTTCAACTGGCACAGAAACTGTTTCCATTACAATTACAGACATAAAAATGTGGATGAAAATGAGATGGCTACTTTACCATTTTAACCATTCTAAATAGTATTATTAATATATATATATATTTTGGTCTATCACAGTCCTCCAATTTGACTGGGTGGTATTTATAGTGTGGGGTTCCGGGTTGCATCCTGCCTCCTTAGGAGTCCATCACTCTTCTTACCTTGTGCACCGTTTCTAGGATCACACTCTTCTGCATGAGTCCTGGAGCTACTTCAGCCTTTAGTTTTTCCAGATTCCTTTTCAGGGATCTTGGGATCGGGCCTAGTGTTCCTATGATTATGGGTACAATTTCCCCTGGCATATCCCATATCCTTCTTATTTCTATTTTAAGGTCTTGTTACTTATCCATTTTTTCCCTTTCTTTGTATTCAACTCTGGTGTCCCATGGTATTGCGACATCAATGAGTGATACTTTCTTCTTGATTTTGTCAATCAACGTCACGTCTGGTCTATTTGCATCCTTTCTTATACCATAGTCCCAGAGGATCTTTGCCTGATCTTTTTCTATCACTCCTTCAGGGTGGTGCTCGTACCACTTATTACTGCAAGGTAGTTGGTGTTTCTTGCGTAGACTCCAGTGGAGGGCTTTTGCCACTGAATCATGCCTCTTTTTGTATTGGTTCTGTGCAAGTGCCGGACATTCGCTTGGTATGTGGTTTATTTGTCTCATTTTTCGTATTGCACTTCCTACATATGGGAGAGATGTTATTTCCATCTATCGTTCTTTGAACATATCTGGTTCTTAGGGTCTGATCTTGTGCCGCTGTTATCATTCCTTCAGTTTCCTTCTTGAGCTCTCCCCTCTGTAACCATTGCCATGTGTCATCGCTGGCTAGTTCTTTAGTCTGACTCATGTATTGTCCGTGCATTGGTTTGTTGTGCCAGTCCTCTGTTCCGTTTGTCATTCTCCTGTCTCTGTATATTACTGGGTCTTCGTCTACTTTTATCAGTCCTTCTTCCCATGCACTCTTGAGCCACTCGTCTTCAATGGTTTTCAGATATTGCCCCAGTGCTCTGTTCTCGATGTTGACGCAGTCCTCTATGCTTAGTAGTCCTCTCCCTCCTTCCTTTCGTGTTATATATAGCCTGTCCGTATTTGCTCTTGGGTGTAGTGCTTTGTGTATTGCCATATGTTTCCTAGTTTTCTGGTCTATGCTGCGGAGTTCTGCCTTAGTCCATTCCACTATTCCTGCGCTGTATCTGATTACTGGTACTGCCCATGTGTTTAAGGCTTTCATCATATTTCCGGCGTTGAGTTTTGAATTATTATTATTATTATTATTATTATTATTATTATTATTATTATTATTATTATTATTATTATTATTATTATTATTATTATTATTATTATTATTATTATTATAAAAATAGAATTGCTATCCTCAAGAAAAGCTTTTTGAACATGAAGAACTTCCTGTAATACTTGATACAAATATTTTTATATTATTATTATTATTATTATTAGGGGTTAGAAAAACTCTCTATCACGAGAGTATATATAATGTTCTAAGGTCCAACAATAATACAAAGTGTAAAAAGTCTGTGTATAATTTGAAGACTTTACAGAAAGCTTTCGGACCCTTCCCTGGGTTCATCCTCTGAAGATGAACCCAGGGAAGGGTTCGAAAGCTTTCTGTAAAGTCTTCAAAATTATACACAGTCTTTTTACACTTTGTATTATTGTGGACCCTTTAGAACATTATTATTTTTTTTTTTTTTTTTTTTTTTTTTTTTTTGCTCTATCACAGTCCTCAATTCGACTGGGTGGTAATTTTATAGTGTGGGGTTTCCGGGTTGCATCCTGCCTCCTTAGGAGTCCATCACTTTTCTTACTAGTGCGCCGTTTCTAGGATCACATCTTCTGCATGAGTCTGGAGCTACTTAGCCTCTAGTTTTTCTAGATTCCTTTTCAGGGATCTTGGGATCGTGCCTATTGCTCCTATGATTATGGGTACGATTTCCACCGGCATATTCCATATCCTTCTTATTTCTATTTTCAGATCTTGATACTTATCCATTTTTTCCCTCTCTTTCTCTTCAACTATGGTGTCCCATGGTATTACGACATCAATGAGTGATACTTTCTTCTTGACTTTGTCAATCAACGTCACGTCTGGTCTGTTTGCACGTATCACCCTATACCGTTCTGATACATAGTCCCAGAGGATCTTTGCCTGATCGTTTTCTATCACTCCCTCAGGTTGGTGCTCGTACCACTTATACTGCAAGGTAGCTGATGTTTCTTGCACAGCTCCAGTGGAGGGCTTTGCCCACTGAATCATGCCTCTTTTTGTACTGGTTCTGTGCAAGTGCCGGGCATTCGCTTGCTATGTGGTTTATGGTTTCATTTTTCGTATTGCACTTCCTACATATGGGAGAGATGTTATTTCCGTCTATCTGGTTCTTAGGGCCTGATCTTGTGCCGCTGTTATCATTCCTTCAGTTTCCTTCTTTAGCTCTCCCCTCCGTAGCCATTGCCATGTGTCATCGCTATCTACTTCTTTAGTCTGTCTCATGTATTGTCCGTGCATTGGTTTGTTGTGCCAGTCCTCTGTACTGTTTGTCATTCTCCTGTCTCTGTATATTTCTGGGTCTTCGTCTACTTTTATTAGTCCTTCTTCCCATGCACTCTTAAGCCACTCGTCTTCACTGGTTTTCAGATATTGCCCCAGTGCTCTGTTCTCGATGTTGACGCAGTCCTCTATACTTAGTAGTCCTCTCCCTCCTTCCTTTCGTGTTATGTATAGTCTGTCAATATTTGCTCTTGGGTGTAGTGCTTTGTGTATTGTCATATGTTTCCTGGTTTTCTGATCTATG
>NC_061093.1:23850139-23857639 GCF_015104395.2 Macrobrachium nipponense | reverse complement strand
AAGAAATAAAAGCGAGAATAACATACGTTGTTCTCTGAGCCCTCCACAAAAGGGATGCATATTACCTCTTTTGTTTTCCATCTGGTTTGAAGTCAAAGAAAGGCTCGTCGATGTTTCTCCCCAGTTCAATTGTCTTATTGAGTGACTCAACATTTCCACTTTTCCACTGTTTACTTACTTCAAGGTTATTTTTCTTCTTTCTGACTCTACTTTTTTTTTTGGGGGGGGGAGGGGATAAAAAGGAAAGAACTCTTGATTTTTGTAAATGGCTGTTTCATTTGTTTTAGTTTGTCGTTGTGAAGAGGAGGAGATCATTTTATGTGTAACTGACTCACGAAGGTATGGAACGTGATGAATGTATAAATAAAGGCAAATGCCACGAAGGAAAAAATGAAACAACGGAGTTGTTGCTAGACCTTTCGACACAACGGCCTTCTGTCGAAAGACCTAGCGTTATAATGCATATGCAAAAGTGTCTTAATAAAACTGGATATGATAGTCATGACCCACTAAACAAATCCACTTTTACCTGAATAACGAATGTACCATTGGCGAAAGCACCGAAAGTTATTGCTTACAGACATAAGAAGGGTCAATTTTGGCGTAATTTATAACCACGAATTTCCAGATTTGCTTGTTATTCACAGTGTTAAAAAATAATAAATTTCGTTTTTCATAAGAATTGATTAAAACTTTTTATAATGAAAATTAGTTATGAAGAATTGTAGTATATATCATATTAATTTAGTGCTATAATATTTTTGTATGTAAATATCTTCAGTATTGGTTATGTAAATACATGTTAAGGTGTTATGCTTAGCATTTATAAATAGATAAATTATTACTGTGAAAAAAATGGGTATTGCAGTTTACAGAAACTTCCACTTTCCACATCTATTTTTCTTTACATTATTTCTAAAACATTACCACCATTTTTCCCACTTTATTCTGCTACCTGGTCAGGGGATTTTTACTTTTGGAATTCGTCATAAGTCGTCTGATAAAAAATCTAAAACATCCGTGACGGCTGGGTGTGCTCCACAGCTTCGGACAAAGTTGTTCTTTCTCACATTTTGGTCCGACCCGTGTTTGACCTGGTGACCTCTCGACCTTTATATAAAGATGAAAGGAAATAGACAGCCACTCCTTGCTTCATGAAGTCTGGAATGAATTTGCATTGCGCGGCAGGCTTGAGGTTTTAGATCACATCGGTGGGTACTGTTCGATTTCTCTCTTCATCTAGATAAGATTTACACCTAGATAATATAGATATTTTTTTTATGTTACATATGTAAATTAGAATTGACTAAATATTTCAAGATGACCATTGCAAAATTTGAGAACAATATTCTGGGAAGTTTGATCAATATGAAAAATTTCATAGACTTTGAGTATGTGAATCACGTGGCTCTGTTGTCAAGATAATTACCTGATTTTATATCCAATGACCTAATGGTCTCGAATTTTGTACTAATTCCTACAAGAACCCAAAATGAGTCCTGGTTCTTCTTTCATTAAATAAGTTCAATTCTTTCGCGACATGTATGGTTTAACGACATGTTTGATATATAGTTTACACTATATACGCTCTATTTCTCTTGAAGGTTTAACCTTCAAAAGTATACCTTATTTCGGACCAAAAGGAAGCGTCCATTTTTTTCCGTAATGAAACTATTAACAATAACATGCTTACAATTTTACACACACATATGCATACACACACATACACCACACACACACACACACACACACACACACACACACACACATATATATATATATATATATATATATATATTATATAAAGCAATAGAAAGCTCATTTTCTGCCACCGTTGAAGAAGCATTAAGACTTTACCTCTCATATTTACCAATAGCATGTAAAAGCTCACTCATTTCCATAGTAACGGTAACATTTTACATTACTTATTTGACTCTTCATGAAATCTTTTAACAAGCCGGAGGCTCTAGTGTTTTAATTATGGTATTTTAAAATTAGGAAAATAAATAATTAATTGAATAGTTTTTGGTACGAATTAAATACCCATGTTCATAGTTGCTTGCTTTTCAGGATTTATAAAGCGTTTAGGAAGAGGATTCTAGAATTTCCTTCTTCTGGCCAACTATGAAGGAAGCAATTGAAAAATATTGATTCACAACCCTGATAAAAATTAAATGGATAAAAGGCCTAGTAAAGCACAAAACATCTAACGACATAGAGGAATCCCAGAGAATACAAAATAATCAATTAACTTATGAGAGATTTTATCTCTCTCTCTCTCTCTCTCTCTCTCTCTCTCTCTCTCTCTCTCTCTCTCTCTCTCTCTCTCTCTCTCTTTCTTTCTCTCTCTCTCTCTCTCTCTCTTTCCATAAAAAGAAGGCAATGGCACGGTTTTGCATATTGCAAAGCAGCTTTGTATGCACCTACCCTTATCTTCATAGAAAGCATAGTGCTTCCAACAACAAGTACGGGCTTAGAGGCAAAATTTGGAAGGAACAAAGAATTGTGCTTCCACGAGCAACGTCCTTGAATCTATTTTCTCAAAAAGAAGAGAAATAGTAAAAATCGGTACACAATTGTACACCATAAAGAAAGGATAACACAATTGCTTGTCTTCATCGGTGCCTTTTCATTGTTAAAATGGATGACTTTGCATACTATCTAGTTATTGGAATTCAACTTACGTTTCAGCAGGCTACAAAAGAAGCAATTACTGTATATTTCTCTTTTGTCTATAGCAACTGAATTTCGGTAGAAGTGTGGCAGGCATACATAAATGAATTGCAGTCTTTTTCACTTCCGAGCTCTTGATTCCGAAAATTAAAAAGAAAAAATGACTATGTGCACATCAGGGAATTTTTTTTATTCGAGAGCAAAATTCTAACAGGATATTGGAATCCTTAAACATTTATTGCCTAACCGCATATTCCTATATTCTCTCTCTCTCTCTCTCTCTCTCTCTCTCTCTCTCTCTCTCTCTCTCTCTCTCTCGACGAGTTATAGCCAAGCTAAATATCTTCTTTTTTAGATATGCCTTTTCAGCACTGTAGCCTTAAAATGGTCAGTTAACTTATCGTGACAGTTTTTTTTAACAAGATGGAGGAAGGGAACAACGAGCTATGTGACAGAAGTACATGGCTCCCGTTCGTCTTTTTATATATATTCTTTACATTTATTTCTCTCCAGTGCTAAATACTGCCTGTAAAAGCAGTAAGCTCCACGATTACGAAACGGCCAGGCTACTGTGAGTTACGACCTCTGAAAAAAAAATGTTTAAGTAGTACCCTGGTATACTGCATCCGTAACCTGATGAATGCTTGTTAAGTTCGGACGGTCAAGGAGATGTCGTAAAGCAAAAAAAAATGCATTTCCTGTTTTATGCCATCGTACATGGCATCATCAACTCTCCAAGGTCGCATGACTGAGCCGGGTCCATAAAAACCGAATGGCTGCACCACCTCTCTCTCTCTCTCTCTCTCTCTCTCTCTCTCTCTCTCTCTCTCTCTCTCTCTCTCTCGTATTAAGTTTACAGTCGTTTTGGAATTTTTTGCTTGCCTTGGAAAAGAGAGAGACATGTATATTTTTCTTTCAAGATTAAATCGGAAGTTACTATGGACAAAGCTAAGTCTGTAAATACTACTATGAGATTCAGGGCATCTGTAACACGGTTTTTTCGCAATAACTTTTTATCTATGCATTTCATAAATATAACCCTTATTCAGAATACACATTATATCTACACATAAAATTTAACTATATTTGCATTACGTAGGTTGAATAAATTTGGTACTTATAATGTAAAAGTGACTTTTTTTGAAGACGGGCCAACTTACTCAGAGAAAAGGTTTCGAGCGCACTCGTTACGTAACTTATGACAGCATTTCTTCCCTCTTTCTCGACGGATGATTGGCTATACGTAACGAAGGCTATACCTCTGGCAACAATGACATAAAAATTTAAATACAAGCAAAGCAGTACACCTTTATGAACTCTGAAACCTCTCCACTGATAATTGTCATAATGAACTAACCAACAAAATATGTTAATAAATACAAAAACACATCGATTATCAGTTTAACTCCCAAATAAGTTTCCTAAGAAATTACAGTCTACTTTATAGGTCACAATCAGATTAACAAGATGTAGAGAATAGTTGGAAATTTTCAAAAACATAGTAGACAAGCTTGGATTTGAAACTGCCTATATCCAATGTCAAGCAATTTTTATTTATTGGCTATCTACCTATTTACTGAAAAAAAAATAGCCGGTACCGTATTTTGGCTTTAAACCTTCACCAATAATTATCGTCAGAATGATGGCTTCATGAGGCTCCACCCACTTTGGCCTCGTTATAATTCAGGATAACACTGAAGGCTATCATGGGCATTGTTGGATTAGAAAATTTAACTTCTGGCTATAAAAACTCATTTCTCGAGTGGTTGTAAGAAGTGCTAAATAATCCTCAAGGATCCCAGCAGTTGCCCTAAACGTAGTATTACTACGCAAGCACAGATACCCCACCCACATCTATGTATCGTTCCGCCATTCATAAAGTCTTTGTCATGTTTTTTCAATGTGCAATAAGCCGTGGCCTTCTCAGAAATTAAGTTTAACATTAGATGATATGTTATTTCATTAAGTCGTAAGACAAATGCAGTTTTGCAACCACGGGGACAATTCCAAATCCTGTTAGCCATTCTTGACTGCTATGGGTTTCAGAGTCGATGGAACAAGGTGGGCGGGGCAACATTTCGACTAATGGTGTTTACCTTGCTTACGTAATGATTGTTTTTCGACTCTTGGCTCGTAATCATTGGCCATGGTGTCGGCTAGATAATTTTTACTCTATAAAAATTAAAACTATTGGGTTTAGGTTATTGATAATGCTGACAAAATTTGTGCATGGTTGTAAAATATACATATGTCAACTTTCAGCTACATCCGATGCTTTGATAAGGAGCAAAGTCCAAAAAACCGTGTTACAGAGGCCCTGAATTTCATAGTAGTATCATGGCCATTTAAAACTTGGTATGAAATTCGGTGTTAAATATATGGGAATATAAATTCCTTATCTTTGTTATTCTTCATTTCTCATGTGAATGAAGAGAAAATAAGACTGAATTTTCCCATCTTCTCTCGAAGTCTGAGAAGGAAATTTAAATCCAACAGACTATAAACGTAATAACCTAGAAACAAATATAAAATAGAAAAATAAATCTACAAACAATTGACGCATCATGGACCCTTCACAACAATGCTCCAGTTGAATTTGGCCATCCCTCAGAGGAAAGAAACTCCGCCCTCACCCCCCCCCACCCCCTGTCCCAATTTGAAATCTATTCGAAGGCTTACTGGAATAAACATAGTTTAATCAACATTCTAGTGTAAACCCTGCGTCACTTGAATTACGAATGAATATTCATTTTCCATTGAGATAATTGAGTTTGTAATTCAGCATACATACTTGTGCTCTAGTAGCGAAGGATTCCCCCCTTAATCTTCGTGTTTACGTTATTTGTTTGACGCAATCAGGCCGATACTAAACATTATCGGAATTTAGCAATTATTGTATATTATGTATAATAATATTATATATATATATATATATATATATATATATATATATATATGTGTGTGTGTGTGTGCGTGTGTCTGTGTGTGTGTGAGTGTGTGCTGGTGTGTGTATGTATGTATGTATATATATATATATCATATATAGTAAATATATATATATATATATATATATATATATATTGAGAGAGAGAGAGAATGTCTTCTTTCAACAATCAGTCGAAATGCAACCTCGGAACAGGCATACATAAAACCGTGAAGATTTCCTTGCAAAAAAACCAACATCTATTGGTAGCTCCTCAGTAGAGGGATTATCAGTCACTTAACCGCAGCTGTGTTTAAAAGATGGCTGTTTTTTTTATATAAGCAGCTATTCTCATTCCCTGAACCTCCTTTTACCGTGGCACTGAAATGCATTTTACTTTTATGGGAAGTCTGAAAGTCTTCTACAGGAAATCTGTTTTCTGATCACCAAACGGTTTTGCCATATGACTTCCTCAACGTAAGCCTAAGGAATTTTAACATAAATTAATGTCAAGTTCATCGGAACCATCCAGATAATAATGAATATACTATAGATTTAACTTTCAGTCAATAATTTTAATGAATGATACACAACCTTCAAACATCAATCACAGAAAATTCAGATCCACAACCATAGCATCAGGTAAAATAGAATCAGTACATTTTTATTTTGTTATCTATTTATTCTTTCCTGTATCTTTCCGTTCAACTATCATCGAACCTCTCGTCTCCATCAGCATATAAGATGGTTAGTTATTTCAATCTCAAATGAGAGAGACAGCCTAGTTCAAAAGGTTAAATTCTATTACAAATACCTTTCGAATATTCTTTAAATCGGAAAATTGCTTTCTCATTGCAGATATTAAATTTATTTTTCTTGTATTTATTCATTCCTATTTGAACTTTGGCAGTCTTACTAAGGGTGTTCGCTTTTTTTATTTAATCGGGAAAAGGTTGATCCCAAAGCTATAGATATAACTCAAGGTTAGGATTTTCACATCCAGTGTGTATTTTCTTAAAGTTAGCAGTTAAGCATAACACCACAGTATTTTCAATGCCCTTACTAGGCTTTAACTCAGTGATAAATAAACAATAAAACTTTATAATCAAAACTCATAAGTTTGAGCCCGATGCGAAATACACACGTATATCTATTTTCACTTGTTACTTGAGTTAATAATAATACTATTAATAATAAGGATGATAATAAAAATATGTTCTGTTAAATGAATGGCAGTATCAGCGGAATGATTTTATACAAAATCGTTTCAATTCCTCTCACTATTTTCTTTTCTTTAGGGATGATTTCTGCTAAGAGCTGGCCAGTGTCCTTAATATGGCTCAGGAGAAATGCAATAATTCTGAAAAATTATAGTCACGTTTTATTCTGGTACACGTGACGATAATTTTTCAGAACTATTGCCTTTCTCCTTATGCAGATTGTGTACACTGTCCAGCTCTTAGCAGATATCAGGCTTGAAGAAGAGAGAATATTGAGATCTGAAAAGACTGTATAAAATCTATTCCATTGATGCTGCCATTCTTTTAAGGAGAACATACTTACAAGAGGGCCTACCTCCTTGTAATAATAATAATAATAATAATAATAATAATAATAATAATAATAATAATAATAATAATAATAATAATAATAACTTAGATTGGCGAGTAACGCGCCTATTGGATACATGGGGAAAGTTAAGCTCGATGAATGTGACGAAATTTATAGATGTTCAAATATGGTGTACATTATCCGTAGAGTAATACAAATCTAAGCTAATACGCTGCGACAGAGCATTAGCTTATATTCGTATTACTCTACGGATAATACATACCAGATTTTAATAGACAAATTTCGTCAAATTCATCGATCTTGACTTTTCCTATGTATCCAAAAGGCGCATT
>NC_061093.1:23845139-23847639 GCF_015104395.2 Macrobrachium nipponense | reverse complement strand
TACACACACTGCCCACAGTCATACACATCATATGAGTCTGTTTTATGAACGCTTTCAATCACATCCTCCTATGTGCTTTCAAAAGGCTGCAATCATTCGGACAACACTCAGGGCGAAGGCCATAATATGTTATTCTCATTTATAAATCCAGGTCAATTACAAAGGTATAATATAAAGCATTTACAGGTGATAGGGTGATATCAGACGCGGATTATATCATTACCGCGGTGCAAAATAGCCTGAGAATACGCGGCACGTCACCTTTAAAAAGCAAGCAATGATAGCTAATAGGAAATTAGCCCCTAATGCAGCTGATAATTGATTGTATCGCCAAAGGAAAAATTTGGGTGTTCACCGAGCAAGCTATGAACGCATTATATTGACTTGAAGAAAAAACGCTTCATACGTTAACCAAAAAAAACGCAATTGCCTGGCAACATAATGTCAGCTGCAGAAGTGATAAGGCTGTTACCACAAACACAATCATCTTGCACCAGCAAAAATTTCGTCAACACGAAAGTTGCCGCTTTAGATTAACAAAAGACTGACGCCGTGAAGAATGGCAACAGTGAACATATCTTTTAATCAACGGAGAGAGAGAAGAGAGAGAGAGAGAGAGAGAGAGAGAGAGAGGAGAGAGAGAGAGAGAGAACAGTGACTGATTTCTTTATGTCACGGTGGAGCATGTTCATTCTTTATTCATACACGGCTCTTATCTAAAGTGGGAAGCGTCGTTACAAAAGATAGAGTGAAATTAAACATACCGATAGACAAATGTGTAAGTCCGCTCTGCAGAAACCTAAGAAAAACGAATCTTGATGACGTCTTTACTAAGCAAATTCTAACGCTAAATTCTATGTGAAAACAAGAAAACATGTTGCTGTCAATTTGTGGCCTATGAGTGTCTGAAAAATACTAAATTCGACCATACGCGCATTAATTATTATTTGCTCTTTTCCAATTTCATGAAACGTTTTGTACCCTTAAACATTATTTTCTCACCCCATGGTCTTAGAAAATCTTGCTGGTCATAAGGTGAAAGGTCCTTACATAAATACTTTGAACTACAAAGGAAATAAGAATATCACGTTAAATAGTATCTAATTTGTTATCTGCTACTAAATTTTGCTTTTCCATTTTTTCATTCATGAACTCGATGATTATCTCAGAAGTTATTTTTGTTTCTATCTATTTCGTTCCCAACACCGTCTGTCTGTGCTTAGCTTTTTTTTATTTCAAATATTCTAAATTGAGTTTTGATTCTTTCTATTGAAATATTATATATAATAATACAACTCATACTGGTTGATGATTTTTTACCTAATTGCATGTTACTTACGAAAAGAAGAAATACCTGATATATCCTATTTGATATTTATAAAGCACTCTGTAAACTGCCACAAAAGCATTTAGCAATCTATTTTCCCCAAATCCCATTCACAGTTGTATAAGTTTCTTTACTTTTTCATTATTTTCATCATACAACGTTAGCCCGAAGTGTTAATACAATGATTGATACCTGGACAGGTGAAAGTTATGATTTTAAAAAGCATTTCAACTTCATAACCATAGGTGGAACATTTTCACGAATGGGTTCCGGTTTTAGTGTGTAACCATGAAATTCATAATATCGGTGAAACACGTCTCTTAAGCATAATGTGTTAAACTATATGATATTCCTTATTATGGAGAACATTTTATTCCTTTTTTATTTTTTCATTACTTGCACTTTCAGACGTTTCGCACACTCTTTCAAAGGGATCCTTCGAAGAATACTGTTATGCACTCGACTCGTCTTTTGATTTCAAATTCCCAGTAATATAAACCACTGAATATTTAAAAGTTTTAGAAACTTGATAGATTTTTTTCAGAGTTTTTTAAATTTTTCCTTGCGTTCTATATTAATGATTCGTAACCCTTAAGGAAGCCTCAGGTGGCAGTTCCTAATTCATTGCCCTTCTGCGAATACTACTTACAAGGCTAAATTAAGACATATTAGGTATACAAAAAGTTATTCTCTCGCCACTGTGTAACATGTCACTCATTATCTCTACACCCGGGAAAAAATGTGAGTTTCTTCTTCCTTATGAACAGTCTTATGTAGCCTTGCATAAAAAAAAAAAAAAAAAAAAAAAGGAGCTGAGTACGTTGCAGCTTGTATCAAATTTTTCTTTATAAGATTTTTTAACTGGCACATTTTGTATAATAGGTGAATTCATGTAGATGATTATTAAAAGCACCATTAGGAAACTGTACTTGTCACAAAGATGACAGTTATTGATCTGTTCAGGTAATCACAGGATCCGTAAATAACACTTAAACTATTTGCTTAAAAGTCAGTCACTTTCTAGAACCTTCTGGATGTCTGGAATACTGTAGCAATATACTTTCCGCAATACATGTAATTTAAAACCTACCAAGTGATGGAAACAACGGACAACGTAGCTCCCTGTAATATATTAGTATCATAAAACCAACACATTCAAATTGTTTTATTAAT
>NC_061093.1:23830139-23840139 GCF_015104395.2 Macrobrachium nipponense | reverse complement strand
ACGAAAATACTTGCTCAATTAACTGAATATCACTTTATCTCTATATCGTAAAAATACATGATTTTTAACATGGTTGTCAGTTGGCATTTGAAAGGAATACATCACCGACAATGTTTACGACTTTTTTGATTGGAGAGAAGTACACACGATTTAATCTGTATATTTTCCTCTAACCAGCATAATTCTTGTGTTCCCAAAACGGAACGAATATTATAAGGTCGTGGGTGAGCATACGTACCCGAGCCGGGATCGATGTATATTACCATAGATATTTCGGCACCCAATAGACGAATTCCCCCTGTCCTTTATCCATATGGAGGAGGTGACAACAGTTGCAGATAAGAGCCTATGAATTATGAAGCTATGATCGTGAAGGACCATTCTTTGTAACTTTGTTTCGGTCTGTTTTTTCATCCTTGCCTTTCGGGAAAATCCATGTGCGCTGCTCATAGGAAGTTCACTACTAGAGGCAGAATTCGGAATATAATGGAAATGTACCATTACGTAGTACATGCACATACTTACGTACACTTGTTCGTATGCGTATACATATACACATCACTCTTGATTCCCAAATGGTAAAGTCAACTGTCTGTCCTGGATTACAACTTGATCCTCTTTCCTTATCTCTTTTGCTTAAAGGACACGCCACCCAGATTAACAAACTGTAACCCCGCTCCCTATTTCTGTTTTTGTAATCAATTTCTGTCAAATTCTATTACATTCAGTGAGAACTTAAAAATGTGGAATATACTAAGCAAGTACTTGTTCCAAGTCCCTATTTTACTTACCTTTCTACCGTGGATTTAAGGATATTCTCAAGTACGTGTTCCTTCGTATATATATGCGTGCGTGTGTGTTTGTATGTATGTATGTATAAATTCTCACAAACATACTAAAACAAGCCGAACGCTTCATTCAAAATCAAATAATGCTACTTAATCAAGAAGCAAATGAAAAACCATTTCTGATATAGAATAAAATATCTATGATATACGCTTCGCTTTTCCTGTATTTATATCTTCAATTATATATCTATATATATATATATATATATATATAATATATATATATATATGATATATATATTAAGTTTTTCACTTATAATAACCGACCTTTTGGCTTGATGACTAAATCATATTTACTGTGTACATCTATCAGTTAAGAGCATCAAAAATTTAAAGTCTGATATTTTTAAAATACAAGCTTCTTGGACTGGAAGCGTCCATACACTCCATAATAGTAGCACATAAATATGTAAAAAAAAATACATTAACCTAAAAATAAGGTATCAAAGCCTCAAAGCCTCCCCTACGCCATTTTCCTAAGCCATGTCATAAAAAAATGAACTTATATTACGATAAATTAAATTTACTCTGAAGCCAAGGTTAATGCCTAACCCTAACCCAATTCACGTTCAATGTTTATCTAATGCGAGCCCAAGAGAGGACGTTATTCAGGCATGAGACCTTGAATACATCTCCATTTCCTTTTGGCCTCCCTTCGTGTATTAGTTTCCAGGGGAACCCCGACCCCTTCTTCCTCACCCCGTTCTCCTCCTTTCCCGCATCCCCTTCCCCTTCCCCTCCTCCTCCCTCTCCCTCTCCTTCTTTCACCCTCTTGCACCAGTATTTTCCCCTGCTTTCGTTTCGTCAGGATCTTTCCTCCGTATACGGTGCATTTCATTTCGCGCCATTTATGTAAAACTCGCGCGGTATATTTGGGTTTATCATGAGGTGCAACTTTCTCTCTCTCTCTCTCTCTCTCTCTCTCTCTCTCTCTTCCTTCTTTTTCTTCTTCTTCTGCTTCTTCATCTTTCCTCCAGCTCGTTTATGGAGCTCCCGAAGGTATCATCGACTTAATGGAAAAAGCGCAAAGTCACGTAACAGCGCCGAAGTGTACAAGCAGAATTATGTGACTTGCAGCATGACACCTTCAAGACTACCACTTCGCATATGAATCCACTGGAATTCGGTATTCCACGGGCTGCCTGGTTTGGTGATCGTTTCTTTCCTTCCAGTCTTTTTACAGGTTTCTAGTTGATCGTCTCTGTTCTTATTCATTTTTTTTAAAGCGTAAACCAAATTCAAATTTAATTTTTTGTTTATTATTTCAAGCAGGTCTGAGGTAGAAAAAGTAATGGTTTGCTGGGTAATCGACGCTTTAACTAAGCAAAATATACCCCCAAAAAAATTTGGGCACTTCCTAACTGGAAAAGACAAATGTTTCTCATACACAGTCCGGGACCAAAAGACAAGAACGTTGAGGACTTAAGAAATAATAATGAAACTTGTAACAATTGCTTTTATAACCTCCAACGAAGTCCGTACTATTAAGCAATATCAAATGATATCTATTTTCAACGCGATGTACCTAAGCGTATCTAAATCCCTTTCTGTTACTTTCATTGCGTATAGGTCAAATATAAAAAGTTTTCTTTCGATCAGTCTCCCATGTTGCATCAAAATAAAGGAATTATAGATCGAAATTTTGCTACTACCTTTTTAAGGAGAGCATTTTCAAAGTAAAAGATTTCATATTTTACATGTTTTCGCTAGATATATATAATTTTTCTTATGTTCATGAGTCATTCGTCATTTGAAAAACTGAGTGTGGTAATGCTTTTGATTAACAATTAAGAATGAGTTTTCTAAATCATAAATTCTTAAAGAGCATTCGCTCAAAAGAATGTGCCTTGTCTTTCGGCATATGTCTGATTGATGACGGTACTAAAGAAAGATAAAATGACTAAGCACCATGCAAGAAAACCTCTAACCAGAGTTTATGGTAACTTCCCATACATTTTTCATGGGATTTCTGGTAGATTTCCTAAAAAAAAAAAAAAAAAAAAAAAAAAATCTTTCCACTATATATTCAATTTATTACACTACGATCAAAATTATAATGACATTCACTAAACATTGCATTTGAAAACTAAAAGAATGGACAAAATACCCGATGTATATATGATATTTTTACTTCTTAGGATATTTTGTAAATTCGTGTAACCAATTATGAAGGAAAACATTTACCAGAAAAAGCTGGCATTATACGTTTCTGAATATTCACGAACACTCACCTACCATTTGAATGTAACAAAAATCTGCACCTTGAAAAAGTAGTCATCTGGCATGTATGGCGGCTGTAGCGAAAGAAAATCGAATATGCCATGGCTCTCTTCGGCGCGTCCGAAAAATGGAAGGGCTATAAATACGTGATTGAAAATGTCAAGACGTGCGTCAGAATACGAAAGGAACAGCAGCGCAAGAGAAAAGAAAGTAGGTAATGGAGAGAGAGAGAGAGAGAGAGAGAGAGAGAGAGAGAGAACCTTTCCAGCCTAGCACGATAAATATGAGCAGGAAGAAATGTCAATCGTGATGGTCCCATTGCTTCTGTTATTATCTTATGATTTGTGATTTTCACTACTACTACTAATACTGTTGTTACTGTTACTACTTCTGCTCTAATCGCTGTTATTATCTTCCTTGAGATATGAGTAACTTGTCACGGACAGAACAGTGTATCATTATTTTTTTGTTATGGTTAAAAGCCCTCCATTTGTAACTAGAGATGAACATCCTGTTATTTTAATTACATATGTACAATTGCATATACAAGCAAGTCAATAACTCTAAGCAACAATAAGTCAAAAGATAGAAAAGAATACTAGGAAAGGTTCTTTCCACTCACATTGCATTGCCTGTCTTGGCTATTTATGACCATCTAGTGACCTTGCTATCATGAGGTACGCGACCTCTTTCTACCCAGAGAAGGTCTTTCTTCGCCACTCCCCGTCTCTCCCGAAATGGAAGAGGAAAACCGCCTGCTTTGTAAGGCTTCCTTGTTCCACTGTTTCGCCTCGCAAGAAGTTAAAGACTCATCCTCACTCGGCGTCTGGGCTCCCAAAACCTCTGCTTAATAGTTATTTACTTGCGGATTAAAGGAAGGATGCTGCTGTCTGAGATAAATCACGTAAGATGTTTCTGAATGTTATGGTGGGGGGCCAATAATTCACGTAACGGAGAAACTTTTGCTGCAGTATAAGTTTCCTCTTGTCTTTTAACATGGAACAGGCTAGTTTTATATAATATATATATATATTATATATATATATATATATATATATATATATATATATATATATATATATATATTATATATATATATATATATATATATATATATATATATATTATATGTATATAATATTTATATATATATATATATATATATATATATATATATATATATATATAAGAACACGAAAATAAGAATAATAACATTACTCTTTGAGCATTTGATCGGATCGATATTTTTCAATGCAAGTAGGTAATTTTAACTTTTTTTTTTTTTAATAGCCCTATTTGTTTTTTCCTAAATTTTCCTCCGTTGTGTACTCAGATAATTGAAATGAACGAGGACACAAATTTTATGATTCTTTATCATTTAGTCGACCAGAAATAGATCCTCAGGCGGCGACTGCAAATTTTAGAAAACGAGATACCAAAAAATTATATAAGGGTACAAAGGTACCTTGACTATGATAAATATTACCTTCTATCGAGAGAAAAAAATGGCTCACGGATAACGTACCCAAAATTGATTTCATAAATCAAAGAAATACGATTCTGTCGTCAGTTCAAACACCCTCAAAGGATCATTTTCTTCGGAGGGAGAGTGAGTGCACACAAAAGAGGGGATAAGAGAAATATGATAATAAAAGCCGAGGGGAAAAACGTACGAATAAAGGAACCAGGATATTGTTTTCCCCGAGGAGGCATCATTTTTCTTTATTCCTTGGTCCCTACTAAGATAATTGTTGTTTTCCCTATTATAAATTCTATAAAGGAAAAACAAAGGAGTTTTCCTCAAAAAGAGTCCTTCCTGCCTCAGGACCTCCAAAGGCTAAACAATACCCAGCTAAGGAGCCACCGGAATTTAGTGCTAAACATCACGAAACACAAGAGCTAAAATCCTCCACGTTTCTTCGACGAGTACAATCTTCGGGCTTTTGTAAGCCGTCACTATTGATCATTCGGGAGCTGTTTTCAATGTTTGCAGCAGAATCTTTTTCTCATCCATTTATGGAGGTATTTCATCATTGTAAATGGCAATATTATGCAAGTTATATACCTGGAAGGAATGCAGTAAGATAGGATATCGAGACGATTCGGCTTTTTCTTCGTTTACAGAGGCCCATAGTGATTGAATTAACAGGAGATATACATAATAAAATCTCAGAACATCTCACGACATATACTGTGCGTCCGTACAATGCTGAGAGGTAAGCAGAATTTAATGAGTACATATATATATATATATATTATATATATATATATATATATATAATATTATATATATAATATATATTCATAAAGAAGCCAACCTTCAAAACGCCAGGCAAACCATAAACTGATTGACTTGTTAGTCTGTGGAGGAAATTATGATGTTAAGTTTATCATTATGCTGGTAGACAGAAATGTACAGAAACGGTTAAAATTTCGAAAGAAATAGATGAATTATAATATATAATATATATAATATATATATATATATATATATATAGTTTTATATAATATATATATATAAATTATAAAGAGAGTAATCATGGGATTTTCCACTGAATATTTCTGTGTTCTTAAATCTGCTGGCAGTTCGTTTTTACTCAGATATATCTGGCTTTAGGTCACTTCCTTTTTAAGGTCACCTAGCGGAGTAATAGATTGTCCCCTAAGGTTTTTATCGCTACAAGATATAAATTAGGACAAAATTTGCTATTAACAGGTCATATCAACTTACTTCTTTTTACGGGTAAAATTAATGTACATGAAAATAATCTTTAGTACATATATATATAATCATATATATATATATATATATTATATATATATTATATATATATGTATGTGTGTGTGTGTGTGTGTGTGTGTAATGTTTTAATAATATATAATATATATATATAGATATATATATATATATAATATATAATATATATATATATATTATATATATATATATAGGATATATACATATATATATATATTATATATATATATATATATATATATAAATATATATAGATATGGTTGTGTGTGTTGTGTGTATAGAATAATATATATATATATATATATATATATATATAGATAATTATATATATATATATTCTATAATATATATATATATATATAAGTCATATTCACATTACCGTGAGTTCATCATACATATATCGAGCTACAATGTCCTTTAATATCTAATTCGCTCTACGCGGAATTAATATATTTAATATATGCGTCACCGAAGGGGGGAATTTTTTGCTCGATAATAGATTTACCTGGTACTTGGGTGGGGCGCCGAACGCAGGTACATTATAAAATCAGGAACGTCAGTGGGAAGCTATAACCACTCAAACCACGCGAGAGGCTTAAAGGTATATGTCGTCTCTCACCTCACAAATACTTTCTCGCGCTGAAGTATTCGTTGGTTTTGGAGACAACATCAACCCGCCTCGACTCCGGTAGTTAAGTAGCACTTTTGACAACACGTAGCATTTTACATAAGTCATATCACATTACCGTGATTCATATACATATATCGAGCTACAATGTCCTTTAATATCTAATTCGCTCTACCTCGGAATTAATATATTTTCATATATGCTTAACCGAAGGGGAATTTTTTCTCGATAAATAGATTTACCTGTACTTGGGCTCGAACGCAGGTACATTATAAATCCAGGAACGTCAGTGGAAGCTATAACACTCAACCACCGCGAGAGGCTTAAGGTATATGTCGTCTCTCACCTCAAATACTTTCTCGTGCTGAAGTATTCGTTGGTTTGGAGACAACATCAACCCGCCTCGGCTCCGGTATTTGAGGTGAGAGACGACATATACCTTTAAGCCTCTCGCTGTGGTTGAGTGGTTATAGCTTACCACTGACGTTCCTGGATTTATAATGTACCTGCTGCTTTCAGCGCCCAAGTACAGGTACAAATCTATTATCGAGAAAAAAAAAATTTACCCCTTCGGGTTAAAGCATTATATGGAAAAATTATATTAATTCCGAGGTAGAGGCGAATTAGATATTAAAGGAACATTGTAGCTCGATATTATGTATATGAATCACGGTAATGTGATATGACTTATGTAAAATGCTACGTGTGTCAAAAGCGCTACTTAACTACCGGAGTCGAGGCGGGTTGATGTTGTCTCCAAACCAACGAATACTTCAGCGCGAGAAAGTATTTGAGGTGAGAGACGACATATACCTTTAAGCCTCTCGCGGTGGTTGAGTGGTTATAGCTTCCACTGACGTTTCCTGGATTTATAATGTACCTGCGTGATTCGCGGCCCAAAGTACAGAGTAAAATCTATTAATCGAGAAAGAAATAAAAATTCCCCTTCGTTAAGCATATAGTGAAAATAAAATAATTAAAATTCCGAGGTAGAGCGAAATTAAGAATTAATTAAAGGACATTGTAGCTCGATATAATAATAATATTATAGTTATATATTAGAATATTTAAATATTATATAGATATAATATATAGGTATAATATATATATATATTATATATATATATAAGTATATATATATATATATATACGCGTGCGTGCGTGTGTGTGTGTTTGTGTTTTGGGCACATTTTCTCTCTTACATAATTTCTATTGAAGTCAATGGCATTGTTCGCAGATACTATCTTCTTATCAAGACTTTTTTTCTTCTGAGAAGCTTCTCAGGAATAAGGAAAAATTATTCGAGATTCTTTCCTTTTACCCCTCTTTTTTTTCTGGTCAACAACTGTTTCTCCACCTCTCTCGGCGGCGTCATCAGGACTAGATTATAAATCGTCTTACAAGGTTTTTATTACTGCATGCGACATTTGCTTTTTTTCAAACATGGCGTCACTGCGTTGCTAAATTTCTATACGTCAGCAGGTCTCATTCTCTTGCTGGCTATCTGGGTGGCAGTGAAAGAATTCCTGACGCTCCGTAGGACTCGTCCTATGCTGTGACTTTTGACCGAGGGTGTGGGCAAGGGCGTGATTCCAGTCTCTGCTTCGTTGTTGTTAGTTGTGTCCAGGGGTGTTCGGTTGTCCATGTCTCCCTTCAGATTCTGATGGATATCTTGTGGTTTCTTTGAAGAATGGAGGACGAAGTCCATGTTCCTCTGTATAATTAACGAGGCCATTGTTGATTTATACTCACAGCATCTGCTATTTTCAATCTGTGGAACCAAGCTTCTCTATGCGTGATAAATTCTTCTAGTGTCAGCTTACGGTCGTGGTTGTCCACATAGTGTTGAAATATTGGCTGTTGGTTGTTGTGAGTTTACAATCTCCTATGTAGAATGGTAGTTATGTGACTAAGTAGTAATTGTTAATGGTTTTCACATGTCCCTTCGGTCCACTTAAATTTTTATACTACGATGGTCTACTCCCACATCTTTCTACGCGAGGTTTTTTGCATTACAAGGGTGCTGACTATGTTTGGGAAGCAGTAGACATATAAGGAAATCCTCTCGTCAGGATTCATAGCTATTGTATCGCTGTCAATTATTCTCTTCATCATGACCTAGACCTCATCCTTGACCTGGCAGTAATATGCAGCTTTGTAATATAGTATGATGTTCCTCGGTGATGTGGGCATCATTACTGGTGTGCTGGCATCCACAACAGGTCAAAGATGAGGTCAAGGGCATGAAGATAAAAATTGACAGCGGTACGACACCTAGGACTCCTGACGAGAGGATTTCCCTACATGTCTCCTCTTAATGTGAAATAGCATGCCCCCCTCCCCCCCCCCACCCACCCCCCCAACACTACGTAGGATAATCAAATCCTGATGACGCCGCAAGAAAGGTAGAGGAACGGTTCGTCGACTAGAAAAAGAAAAAGAAGTAAATGGAATGAATCTTGAATAATTTTTCCTTATTCCTGAGAAGCTTTCCAGAAGACAAAAAAGAAGCATAGACTGCTCAAAGTCTTGATAAGAAGATAGTATCTGCAAACAATGATATTGACTTGAATAGAAAATGCATATATATATATATATATATATATATATATATATATATATATATATATATGAATACACACTAACTTATATGTATTTTGCTTTCTTTTACATAATTTCTATTTGTTAATTTCAAACGTATAAGGAATATCATTTCTCTCGAAAGCTTGAATCAATTTCCCTAAGCGACTCTAACGGTCCAACAGTATTTGAAACTACTTACAGCTTTATCATTACCTATGCTCTAATATTCGATTAGTCCCGTGAGGCTTTCATGGCTCGTTCTGTATTTGCTTCTTGAAGTATTTTAGACAAAAATGAAAGGGGAGTCTCCCGTGTTGAAATTCACCGAAGTGGAAATCCTAAAAGAAAAATGGAGAGGGGAAAATTTGAAAAAGGTTTAATGCTTCCCCTTTGTCTGATACCATTTTTCGTTAAAAAAAAAAGAAGTAATGCTTTTTAGATCGGCGCGTAGTGCACAGATTTTATTAGATTCCTGATTCAGTCAAAAGAAAAAGGGTAGGTGAAATTAAACGTACACGATGGTGGTGCAAGAATTTTTGTTTATTTGGAAATAGTGGTAACAATGACACCATTGAAGTTGATCTTTCTCAGCCACTTGACTTTGAAGGTAGACGATAATGATGCCATCTATCTTTTCGAAGCGGTGTCTATACAGACTGATTATTAGCCTGCAAGAAACAAAGCAATCAAGAGTAGTATAAAGTATCTGCCTGGCATAGCGGGTTGGGTTTCGTAAGCCAAACAAAATAATCCTCGCCAGCTGGAAAAGAAGAACTTCCAGTATGAAGATCACAAAGAGCGGAAGGAAAGTAGCCCATATGTGTGCATATGCAGTGTTTCCAGGATGAGTAACTTAGCATGCAAATTTACAGGTTTCCCCCTTTATTTTAAACAAAGTAAGCATTGAACGAAGCGCTAGACACATCTCTCTCTCTCTCTATCTGTGTGTGTGTGTGTCTGTAA
>NC_061093.1:23822639-23825139 GCF_015104395.2 Macrobrachium nipponense | reverse complement strand
CAAGTCTGCTGTAAAACAGGAACAACACCGTTCCTCCGATGGACAAGGTTCAGCCATCAAAACCATCCTCGAACTGCAGAGGGCCACAGGTAGCGAAATACCTTCAGTTCCAACATTTTCCAACTCCAAGCTGCTATGCTGTCGAGATCTGTACTCGCTGCTATCCCAAACCTGACTAAAGTTAATCACAATGCAAGGAGCAAAAGTCACCTCTTACAAAGAAAAACCAAGCACTACTGGGTAAGGAGGGCACCTTCAACAAGGGAACGACGACAGAACGGTTGTTCCCAACAATAACAAGCACTGAACCTTACACCTCCCCACCCAGAGAAAAAAAAAAATATCAAATTTTTTTTTTTTTTTTTTTTTTTTTTTTTTTTTTTTTTTTTACACTCTTCCTCCCAAGGTTACCACAAACCCCACCAGCCAAAACAGAACCATATCCTGGCAAGGTCGCCATTTGTTATGGTCAGCCATGAGCTCCATACAGGTTCAAAATAATTAAACTAAGAAAATTGATAATGGGACTGAAAAGACTGGCAGGGGCAGAGGCAACAACGGGAAAAGGACTTCAACAAAACAGCAGAATAGCCTTAAAACTACTTTATTAAGCCTAAATTATTCACATATATACAAGTGAGTCAGGTTTGGTCCAAAAATAATTAAATTACCAAAATAAATTAAATAGCAAGAGTCAATAACAGATGCAGCATAAATAAAGGTTACTTTAGTAAACATCATAATGAACAGTAAACATTGCAGTTAACAATTGTTATATACTTTAATTACAACAACAACAAAATCACGACAGCATAAAGAAATGCACCCACAGCTTAAATAATATAATGGTACAACAACCGTCATACATTACACACATGGAAACCTTTAAGCAGCGTAAATACATACAATACAGAAATTGTTAAACAGCATAAATGCAAATCTTTAAATACTTTAATAGCATAAATACCAATAGCCAAAGCGGTAATATAACAAATCAAGCAGCACAAATACCAGATTACTTGTACAAAATTACAAGGTAACAATACATTATCTGGAGAATTACATTTAACATACCCTCGTGCAGTACAAAAAACACCACGACAATCTACACAGAGATGTCAAGACCACGAAGGGTCCAAGAGGACAAACACCATTGAACTGCTGCACGATCATCGAAATACCCGCCCTATGACGGCCAACAGGAACATCTCCAAAAACAAACAGATGATCGCCAGAGTCAAGGCAACAGCAAGTCTGCTGTAAAACAGGAACAACACCGTTCCTCCGATGGACAAGGTTCAGCCATCAAAACCATCCTCGAACTGCAGAGGGCCACAGGTAGCGAAATACCTTCAGTTCCAACATTTTCCAACTCCAAGCTGCTATGCTGTCGAGATCTGTACTCGCTGCTATCCCAAACCTGACTAAAGTTAATCACAATGCAAGGAGCAAAAGTCACCTCTTACAAAGAAAAACCAAGCACTACTGGGTAAGGAGGGCACCTTCAACAAGGGAACGACGACAGAACGGTTGTTCCCAACAATAACAAGCACTGAACCTTACAATATATATATATATATATATATATATATATATATATATATATATATATATATATATATATATATATATATATATATATATAAGCGAATACCACATGAAAATGATAGTCAGAAATCCAAGCGCTTTCGTCTTTATTCAGACATCGTCAAGGAGCTACTAAAGTACAATTGGAGAGGAAGGCCTCAGGTACAAACAAGATCAGGAATACCAGATGGTTAATTATCAAAAGGGTAAAAATTAGAAGGGATAATCCAGGATTATCGGATATCACACGGTCACAAACTTAAACAGATTCTGACCCTAACCGAGATTACAAAGTATCTTTACAGTCCAAAACATGTAAGAACTGAATATATTAATTTTGTTGCTTATATTTATCTACAACTTTTTTCATTATGAAAGCATCAAGTTTAAATAAACCAAGACTTAAATTTAGAACATTTCTATTATTTGATTTGATAAAACAAGATTCAATGATATTCCTTTTAACTGTGCCATTACATGGGACTAAGGCTCTTGCTTGACTCCAGTTAATAGGATGGTCTAAATCTCTCATATGTACAAATAATGCATTCGATATTTGCCCAGTTCTCACAGAATATTGATGTTGCTTGAGACGCTGTGAAAGAGATTTGCCGGTCTGTCCGTAATAGACTTTATCACAGTTTTTGCAAGGAATTTCATATATGCAGCCTGGAAGATCTTTAGGAGAATTTTTGATTACTAAACTCTTGACATTAATATTACTGAAAACAACATTTATGTTAAAAAGCTTTAAAATTCTAGGAATATCTAAAAACCTTTCATCATAAGGTAATTTTACAATGTTATGCTTACTAAATTCAAGTTTGTCATTAGTTGAATAAAATGTTTTTCTAGCCCTTTTCCATGCCACATCTACAAAAGTCCTTGGGTATTTAAGTTTCAATGCAATATC
>NC_061093.1:23815139-23817639 GCF_015104395.2 Macrobrachium nipponense | reverse complement strand
AGGTAATGTTTTAATTGCAGTTTCACGAGATCCTTTGCCTTGTTCATCTATTCAGCTTTTGATTGGTTAATTGATCGTTGCAGGGGCCATTGTTAATCCAGTAGTATCTGATCCTGATATTCTTATATAAAATGAGTCTTAATAAATTAAATAATGCTGTTATTCAAATGGCATCAATTAAACCAATTGTTATAGATAATGGCAATAGAGTTAGAGAAGATTAGACCTTATAATAAAATATGACCAAATCAAACTTCAAGGACTTGCAGAATAAAGATCCTGTCCTTAAGGCTCTTTGGAAGAAAGTTGCAGACCCAGATGATAATCCCAAAACTCCTTACTTTTATCTTGATAAAGATTTGCTTTTTCGACATTTTAGGTCCTCCAAAGCACCAGCAACCACAACATGGTTTGACTGTCATCAACTTGTTGTGCCACTCTCTCTTAGTTCCAGCTCTTCTTTGAATTAGCCCACTCTCATGTGAACCACTTGAGTCAACAAGACTTACTCTACCTTGGCTGACGACTTCTTCTGGCCTGGGATGAAGAAGGACATTCAACAGTTTTTATTTAAAAGCATGTCATCATTGCCAGACTACAGGCAAACCCAATGAGAGACTTCCACCAGCTCCTCTTCAGCCCATATCCGTACCAAAGTTTCCATTTGAGAGGATTATCATAGATTGTGTTGGCCCAATGCCTAGGACTAAGCAAGGTAATGAGTATTTACTTACTGTTCTTTGCCCAACAACTAGATATCCCATAGCAGTGCCAATTAAAGAATATAAATGCTAAAACTATAATTGGTCAACTTGTCAAAATTTTCACAACCTATGGATTTCCAAAGACATTGCAATGTGATAGAGGCACAAACTTCAACTAGTAAGCTTTTTTTCAACAAGCTATGAGAGGAATTCAATATTCATAACATATATGCTTCCTGCTTATCATCCCCAAAGTAACGGTGCACTAGAAAGGGTTCACCAAACTATTAAAAATCTACTTCGGAAGTACATGCAGGAAACTTCAGAACAGTGGGTATAAAGACATTGATCTTCTCTGAATGTATATTATACGAAAGGTGTATCACAAGAGTCCACTGGAGTGTCCCCTTTCGAATTAATGTTCGGAAGAAAGCCCCGTACCACTCTCAGTATGGTGAAGGAAAATCTAATTCACAACAAGGAAGAGGAGATTACCAAACATTTTGTCATATCTACAAGACTTAAAAGATAAAATTGTATCACTTCATATATTTGCTAATACTAATCTTTTGCATTCTCAGGAGAAGATGTCCCGCTTATATGATAAAAAGGCAAAGCTTCGTGTTTTTCAGCCAGGAGATGAGGTGCTTGTCTATCATCCAATACCCGGTTCCCCTTTACGTGAAAAATTTATGGGACTTACAAAGTGCTTCAAAGAATTTCTAAGGTAAAACTATGTTCTCTCTACTCCTGATCGTAGACAATCAAAGCAACTAGTGCATGTGAATTTGTTGAAGGCATATCAAGCACCTACTCAAATGGTAAGTCATCTCTCAATTTCTTCTGAGGCGAAAATACTACCACTAGAGGAAACTTCCACAGAATTGCTCCTAGATCTTCCTGAAGATGATCAAAACTAATTAACTGGAAAGACAACACCAACAGTCAAGATTCTAATATCCTTGCCCCGTTATTTTACAGGAATACCATCTCCTCAGAGAAAATTACTATCTCAATTGCTCTCCAGGTTTCATGATGTATGTTCTGACAACTTGCAGGGAAGTCAAACCATTCAACATGACATGTCATCGAGGTCAGGTGTTTACTCCCATACGCCAGACGTACTACCGTATGGTGGGCAAGAAGTTGGACTCGTTGAAACAAGAGGTACAGTATTTACTAGATAATGACCTTGCAGAACCAAGCACTTCACCATGGGCTTCACCCTGTCTCCTAGTACCTAAACCTAATAATCAACTAAGACTCTGTACTGATTATCGTAAGTTAAATAAGGTAACCGTAAAAGATTCATTCCCATTACCTAGAATCAATGATATCCTTGATAGCATTGGTAATAAGAAAATTCTTACACGGATAGACTTAATGAAAGGCTATTACCAAGTACCTCTAACTCAATCAGCTAAAGAAATCTCATCATTTATAACTCCATTTGGGTTATTCTCTTATAAGGTCATGCCATTTGGTTTAACTAATGCGCCTGCCACCTTTCAAAGGATGATGTCAGAGGTAATAAGAAATATGAAAGAGACTTACGTATATATGGATGACGTGGTGGTAGCTAGTGACGACTGGGACGAACACCTGCAGACCCTCGAAGAACTCTTCCATCGCTTCAGATCTTCAAGGTTAACAGCTAATTTGGCCAAGAGTGCCTTTGGGAGAGCTAAGGTAACTTATCTAGGGCATACCATCGGAGGTGGAAGTATAATGCCCAAAGACGCCAACATTGCAAGTATACTTGATTATCCAATTCCAACAAACAAGAAAGAGTTAAA
>NC_061093.1:23782639-23805139 GCF_015104395.2 Macrobrachium nipponense | reverse complement strand
TTTTTATTATTAATTATTATTATTATTATTATTACTTTACTTAATATATTATTAATTAATTATTATTGTAAGGAAGTACACCTTTTAAACATCTCCAGATAAAACTTTTGGATGGTTGCAGCAACCGATTTCTAATATCTTCTACGGTATTAATGGACAATAACTGGGCCGTGTACTACACACCTTGGTAGAGAGAAATAATAGATCAATATGGAGCCTGGTAGGTTACCAGTCAGTGAAGTTTTTAACGAAATCCTATGCAGTCATAGAGCTTCAGTTCTGATCATAACTGTACACTCGCAGCTTATGTATTTCCTCTCTTCCCAAGTTTATACTACTTTGTCCAGTTATTGTTCAATAATAGCGTAGAAGAGAAACGAATTATGCGAAAATTGAGACTACTCGATATAGAACTAACATGAATGATGCAGCCATCGTATTTAACAAGACATTATTATTATTATTATTAGTAGTAGTAGTAGTAAATGTAGTAGTAGTAGTAGCAGTTGATTACTGATGTCAACGTTACATCATGAAACATAAAGGGAGGGTTTCCATATGTTCTTTATTCGCCATGGATCAACATTCACATCTTGTCAATAAATTTCAGAATGATAGAAAAGCAATCCTTTCTACGGATTTAAGATAAGACTTCACCATTACAGGATTCAAGCTGACACCACGAAACTTGAAAATATACTGAGAGAGATCGTGATGTCATTCCACACCGGACAACAAGGTTAGGCATTTCAGTTTGTTATTATTCCTCAGGAGTATTAAGTCTTGCTTCTCGTTACCTGAATAAAAATAAACAAATCTAAGATCCACATCTGTTACGTGAGTGAAGACTTGTATAAATTAAAGAGACCAGTGTCCAATCTTTCCCGTTAATAGAAAAAGCGTTACTCTTCGTAATCGCAGCTTATCAAATATTATATCATTTCAATCTGCCCGAAGGCTTAGGAGCACTACATGTCAACTGCTAATTAATCAAATTCTAATTAAAGTTAATGAACTTCGGAAAGATTAAAGATAATGAGCATCGGCAGCATTATCTCTCACACGAGGTCAGAATTTATAAGACAAGGATGAACAATGTCAAAGAGAAAGAACATTATTTTCCATTTCATTTGAATTCCGGAAAAAATTACATTTTACTCTTCCGAATCCATGCACTTGACCCCTTAGCATTGACCAAATCATATTTATACTTTCAATTAATACTAGCGGTTACTTCCCTATTAAGATTCATCACCGATTTATTCATTTTCACAAATATCTTAGAAAATTTTTGCATATTGGTCATTATTACTGGAAAATAGATCTGAAAAGCATAAAAAAAAAATTTGATATGCATTGAATGTATGTATGTATGTATGAATGTATGTATTGCAAAAATAGCTACGGATAAAACTTTACCTCCCAGCTAATTCGAGATCTATCCCATGATATGGAAAAGATGTCAGGTCTTGAAGAGGCCAGGCGACGGTTCAGACCTCCCGAATTCATGAGAAGAAAATGGCGACAGAAAAACTCTGTACTATTCAATACTTCTGAATAATGAAAGGAGAAAGAGAGAGGACACCCTTGGATTCGTCCGACTGATCAATGTGACTGTGGCGTGACGGACGGATTTAGCGCAATTCTTCTATTTGAATGTATAATTTATGACACTTATTTTATTGTTTTAACGGTCTTGCTTCAAATCAATTTTGCATTTAAGGAATTACAATTACGCTTTCACGTTGTTATTGAATTTCGATTAGAATTTAGATTTATATTTTTTATTTAGATGGTTTATATTATTTTGAATATCTGTCATTGTTACAAGCAACGGAACAAAACAAAAGTATCAAATCCTTTAGCAAACGTATTTGACTTTCATCACGACTATTTACAGTAAGGGCGGAAAAGTTTAAAATCTGTGAATTTTGTACTATCGATACGTAGGTACACAAACAACAACGGTAACTGCATCTAAAAATTAACCGTTCTCAACCAAATTCGTTTTTCAACTTTCCAAATACGGTTTCGCAGCGAGCAGATGATATCCACATTCTTCCTCCCCGTTGGATTTCCGTTGAATCCAGCTTTCTCCATCATCCTCCCTCAAAATCTCTCCTCTCTAAAATCTCTCTCTCTCTCTCTATCTCTCCTCTCTCTCTCTCCTCTCTCTCTCTCTCTCTCTCTCTCTCTCTCTCTCTCTCTCTCTCTCTCTCCTTCCACCTCAGTGTCCTATTTCATCTTTTGAGATCGAGTGACCAGAGGCGAAAGGAGGATAGAAAAGCCACGAAGGCTCACGGATCCAGACGTTTCAGTAGATTCCTTTGTGGATTGTCAAGACTTAGACGATGAGACGAGTTCCACTTGTATCACATTTCTCCTACGTCTTCTCTATTAAGAGTTGCAGTGCTCTGCGAAGGATATTTTGACTTACTATAATTCCAACCCCATTTCTTCCCTCTCGTGACCCGCTATGATAGAGCTTATATTCATTTCCTATCTCTCTAGTCCCACTCCCTTTCCACTTAGTCTCCTGCACACACAAGAAATCTACTCTCCTCCTCTCCATATCTACTATCTCCCTCAGTCTTCCTGTTAAGAGTACCAACGTTCCACGTACCTGCTCATATCTCCCTTGCCCAATGCATTATAGTGGCAGAAATATGTCCGTGTGTTTAAATAGATTCTAATGCTTCGATTATCGAATGGTATGTTAGCAGTAAAGTTTGTTCTTTTGCCCATCTGTATTTAAGTCTCGCCGGGGAACGAAGAGATTCTTGAATTTTTTCTCTTCCTGATTCAAAACCTTCAGTGTAATATGTATTCAAAGAGTATGATGACAATAAAAATGTAAGAAATTACTATCAGATTAAAAAAAATTTTAAGAATAGAAAAGTGGAATCAATAGTGACATATGCTGTCTAATTCAGTGGTGTATAATTAAAGTAATTTGTAGATTGCTATTGATTCCTTTGTTCATATTTGTGAAGGAAATGAATCATTAATTCATGAATAAATATATTATTACTCATATTATGTAAGTCCTTTTTATTATTATGAGGATTCTCGCTACAGATGGTGTTAGAACGTTGGAGTTTAGCAATGAAAACGTCTAATAATGAAAACAAACGTTTTCCTGAAGTTACCTTTTACTGATATATATCCCGTTTAAGTAAAAATAGCTGTCTAACCCTTAAACTTTAACCCTTAAGGCTAAGTCTACTAATCTATACAAAGGTGCATAAAATTTGTAACAATACATTCCCACAAAAATGAGGAACCTTATCCACGATATATACGTCCAAGCACCCATCTAAACATAAGATATGACACACACACAATGCTATGATGTCAGTTACTTAAACAGAAGTCTGCCGAATTGTCGGCTGGGTCTCCCATTGTTAATCAACCATATCCTCCAACCGTGAGAGTAATTACTTCCATGTCAATGTCAGCCACACAATGCGGCTGCCCAGCATCAACCATCAAATTTCCGTTTATCGGTGGAGTTGATAGACGAGGCTTTTTTTTCATCCTTGTGGGTCTGTTTCACGATTTAATTTTTTGTACATATCGTAAAGGAGACGACAGTTTAATGATCGTGAGTAGGAGGTAGAATGTTTTGTGCTTCACATTTTCGAGGCCTTTTCTTGATATTCTATTTTTACTCATTTCAAATTTTTCTTTAAATTGGACGATACTCAATAATACATTGTATTACTCTCCCATCGTTTCGTAATTTTCTTTAGTAGGATAATATAAATAAGATTCCTCTTGTTATCCATATCATTACAGCCATGATAATTCGCTTATGCGTACCTTATTATACTTTTCCTCGCGATTACGTTTCTTATCAAAGCACCCAGTTACGTTTTCTTTTCATAAACATCTCCAATTTTATCTTCTTTCCATTTTCTTATCTCCTCTTGTGTCTTAATTGATTCTTAAGTGTATCACATCTCGACTGAGATGCTAACGAAAACTTTAAAAGTAATATGAATACGTTTGATAAAATGTTATTCCTAACTATGCATAAAATTGGAGTAATTACAGAAAGATCCAATTAATTAACTTTGTCCTCCAAAACCACACTGTCAATAAGTTTATTTAACACTCTTAGCTGACGTGAAATTAATTTATCTAAATTGTCAAAACTTACCTTCTGCGAAATATTTCCACGAATGCATTTTTCACTATCAATTAACTCCAGCTTGTAGAGTTATGTACAATTATTTAAGCAATATATCATAATTTTCCCGTGCAACGATCAGTACATATGTTCCTTTTCGTCAGAATTTCTCACTGACTACAAAACCTAATGGCTAAGTTGTACTATGTTGCTTTCATATAATTTGCTATACATGGAATACGGACAAAACTGTTAGTTGAAATTAGTAAACAAAGTAACCATCTGCGAAAGAAGCAGAATTACAATAGAGATACGGTCTTCTATGTTGAAGTTGGCCAGAAAAGATAAGCGTAAAGTACACTACGCATATTTACAAGGCAGGGAAAGTTATTCAGAGATAGGAGGCGTTTAACGCAACTTTGGCATTAATTTCACTTTGTTCATCCATTATTGCACTTTATGAACAGAAAATCCTAATCAAAATTAATAATAATAAAGTAGTGTTTTAATGTACATCTGTATGCAAATAAATTATGATTTGCAAGAAACCAAGCAAACCTATTCGTGTATAGATATGAAAAGAAAATGAAGGTGCCATAATTTATGGGTATTAGAAACCAGGGCCATTAGTGTAAATTTTGTCCATATTCCTAAAGTCATTCAAAAGCAAGTGCACATAAATGGAAAATATGAATTTGTATATTTTGCAAGGTAAATCCGTTTGTGATTTTCTTCATATAATCGAACTGATGACTTTGAACATCCAAAGATTGTGAGGATATATCTTCTTATTATAAAGTGAGATGACGCATACGTTAACGAAAGCCTTCTCAGTGCAGGAAAAAAAATATATTAAAAATGATTTTGTCTAAGTAATGTCATATTACATGCAATATAGCTAAACATATCCACGGAACTTATAGTGGAGGAAATGCTGCTTCACCATTTATCCCTCGTAAGTGATCCAAGAAGCGCCCACTTACCGTGAACTGTAGCAGCGTTAGACCCACTGTGAATCAAACGTCAATTGAAGCACCTGTGATTACCTGTTGATGGGGCGGACGTGGCATCATTACACCGGGCAGATGATGATTGGCGGAGCGTGACGAGTGTGACTGGCGTGGCGAGAGATGATTGGTACAGAGAATCAACGAGAAATGGGAATTTCAGCCACCGCTGTGGCATAATCCATTTTGATATTTCGTAGTGTTTCGTTGACCAATGATGATGAAGCGACGTCTTCTGTGGAAATTATTCTCTGCAGTTTCGCAAATATCAATCTTCACTATTTTACGATGGTAAAATTATATTCCGAAAAGTCTTTTCAGCTCGTTCCATGCCAGTCTACCCTTGCACGCATATAGGATGACCGTAAGACTATGAGATGTAACAGGAAGTCCAATCACAGAGGATCGTGTTACCTGTATTGAAGTCAAGTTTCCTGTGTTTATTTAAAGCAATGTAATTATTGATACCATTATAAAGTTGAAGACTCCTGTAATATCTGAACTCACTTATAATAATAAGTAGGCTACCATGACATATATATTTGTATGTATGTATGTATGTATATATATATATATATATAGATATATATATATATATATATATATATATTCATATATGTACGTGTGTATGTTGTACGTATGTATGTATATACACACGTATATATATTATATATATATACATTTGTGTGTGTATTCCTGAGTGAAAGTTTGTCTGTTTGCCTATGTTTTTATCTGATTTGTTTTAATGATACATAACGATTAATGTTAGTTCTTAACCTTCAAGTCATATATTTAGTCATTAGCCCACACAGTAAACGATTTGCTTATTGGAGAATAATGCAGAAATGTCTATTCACAAACCAACGACATTAATTCTTTGGAAGTAAACTGATGAACTTTCTTCGTTTTTAGTGCTCTTGTACTTACTGTTCACTTTTAATCTATTAACTGCTGTTAATTATTCATACAATAATCTATCAGTGGCAATGATAAGTCTCAGAGTTGATATAACCGACGTAAATGAGGTATAATTCTAAACATTAATGAAATGACATAAATTTACCTGCAATGCATCTAAGAAAAATGGACAGTTATTGACAATCAGTTCGATAACATAATCCATGGCGTTTATAATGGTCGTAATGAATATTAGATATCAATAAAATCAAATGAAAATACACATTTTTATCCAGATACTTTTGATGCTATCGATATAAAGCAATACTTTGTAGAGTGTCTGTCCTTTCTATTAAAATATTGTGGTTAGAACTTGTTATGATGAATTTTCGCAACTAACACCAGGAAATGTAGATATACAAAGCCGGGAAGCTAACAAGGCAAATGAAAGCAATTACAATAATTTACCGTAATAACAATAATACATTATATGAAAGTTAGATTTGCTTCAGCAGAAATGATCCTGTGCCCATTTTTTCTTTCTTTTTCAAGTTTTTTAACCATATCTTTTCTCTATCGCACAAGGGTCATGATAGGCATCCAGTACTCAATGTTCAGATTTTACGGGTAAAATAACTCTACGGACATTGCACATAATATTTAATTACTAATCAAAACATGGTAATTTTAATCCAACAATATTAGTGACATTACAGAGTTGGTGGGCAGTTACAAAACGTTCTAGCTATTTCTCAGATAGTTGCCCAACAGTAAAGAACAGGTACACAGATTTTAGATTACACGTGAAAGACAATAAGTGCTTCAGAATATTTCACGATAAAAGTGTGAAGATTGACGCGACTATATCTTTACATTTCAGTTAGAATAAAACAATTAACCCTTACTGAACTTGAGTGTTTTACAAACTATTAAAAGTTTATATATATCCAATATTATTTTATTCAGATTCACTATGCATTTACCTAAAGCAACCGTAACTCATTTTTTTTTAAACCTCATCACGAATATATTAAAAATCCTTTGATTATAAGATTTCAGACACATATATTGCAAGCTTCAGATTCCTAATGTACCGTAAGATTGGATGAATGGTAACTTTTTACTATCAAGAAAGAGCAAGAAGAGTTTTCACGTGACTGACCGTTGAAATAAGACATTCCCTCTAACTATCATTGTCATTACAAACACACTTATAATTGAAGATATAAGTAAAGCACAGATAATAAAAATAATCATTTGAAATTTGGCGTACTTAAGAAAAAACCGATAATGACATACTTTCCGAGCATATTTACACCTTTCAATCTTAGCATCATGAAGCATTTGTACAAACTATCATCAAACTCTGTGTCCTGATCTAACACAGTAATTGTAACGACTATTTGAGAACAATGATTAATTCAACAAAACGAGCTTAAACAAATAACCATAGAGCGTTTACATTTGTTATAGCCTTGCCTATTCATAATAGTTCCGACTATTATTTGCCCTTCAAACAGCTATGGAATGACATGATATGGTTCCTCGGTATTGAAAATCTAGTTGCTACTAACAGGAAGATGAAAGAGAATGTCGTGTTCAGTAGGCACTGATTTGTTGGTGCAATATAGCCTGTTATTTTTCATACATATATATTATTATATATATATTATATAATATTATATTATATATATATATATATATATATATATATATATATATATATATATAGATATATATAAATTATATATATATTATAATATAAATATATATATCTATAGATATATACATATATATATATAATATATATAGATTATATATATATATATATATAATATATATATAGATATGTATATATATCTAGATATATAGACATAAATATTATAATATATAGTTATATTATATATATATTATATAATATATTATATGTCTTATATATCTTATAGATTATATATATATATATATCTATATATATATATATATATATATATATATATATATATATATATATATATAATTATATATGTATGCATGTATGTATGTATGTATATTGAAATGGTTAAGAGCTGTGACAATGGCAATAGATGTAAGCTTTATGTTGTGTGTTTTAAAGATCATCGTAAGTATTGTGGGGAGTTGCTGATATAGCTTGATAATATAGAAATGGTTAGCAAAGAAAATCTGTAGAAATTAAAGGGGCGTCAGGCGAATTAGGTCTAAACTGTCGAAATTGAATTGTTTTATCTTTCCAGAAGTTTATTATCAGTAATAGATATCGTATTTAATGATCTAATCCTGTATTATGGTTACAATTACCCTTTTTCTACACTTTCCTCCCGATAATTCATTTATCTAAGCAAATATGTGCACTTCCATGCCGTATTTTAAAATAGGAACCTTAGATTTAGTTACCCTCCTATTTCCAGCAATATGTCGTTTTCTGTAACGATATAAAAGCCTGCATGGTCCGTTTTCTATTCAGTCCAAGTAAACAAACCACGCAAGTGTCTTATGAGATCTAAGTGATTTTTAGAACTTTTTGTGAGTTTTGGGTATTTATTCGCTTCAGTATTGCTATGCATAATAGATGGAAGACACAGAGAATTAATTCGAAATATCCCAGAAAAGCTTGGCTGCTAGAGAAAAAGGTAAGTGTTGCTTAATATCTACCGCTGGGACATCGACTAATGCTAATGCAAGGGCTTTTGACAGTAAATGTTGACCGTGACCTGGTCTATTTCGTGGATGGAGCCAATGATTTCTCAATTGTAAATACAGAATTCCAAATTGTAATTACTTTGGCAATTAGAGAGTAATTGGAAAGCTGGAAGATTGAGAAGTGCACGTTCAACTGGCCTGATGGGAAAATGGAAGCAGTAAATTCACTTATGTATTGTAGAGTAAATATGTATGGTAATGATTGCTGAAGAGAAGTGAGTCGTAGTATCATAGAATAGATAATGTTAGGAAGGTAATACAAGGTGAGCAGAATACTGACTACAGACGTAGGGTTTCCACAGTAAATAAGGTTGGAAAGCCAGGAAGGTCTTCGCTGGCAATCCTAAACACCGAATGCCCCACCGAATCTAGAGCTCGTCAACAACCAGAGAGCTTGAGGCATTTCGTTATGGCCGAGTTAACGGCAGAGCTCAAACGGATACGTGAGTTACTAGGATAAGTTAGGCGTGAAAATGTAGCTAGAGATGCAACTGGTGTCTGTATAGTGTTGCGTGATAGTGCTCCATATTTCACGGACCAACGCGCTGGACCCATTTACCCGAGAGACTGCTAAAAGCCTCCCCGAACACAAAGGGTATCGATGGGTTGTTGCTTTGTCCCCGATTCTAGTCCACCCTTTGTCAAGTATACTGATAAACAGACAAAAATTAAAACAGATCTGGAATAAACGTCATTTCCCTGGATATGGTTGGTCTGATTTATAATGTATCTTTGTGAATGTCTCACAAAAATTTTACTTTTTCCAAGTACGAGCCTTATATAGCCAACTACTTAAATAAGATTACCAGAAGCCAGGGGTTTTTAAAGTATATGCCGAACATCAGGAAACATCATAGGGGTAATATTCTCATTTTAGGAATGAAAGCTATGAATAAGAGTATCAAGTATAAAATATGCTAGTCAGTAATTATAACCTTATGTTTGCTAATTCGACGGTCAGCGGCTGCATATAAATAGCAAATTCATTTCTGTGTTGCCACAGAATTAAAATCTAAAAGACAAATGAATTCTTGTTGGGATACCATTACATAACAAAAATTCAGATATAGATCACAGCGTGTCAAAGACACAAGCGTTTTGACTCTGGTACTATTTATGGAAACTTAATCTGTAATTCGTTGGAGGCAAAATAAATTAATATCGGCCAAAATACATAGATTTTTTGTGGCGAGTAAGTGTTATTACGCCATGTTTGAGGGAAAACAGTGACGTAATCCATGTGAATTATGATTTACTGGTTAATTTTCGCAATAACACAATAACTTTTCATCAGATTTTAATTACCATATAAAAACCCTATTTCCGCTTGTATCAACTCGACCAAAATAACTACTTTCATGCCAATACAGAGAACCTTTGAAATCGTAATTCCATTTTAATCTCGTATAATCTGTACAGGCACCATTAATTATTCCAGGAGAACTGGGGCTTTCAGTGGGCAATGTAGTAAAAATTGGCGAAATAATTGCTATTATTAAAAAATATTTCCTTTTTTTCTCTCTCTTAACTAAAAATCAAGATTTTAAAAATATTTAACCACTCTGTCCCCACAGTTCTTAAGCCGTACTTACTACGCGAACAGTTCATCTCAGCAGTATAATTCTTTCCTATATAATTTATATTTAACATCCACACTACATTTCAGTAAGGTGCGTTGCTTCAAAAATATACCTGTGTGTTGTTTCCTCAATTGTAAGTTTATCATAGTCTGATATTTGTGGCATTATTGGAGTATTCAGTTGAAAGTTATCTTACTTAATGTTTCTCAAGAATTGCTAAGAAGGAAATTTTCCAAGGCAATTTATACACCCAACAAAGAACAAAAAAGGTCAATAGGATTCCACGAAGATCAAATGCAGCAGGTTCGTGAATGCTAAAGTGGCTGCCATGCAAATTGGCCTTCCAGCCCCAGAAAGGGACATATAGAAACAAGGAAAAAAACAACATTCTCGGTCCTTTTATCCTGTACCTTAGAGGACCATTGCCCTTATTCGCTCTCTGTCAGTTACACTGTCTCATTCCCGTAACTAGATTTGCTCCAATAGCCCCCAGTGCCTTTGAGAGTCCGTACCTTTAGATACTGCGATAAGAGAAAGAGAAGAATAAGAGATTTTATCCGATTTGCCAGAGCAATTTTGGCAAAAGTTTTTTTCTCCTCCGCCACTTAAATAGCCGTCGTCATTTCAAGTACATTAATCTCTTAAGTTAATTACGCCAAGAGTGAAGTTTAACTATCTTAATGTCAATTGTGGAAGATTATTCACATCTATGACCAGGAAATGGTAACTTGTGACGGGCGAGGATTTAGCCGAAAACCCAACATTTCATTAAGTGATTTTACCCTTATTTTGTAGTAAATTTCTTCCACCTTTGTATATTATAATCTCTGACCATTGACTTGAAATTCAAGCTTCCAAAGAATATGGAGTTCATTAGGAAGTAAGAAAAGGTAAAAGGAAATACAGAAAGGAGAGCTCTCACTTATTAAACAGATAAAATAGTATTATATATTATACTTTCAAAATGCATATTTCCCCTCTTTGAAATGTCATGTAGAATTGTGTAACATTTTTTGAGATTCCTAGATAGCTTAGAGATAGGATGTTCTATATGTGTGTTCAGATTTCGCATTACATATTGTAAAAGAATATATATATATATGACGTAGAATGTAAAAAGAGAGCGATTTTCTTTGTCCGTTCGAAACTACGAGTTGTTTCCCTATTATGTCAACACTTTGAGATTGGAGGGTCTGCGAGATCCGTTTGCTTTCCTAATTCTGTCAATGCGTTTGATAAGCGAGCTCAAATCTTCATCAGTTTTTTGGAGAATCTGTCATCGTATGAGATAAGACCTTTCTGCTTCAGTCGATCGAGACGTATACATGTCTTTTTTTTTTAACAGACTGGTCTTGTACGTCTATGTCTTTGTCAAAGGCTCGTGCAGGATTTCACATTTTGTGAGTAAGGTTGTGTAATATATCGAAGCTTCTTGAAGCATTATTGTCTCAGAACGTTTTGTCATCTGCCCCATCCAGTTTTCGCGAGGGAAGAAGATTTCATTATATCATAGAACCTCGAGGCGGTCAGATCTCCCTCTCTCTCTCTGTCTCTCTCTCTCTCTCTCTCTCTCTCTCTCTCTCTCTCTCTCTCCTGCGACATCCTTGAGATTATATTAACGTAACGTAAATTGGTCACTCGTAACTTGTGAGAATTTCATATTTGATATTTCTTAGAGTTTATTTAGTGTTATTTAGTGTTTTTGTGGAATCTGAACAAACATTGTTTCGTAACGGCGCCTGGTTTTTGGTAAAGTGAAACAAGCTGCAGCAAGAAAGAAAGAAGTTGGTATACCAAGGTAAAGTGTGTTATATTTTTATTAGTTGCAACTAATAACTAATAACGGATAGGAACTGTGGTTAACTAATAACTAATAACAGATAGGAACTGTGGTTAACTAATAACAGATGGTTGCGAAGGTTTGGTAAAAACTGATGGTTACAATGTTTTGAGTGAAAAAGATTTACACTTTTACACGTTGCGAATTTTTTTGTTTTGCGTTTGTTCCATTGTTTGTGCACTTGTTCATTTTCTTATTGAAGTGTGCCTTTTTATTTCATATTTTCATTTGCATTCATAATTAATTGACTTAGTTATTTTCATTGCTTAATCATTGCACATTTAATTAAATTTAACATTTGTGAATTAATTTGCATTTACTTAGAATTCTTTTCAAGTTTTATTATTGTTTAGAACTTGTGAATTAATTTCAAATTTTCTTGAATTTTGTGATAAATTAATTTTGATTTAATTTTACTTAATTTGATTCAATAATTAATTAAAATTTACTTTGTTTTCAAGTAACTGTAATTTTCCCTGATATTGTGAATTTTACTTATAAATTTTGAATTTAATAATAAATTTTTGTATTTAAAATTTTCATAAGTATTTCATTTCTAACCAGTATATATGCATATGATTGATATTATGATAGGTAGAAACATAGAGTGGTAATTGATCGGCTTTCCTTCAATTTTGAAGTGACTTAGAACCAGGGAAGTAATTAGAGTTCTGAAATCAGGGAAATACTTAGACTTTTAAAGTTGTTGATGGAGTGATGCCCTTTGATTAATCTAATTATTTACAAGATTACCTCACACCTGTTTTGATGAACTTAGTCTGATTTTCTGCAATATTGGTAAGTTGTTAAGGGATCACTGTTGCCTTTAGAGTATTCAGTCGTTTAATACCTGTTATGAGGGTTCAGGTGTCTGGCTTTTGGTGAGGTAATAATTAATGAATGGTAACCAGATATTTGGCACTTCGTAAAAATAGTTAAATAAAACAACAAATAGATGAAAATTATTAAAGTACCTGGGAGAATAGCATTAGGTTAGAACTAATGCAGTGTATCTTCGCTTGAACTTTTGAACTGAGAGGTTCGATTGTTAAATATAAAAACATACTTTTGCATACGAGGATATTGCGCGAACTAGAAGGGAATTGCATGGAATATCATCTCTCTTATCAAAAGGGGCCATTTAGCGTGTGGCTAATGAGAGAAAAAGAAATTTTTTATTCCGGTACTGATTGTTACTATCATCAATATTATTTTCAATTGCCTTTGCTATATGGAGCAAATATTATCCCTTCAATATTTTTTTTAAACATCACTAAGAATACACCTCGTCGATATATTCCAGTACGTAATGATTCTATCTTTATAGAATACTGAACTTGCACAAGGTCAACTATTTCGTGCATAAAGTCATTTTAACAGACAAACTTCAGAAATCATTCCTTCCTCAGCTCATAATGTTTCAGTAATAAACCTTTCACTTTTTAACTTCGCTATAACCTTGATGGAGAGCTGCGTTAAAAACAAAAATTACAGTTGAATTTGCCGCAAATGATATAAACAACATATTTAAGCGCTTCCACGGATCCAATTACCTGTTTAGTTTGTGTAAAGTAAGGATTATAATGAATTTTTGCCATGTTTATAAATAACTTTGCCTTTCAGTCTAACCTCTAATGCTAACGTATTGAAGCATCGTGTTCGTGCTTCAGATGGTATTTGATAAGTAGGCACAAAGTTAGCTTCTTGTTATCAAAATTACTGCACCATGTTATGACATTTTTAACGTGCAGCTAGCTTGAAAGGTGGATATTTTGGAGGTACTAAAAACAATTTCACCGTAGGTTAACAATGGTGTTTTTTATTTCTTTTTTATTTTAATTTATTTATTTCCTGGTCATCTCTTTTGTCCTTCAGCTGTGAGCAAATAACCGGAATGAACTGAACGAACTGTGTCAACTTTAAGCGAACATGGGCGGAGGTATTGCGATACCGATGTTCCAATAAATAACCCGCTAACAAAATACACTCTTCCGGGAAACTTGTTTTGTTTTTAGATGTTCAGGAAAACATAGGATTCTGCATTCTGATTTGCTCGCTTCATTAGCCAGATTCTGAGTTCAGCATGATTAAAAGAGCAGTTCTACTGAATTGTTTTCAGTCTAAAGTATAATTATAGCTACTGCCGGATGTGGACACGAGGCTATTTTCTGGCGAGAGCAGTTAAATTAAATTAATAAAGTAGAGAGAGAAATGGGGAGAGATGAGAGCTCAGCTTTAAAAACAATATAGAAGTCGGTTATGAAGTATTTTGGAGATATTTGTGATTCCATTCGTAAGTGTAAGCTTGCATTACACGCAAATAACACCTGACAAGTCTTGCTCTTTCATTTAGGTCTCCAGAATACTGGACTTACTAAGGTTTGCAGATTTCTTGCATATCAATTGGTGACTTTAGACTTCAGTGTTAAAACAACTATTGTTTCTCTTTTATTCACCAGTTAGTTTATATTTCAGGTGTGACTTAATGTGTCATAATATTGCTAGGGTTCATATATAATGAATAAAGACCTGGGTTCTTACGTTTTTGCTAATGTCTTCATTGGTTACTTTAATCGTTAAGCAGCCCATGCAGGAAGTAGTCTGTATACAACATTCATCATATCAATTCTGCAGTTTAATCGTTTGCTGTTTGTTTATAAACAATTGTATATGTGTGAGTATTTGTTTGCTTTTGCGTGCTTTAAACCAAAAGTATGCACGTGAAACCAAGGAAAATATGTAAGTGGAAACGTCAGAGTGCCAAGAACTTTCGTGTATTTTACGCATCTTCGGGACGCAAGTTGCGTAAAGGCACGACAGGCTTCGCACTGGATTAGTTTCATGGTCCTGTTAACAATTTATCATCCTTTATATCACCCTGTGAATATACGCTGGTATCAATGCTAAAATGATAGTTGTGTAGTGAAATCTGTTCATGAAACAGAAGCTTTTTACTTTTATTATTCGAAAAAAAAAAGATACCAACGACTGCACTAAGTTATACTAAAATACAGTATACTTTTATTTAGGAATTGTATTCGCGACGCTTTTCTTTTTGATGACGTATTAAGACCGTATAATTATGTTTAATTGAAAACAAAAGCTTAATTAATATATGCGCACGTACCAACAAGTATGTGTTCCAGCATAGGATAAGCCCAGAAATAAATAATTCTGCTAGCGGTAAATTTTTTATAAGTGTCAAACAAGTAATTGTCCTATTTTTAATTGGTACGTCCTTTTTCTGTCTAATTTTTGTGCCCTCTTTTAGCCTCACACGTGGGAGATATCTATTTTTGGCTCTGTTGCATTGCTTATAATCATAATTTTATTCAGCCAATATCCACGTGGGCTAAATGATACACTCCCATCCGACAGGAGAATAAAAGAAAGGCGTAGGCTTCTTTGTCAATCAATAAAGATTTTCTCTCCTGCATCATAACGTAAGAGTAAGTACACAGCTTGCGCCTCTCGGTATTAGAAATCGCTGCAATGTTGGCCCTTGTGAAATTATAAATGAATTTCTCGGAATGGTTTATTGTTTCTTTTAAGAGGGATCAATTTGATACTGGCAATGCCATGTTGGGACACTGTTCCTCAATAATAGCCTGTAATAAGCATTGTTTCCAATTCATTCGATTATTCTCTCTTACATTCGCGGCGCGGCAGGTGTGTTAGTGCTCATGCATACACAGTATGTGTATGTTGTGCGTATATTCATTTCATCGTTCACATTATTTTTTCTTTATGGAGATGGGTGTGTCTTTGGGGTTTGTATATATATATATGTGTTCGTGTATATATATGTGTGTGTGTGTGGACTGATAGACTGAAAAATAAAAAAAAACAAGAAAAATACGAAATCTAGCTACCTTGTATATGTGTGTGTGTGTGGACTGATAGACTGAAAAATAAAAAAAAACAAGAAAAATACGAAATCTAGCTACCTTGTATAAATGCATAACATGCGAAGTACTTGTCACTCACTCGTTTTGATGCAAAGAGGATTTGACTCACTGCATTTTCTTTTTCTGGAAAACTATGAAGTTTTAATTTTAAGTATATTCATACAATTTAATAATAAAATGATCCTCATGTCAGCACTTAGAGGGAGGAGGAAGTAAACTCGATATAGTAGCTTGTGAATGGTAAAAACGTATCCAAAGTGGATCTTAATCTTCCTGTACCATTACGATATAAATTTAACTTGCGAGAGGCCTTATTGTAGAAGATTTTATCATGATTTTACATAAGTACTTTTCACCCCGACTTTTTATCCGTTTGTACTGTCATCCTAGAATATTTAAAGTGAAATTCGCTAACAGGTTCTCCTTAATTTATTTAATTTATAGGGTCACAAAAGCACACAGCCGTTAAGACTGGTGTTGTCTGCTCGCTCGGCACAGCCACTTCACGACGAGAAATTGAATACCGTGCTCATTGATATTGATATTCAATGTTCATCCCTTTTACTTGCCAGGCTTAACGGGAACCAGTCTTACGTATAATCGTTATCAGATAATAATGAATGCTTTTTCAATATTCTCCGGTAAAATATTCGGTGATTAATATTGGTCCGCTATTTGGAATGCAGAATTCTGGAGTTTATGGAGATCTTCTCGTCGCCTTATGAAATATCTTCTTCAAGTTGGAACTTCCTCAACTTCATACCATATCTTAAAGCGAACTGCCTTACTTCTTCACTTATACTGTGTGTGTATAAATTAAATTTGGCAACAAGGTATCATTACCGTTAAATCGTAGCGTATGTTATTCATAGTAATTTCCCAAATAATGAAGCCAATGAAAACAGAAGCCCAGAAAATAAGGAAGCCAACGACAATAATAGACATGAAATAATGATCTCGGTCTTAATTATGAGGGTAAACATCATTAGAACAGTGGAGGGAAAAACAGTATAAACTCCGGTATCTCGTATATTCTTTAAGGCTTGTGGGATGTTTTCGTAGTCTCGTTTTTATTAATTGTTTGCCTCAATGTCAGTGCGTGTGTTTTCGAACTCTACGAATCTTTTGTCTTAGGGTTTTATATTCAAGGTCATTTTTAATGAGGCAATAAAATAGTCAATTCGCCCAAAGCATTAAGTATAACCCCTGAAAAGATTGATCCTAATGTTTTCAAGAAATGGTGTAAGCAACAATTGTCCTCAAGGCTCTTCTTCCAGGATAAACACTGTTTATGGACATTGACCCTTAGGTATTAGGATAGCAAACGTTTCGCCGCGTACTTTTGATGATTCGTAAATAAAATGAAAATAATTTTAATGATACTTTAACGTCTAAATAGTGTCTAAGGCACCTTGCTCATATAGCTGAAAATATCAATTTTAAGATCATAGTACTTTCTTAGCTGTTGGATCAGTAATCGGTCTTGTCTACAATATAGTTATAGTTGGAAATGGACGACATCCGGTTGCTGCTTGTTTCAGACTGGCCGACTTGTCTTTAAACAGTCCGGAACAAATTACATCTTATACCTATATCTGATCAGTTGATGTACACCAACATGAAAGCGAAATATGAGAATAAGAACCAAAACTAAATGTGCATTTGTTATACGGATGAATGTAGCAGTAATCAAAACAAGCTATTATTGATTTTTTTAAATAAAGGGAAATAATTAAGAAGGGAAGGCAGAATGTTTGTAGATGTATATATTAATTTTTTAAAAATCCCACCTTAGCCACCTGCAAGATGGAGGTAGGGCAGTGAGGGAAAGATGTTTTAAATAGCATTGTGATGCAATTCTATCCTCAGTTGGATAATAGAACCACATACCAAGTGCGCGGGGTGGGGGGTGGGGGGGGGGGGCGGCGGTGGAGCTGGGTAACCCTCACCGTACATGTATGGGAACAGTTAAGTGTCGAAAAAAGTTCATTGAATTTTTAAACTATACAAAGAAAATTCAGCGTTTTTCAAACTGTAGGGTCCGACCCTTCAATGTGTCGAGAAATGGGTTACGACAAAAAGAGGATAAGTAAGCAAGTGGAAGCAAAGCGTAGAATGCAAACAACTCGAAATGTTGCAAAGCACTCATAAATCATCGCTAGTTTTACCGATTACTCCCATGACAAGGCAGGATTTGCCAATCAAAATATAATGGTAAACATTATTATGAATTTATTATACATATACAAAAAGGTTGTTATCGCAGTCGAAAGCAAGGGTTTGTCTATGGCATTCGACAATATGTCTTGTTCGTCAACAGATAACGATCCGTTCGAGGTAGGCGAAGATATGTTCTCTCCAGTGCTTCTGTTAGTTATGCTTTTGAATTTTGTATCTGTCTCTTTATCCATCAGTCATTCATACAGGTAAAAGATTTTATATACGAAGTTCAAATGAGGATTAATATACGTTAATCAAAACTCGGCAATTAGGAGTAGCCATATCTGGATGTTGGGTATTTGCTAATGATTACCTTTATTTTTTTTCTATATTTAGTCATATTTCATAAAGGTTTATACTTGTCCTGTTAAGGCAACGGCAAGAAAGACTTAAAAGCGATCAACCCACCTATCATAAGTTCCCAACATTGTTAAAACACACTGCTTAGAATATTGTCAATGATGACATATTAAGAGGGTTAAAGCTAGAGATTTTACCACATCTCTCTTTCTTATCTAAAAGCTTTGATAAATATTTTCCTGAGGAGAAATCTAAACCAGTGAAGAAAAGCCTCTGGATGAAGAATCCATTTGCTTTCCAAAGTCCTAAATCAATAATAAAGATAAACTTGTTACCTGAAGAGGAAGCTGAATTGCTACATCTTAGTTGTTCCTTCACTCTTATGAATTATTTTGAAATTAAATTTGTGCTCATTTTGGAATAAGAGCAAAGGGGAATTTCTACTACTGAATAAAAAGGCTATTCTTTTATTATTGCCTTTTGCAACGACTTAATTATGTGAACTGGGATTTTCGACATTAACTCAAAGACGAAGGACAGAAACAGGCTCAACACTGCGCCTGATATGCTTGTAGCATTGCTTTCCTCTGTTCCCAACTGAAATCAGGTGCTTGTGCACAAGCAAGCACATCCATCTCATTAAAGGACATTTTTTTCTTAAATATTTACTTTACCTTTGTGTGGAAATTTCCTTTAAATTTATTTTTCTAAAAATAATATTTTTACATTCACACAAATAGATACATACAATTCTAATATTTGCGGAATATGAAAAATATACATATAAATTGTCGATGCTAAATAAATGACCTAGGGAATAGAGCTTGTTTTTTTTTTATTTATTGCACGTGGTTATAATGGGTCGCAATGCAAAATGTGGTTCTTGCTTTGGTTCGCAGCAGAGAAAATTGTGAAAACTCAGCTTTATATAATGGCCCCCCTACGAGAACTGAATGCAAGATAAATAGCAACAAAAATGTATACGAAATGTGTGCAGTTTTTTCCATTTCTGTAGAATTGTCATTGTTCACATCCGTCAGACAGAGCCTGCTATAAACCATTAAGATTTACAGTTATCTCAAGACTCTCCCAGTAAGTCCCTAGCTTGACGTCCTCCCAGACAATTTATCAGTATCTCAACTTTTCCAATATATTTCCAAACAATCCCACGTTTGACTCTCTAAATCCCCATAAGAAATAACTGTTTTTCCATGTATTTATTTCTTATTTGACCTTTCTGTAAAATTGTGTAAATTCCTGAACGTATATAACAACTGGTTCAACAAGTGAGAGTTACAAAATCATAAACAAGGTCATTATTTCCAAAAATGGCAGATATTCTGTAAATTTCTAATCTTCATTTCTTGGTTTTATTTTTTTTTTTCTTTCTTACGATTTCTTTTAAATTTTGTCAGATACAGAATGATTTCATTATTGATTATAAATAAAAACTATAGAAGTTATAAGAGTGGACATATTATTATTTGAGGGAAACAGAGATTTTATTTAAAATGGTTACTGATAATTGGATAATGGGATGTGTGTTTGTGTGTTATGTTCATGATTGCGTGTATCAAGAGGTCATCTTGCATAAAATAAATGCAAAATATTTTGCCGATTGGAAATTTGGTTATATCTCTCTCCACCCTGGTATGACATTGTTTACTCTATCTGATGACGTAGTCAAGCATATTTATGAATGAAGGCTGAGGTTCTTCCAGTGTCGCTGTTGACGTTTGGTGTAGTTGCCAGTTGCCACTTATTCAACAGATTTAAGCTTAGGTAAGTATTCACTCTATGGGTTCTCCTTTTACATCTAGGTAGGCATTAGAAGTACGGAGTCATTGAAAGGTTAATGAATAATGCACTTGTTCTCCACACTTAATTTACTCTGTATTTCCCCAAAAAACAAAGTAACCAAATACTCCTTTTTGTTGTTCATGCAGACGCTACTGTCCTCAATTGTAGCCATTTCAGCGAACACTAAACCTTTACAAATATTGATTTCGCATCGCTAATTGTCCTTCATCTCTCAAAGTAATTATTTAAGAAGAAAAATAATTCAAGAAAAGTGATAAAAAAAGGATATTAAATTTTACAACATTAGTTTCGTTTCGTCCAACACTTAAGTTCTTATGTTTTACAATTCCAGACTCCTTGGATAAGCATGTGTTCTTTGCCCCATTAAAAACAGAAACTGGCATTTCTTCCATGAAGAGAGAATAAAATAATTCGTTCTTAAAAGGAATTTTTATTTTAAATCTAGGTATTTTACAATATTTCTTATGGAAGTTAGCCTCTTCAGTAATGAAAATATCCACAAGCAATAAAGGTGTTTAAATAAGTCACTGTTTAAAGTTTAAAAGAGAATGATATATGGTAACTAAAAGCACTACAAGTAAATAATGTCATCGACAGCCAATCACAAGCCAGCAATTTTCCCTCCGAAAAATAACGAACTGGTAAGAACACCTAGGCTTATGCGTTGCTGTTTGCTATTTTTCCAAAACTGTCAGAATTTTCCGGGCAAACTGGGACCTTTTTTTTTTTTTTTATTAAAATAGGAACTGTCCGAGTTAGCCTACTACTTTTTTGGTAAGATAAGTTTTTGAACAAAATAAGAACTTTTTGGCCAAAATATGACCTTTTGTAGGTCAAACTGGTCACATATGGACTTTTTGGTCAAACTAAGACTTTTTTTTTTGTTTTTTTTTTTTAATCAAAATGGGAACTATGTAGGAAACCCAGTACTTCTTTGGTCAAAATAAGACGTTTCAGGTCAAAAACTAAAACATTTTGGGGTAAACAAGGTCTTTTTTTTATGAAATTATGAGCTTTGAGAGGCGAGCTAGGGCCTTTTTGCTAAGGAATAGGACATATATATATATACATATATATATATAGATAGATAGATAGATAGATAGATAGATAGATAGATAGATAGATATACGTACGTCTGAAACATAAAGTTGCATGAAATTAATAAAAAAAGATATCAATTGCTACAGCAATACACAGAAATTGAAAAAAAAGTTAATGAAACTGATGGCGTAGTCAACTATATTCATGAATGACGGCTGTTAAAATAATAATGTAGTTTCGACGAATATTCGCCATTTGGGTGTCTGCTATTGCATCTTGATAGATACTAAAGGCACGGAGTCGCTGGGTGTGCAATGAATTACGCACTTGCTCCCTACAAGTAATATTAATTGTATTTCTCAACCAAGGAAGTAATCAACTAGTCTTTTTTTTTTTTGTTACCTATGCAAACGCTACCTTCCTCCATTGTAGTCATTTGGGTGATCATTACACCTTATAGAAATTCTGATTTCACATCCTTTATTGTTGTTCATCTTACACAATAAATATTATAATAGTTATACAACCTGACAAAAATGCTATAAAGAATAATATTTGATTTTATAACATTATTTACATAAATAATTCAGTTAGGTTTGTAGTTTATCAAGTACTTATGCTTGTAGTGCATGCAGACGCTATCTTCCTCCATTGTGGCCATTTGAATGAACACTAAACCTTTCAAAAATATTGGTTCTCATCGTTGATTGTCCTCCATTTCTCAAAGGAATCATTTAAAAAGGTAAATAATTCAAAATAAGTGGTTAAGGAGGGATAATAAATTTACAACATTGGTTTACTTTCATCCAACACATAAGTTCTTTTGTTTTACAATTCCAGACTCCTTGGATAAGCATGTGCTCTTTGCCCCATTAAAAACAGAAACTGGCCTCTCTTCCATAAAGAAAGAATCGAATAATTAGCTCTTAAAACAAAGCTTTTGTTTTAAATCTATTTTAGAATATTTCATAGGGAATTTATGACTTTCTACGCATGGAGTAATTTACGAACAAGAAATATCTATAATTAAGTCATT
>NC_061093.1:23772639-23777639 GCF_015104395.2 Macrobrachium nipponense | reverse complement strand
TTGATGGTCTGTGGCGACTTCAAAGACGTGGTAGACACAAAAGAATCAAAGTGCTGCTCTTGAAAGAAAAAGTGTAGAAAAGATGGCACAAAATTTTCCAGGGGTCTACGAATCAGGAACAAAAAGGTAAACTTTTTTTCCTTTTTTTTCTCTATTATTGCACTTACTGAAGATGTGTATGGGTATCTTAACCCCGTGATATGAATGTTCAATATCTTACCGTAAGGACTTGCATCTTTCCATGTATTATTTATAATTCGAAGATAAAACAAAAGTTATCTGTACAAAAAAATTATATAATTACTTACTGGACTATAAATGAAAAACTACATTGGATGAAATATTTATAGAAAAAAGTAAAACAAATCTTGTTGAAATATTATATCTTAAAACGTACCTACACAGTGTGTATGTACGTATAAACAATACTATGAATAAATGGCACAAAACTTAAGGGTTAATATTGCAATAAAACTTTTACCAGACCACTGAGCTGACTAACAGCTCTCCTAGGGCTGGCCCGAAGGATTACATATTTTTATGTGGCTAGGAACCAATTGGTTACCATAGCTATGGGACCTACAGCTTATTGTGGGATCCGAACCACTTTATATTGAGAAAGTAATTTCTAATCACCAAAAACAAATTCCTCTGATTCCACGTTGGGTGAGAGAGAGGAATCGAACTCGGGACTGCCGCTGAAGTTATCACGTTATGTTTAAATGTATTGGTTGAAGGTGTATTAGTGGTTCATTTATTGTATGATTGATCATTATACCCATGGCTGTAGGGAATGTAAAACCAATTAAATTTCACAGACATAGGTGTGTTCTTTTACTATTTTTCTTTTGAGTTTCATTTTCAGTCATTTATAGTATATATAGAGAGAGAGAGGAATTCTCGCCGCCCCACAGATGCGCGCGTCATAAGTTTCGGCGCTGAACGAAGATTTCACTGTGCCCTTGGGAGGTAGCAAAGCGGAAGAGGAAAAAATGACGTCCCTTTGGAATATGACGAAATTTAAGTTTTAATAACTTCCACGGTTTTATGTCCACGTGCCTCTTCTTTCTCCTTTAACCTTTCGCTGAAGAGTGGGAAGAAACCCTCATTTATATTTCCGTCGTATATATTGGTCTTTTTATTCTTTCCTCGGCTTGATTTGTCGGTCGTTTTCATCTGAAAGGAGAGATTAGATTTATCAGTTGGGTATTGGAGATTCCTGAGAATTCTGATGAAATAGGAAAGTGTGCTATCACAGCCTTCGGATGGTTTTCCTCAAACACGATTTATCTTATCCTAGTACACAGATTGTCTTTGTCATCATCTAATTCAAATACATTAATACATCCTATGATTGATGCTATATTTAATCATTTTTAAAATGTATATGTATATGTATATATATATAGATATACATATATATATATATATATATATATACATATATACGTGTATACGTGTGTATGTATATATATATATATATATATATATACTATATATATATATACAATGTGTATACATGTGTATGTATATATATATATATATATATATATATATATATATATATATATATATATATGTAATATATATATATATATATATATATATATATATATATATATATATATACTGATCACTATGGATATGAAGATTTTTACTCTTGTTGAACACGTTTCATAAAAGTGCTGAATTTCCATAGAAAAGAAGTTTGGACGTCCCAATGAAAATAAGGTATAAATTCTACCACAAAAAGATAATAAGTTCTAGAGAAAATCATAAAAGTATTCAATTTACGCTCACACTTCACAGAGGTGGACTAATTTAAAAACACTTATCTCAAAAAACAAGTGAATAAATGAATAAATATGTAAAGTAATATGCTAGTTTTGTAATTAAAGTCAACATTTAAGGAATTATTTTCCCCGTCCATATATCTAGTATTCTTTTTGTTTCATGTTTGGCGGCGATACTCTTCTAACTATGTTGAGTTCACATCTTGTACATGGGCAAATTTTGTATTAAATTGAATAAACCAGTCTCGTACTTCACATTCTTATTCTTTACTTTTTTTATTGAATAGACTAGGAATTAACCTCACTTTGTAGATATTTCATATCAAAAGTCAAGGAATGTATCAAACATTTAATTATTTATCTTTTATCTCATATTACAGCTAAATAAGTTACGAACGGGTTAAATAGCTTAGCCAGGCCTTTAACTTTCGTCCAAAGCACATTCCATTGCTTCGCAACCATGATGACTTTGATTGCACTATGAAGAATTTACTTTCGCAACCTACTTCTAAATGTATGGAAATTTTTCCATTGAAATATTTTTTATACTCATTCACACTCATACCAACAATGCAAAGATCATAAACTCAGCTCTAACAACCTCTATTAACTTTTCATAACATATTGCATAACGAATTCCGTTCTCTATAACCACAAAGAAAACATTGTCGCATTAATCCTCATGGCATACCAAATGGTACTATTCGGGCAAGAATATAATCATGCAGTTATTGTCAGTCATTGTAGCTTTTATAGATGCACTAACTGCATGGTATATGACACCAGATAAATGAAGCATCAACAATGCTGTCATCAAACGTGCTTTATAGGACTTAACATAACATTCGATTTACATAATAGACAATAAATTTGGTGCAAAGACAGCTGAGTGGCCTTTGACTGCAATTCGCATACATCCATCGCTATAATACTTACATCCCGAGCTTTTTTTATAGAATATAAAAAAAAAAATCCCCAGGACCGGTAAAAGTCAGACGTTTTTATGTTAATCATTTATAGAGTAAAAATTCCCCAGAGAAAAGATAAGCAAACGTACTTTAATTGTTCTTTCCCTTAAAAGCATCTAGCAGTCCGCTGCAGGTTCATTTAATAACTTGATCCTCTCACTCTCCCCTCCCCCCACCACAGCCCCTCCCTCCCCTCCCCCCCATCAAGAAGTTCCATGAGCTTAATCGTCTCTGTGAAACTAAATTAAGTCTTGTGGCAACTTCAGGGTCGTACATTAAGAAAGACGCACTGTAGTATTGCAGAGCAGTGGCCCACGTTTTCGTAGAGGACACTAATGCCCAAGGTTCCAGGAGTTAGATTTTAACATTTTAAGGTGGAAAGATATCATATAAAACACGCAAAATATGTGGAAATTTTAATTACGATGAAAGAGAGAGAGAGAGAGAGAGAGAGAGAGAGAGAGAGAGAGAGAGAGATAAATCTGTCAAGGTTCTGCGTTTTTTCGTTATTATTCAATATCGGTTTTTGAATATCATATTCATCTTTCAATTTCCTCTTATATTGGAATGCCTGGAAACAGATTTTTCATGAACATTCAGTTTTAATATCGAAAGAGAAAAGTAGTTTCCCGTAAGATTTCTGAACTGCAGGCTAAAACAATATAAGGCGTATATATACATAGTTTTTTACTGTTACTGGCATCTTGATATCCTTTTGATATCACGTAAAAGATTAAATTTTATAATGAAGTTGTTTCCGAAATTTGAATTTATAAATAGTAGTTAAAACGTCTTTTTGCAAAGATTATATAAAAGGTCTGAAGAAAAATTGCATAAATCAGGCCAAACTAAAACTCACACAATCATAAGAATTGTCAAACTATGCGTCCTACAAAACGCATATATGTAAAATGTGAATTTCCCAACGTATTCTATAATTGTAATCGCGCATTTCCAGATTATGTAGCATGCTTATTTGCAGATTGAATTTAGAGGATATGTAAAGTATCATAAAATCAGTTGGCGTATAGAAATTAAAGAAAGTAAGATATTAATTATTATCGTCACAGAATTTTAAAATCGCAGTGCATATTTCCTCTTATGTAAGTTTCCTACTTATTAGAATCAATTTTTTTAAGTCACTGAGGCCATTTCTGTAAATGACACCCTTTAGTTTTTATTTATTCATTTATTTATATTAATTTTCCAAAACTTGCAAAATGGATCTGCATTTATCCAGAGACTCTAAATTTCCATAAATTACTGCCCCTGAATTTATGCTACAATATTCAACATAAAATTCTACATTTTACTCATAATCTTTTGCTTTTGTTTTTATATAAGCCCTGTTACATTACCAATTAAAACAGCATTAAAGATTAAATCATGTTCCTGTCGATTTATTCAGCTAAATTTTCATCCCACCTTGAACTACATTTTGTAGAGGTCTGAAAGATTACGTAATCTAAAACTTAAATATAAATCACTAGGAATACAATTTTACTCAAACGTAAAACAACGAGACGTCAGATAAAATTTTAAGTTGTCTAGAATTCGAACTTTCTTGTAGACCAAATAAAAGCATCGTATTCGGGTCTTTCCTAAATTCCCCTGCGAATAGTAAAACAAGAAATACCTTTCTTTATGTGGGGAATTCGCTCTTTTTTCAGGTAGCCGCTGCACTCGACGGAAGATTGAAAAAGACGAATTTTGTTAATTCCTTGACAAAAACGATGTATAAAAAAAACAATGGACTTAGAATATTTTGTGAGTCAGCGTTATCTTTACTGTGTCATTCATTAAATCAACCTTTTTTCCTCCTCTTTTTTTGTGGGGAGTAGGGTACGGTCGGCGTGGGGGTGAGAGTGGAACCGCATATCTGAAAATTAAAATGCCTAGTTCTTCTTTGGAAAGCTGAATACTGACTAGCACTCCGCTGAGAAAAACGATAGGGAGGAGAGACAAGAATAATAACTTTTACTCTTTCAATGCGTTATATATATATATATATATATATATATATATATATATATATATATATTATATACACGTATATACGTATATATATATATATATATATATATATATATATATATATATATATATATATGTGTGTGTGTGTGTGTGTGTGTGTGTGTGTGTGTGTGTGTGTGCTTGTGTTTTAATTATGTATTACATTTTCCCTTAGGCTGAAGTTTTTCTCCTTGCAATATAATTGTATCCAGCTTTGTTTCAAGTA
>NC_061093.1:23697639-23767639 GCF_015104395.2 Macrobrachium nipponense | reverse complement strand
AAGTACTGATTCCAGTCACTGAATACTTTCAATGCCTGTGAAAACCATTCTCCTACTCCTTAATTTATCGAGAGCACTATTCACTTCGCTTATAGACGCCCTTATACCTGAATGGGCTAATTATGTATCTACCCTTTCAGTTGATCGATAACGAATCAGAGTTGGCTAAATTAACTTGATGAGAGTTTAATCAGTCAAGTAATTAACAGAAGCACCTTAAACTAAACTGATAAAACGCTACCAATGTTAACTGAATTACTACGAGTGAGTTGTTTTCAATGAAGTGAACAATTGATTGTAGGATTAGTCCAATTATGTTGGAGGCATGCTCCGTGACGCGATGATGCCTGATTAGATAGCTCTTCATCTAATTAATAACTTATGTGTTTGATTAACAAGAGTATTTATAGGCGAGTAAAACACTGGATAAGGATTTTAACGGCTTTCTCAAATGGAGAGGCCGATGCTACAAGAACATAAATACCTTTCTTTATCCTACGCAAAAAAAAAAAAAAAAAAAAAAAAAAAAAACTAGAACAAAACAGGATGTCAAATCATCTCAGCAATGAACCAGACCCCTAAAAGAAGAAAGCAAATGTTATGTCAAAGGGGAGGCTGGATGATGATCGTGAAGCATGGTGGTAGAGGGAAGAAAGCTATCACCAAACTAGGCAATCCAGGTTTCATTGGTTTCCCTGGAGCGTTGCTCCTATATCGCAATACTGCCTGAGAGAAGAAGACATTCGCCCTTATTCCCTAAGAAACAGTGTCAGAAGTAGTACAGATGTATGCACTATATTATTGGAAAGAAAAAGACTCAGTCATGCTGTGAAAATTCGAAAACATAGGATGCAATAGCCTACGCACGTAAACATTATTCCAAACAGAATGTATAATCCAATATAAAGCTTTAACATCCTGGATGAAGAAAACATCGTGTGATGTCTAAACAAGGCACCTCATTTTTCAGAACCAGATTTAGCAATTCCGACGAGTGCACCGAATTGTTGACCGAAGTGAGAAACTCAATTATATTTTCATCAGACACATTTGAAAATTGGATGAGGTAAAAATCCTCGTCATGGGACAAAGTTATTGGATCATAACCCAAACATACTCAGAAATCAGATTTAATAGGCGAAGAATGGACGAATCAAGATTAAGCTCAGACAGCAGATGAGGGTTCAGAGGTGGAAGAGATTAAATAGATTAAAGGGGAAAAGTAGGTTAGAAAACAAAACTTTAGGTTCCTCTGTGAAAAATATAAGTAAATGTGACGCCAAAAGGAACAAACAAAACAACTTAAAACAAAAAGCTCTCATTTGCTTTAAAGACAGGAGTAAAGGCATAGACATATTCTTTTTTTATATAAAATGTCGAACAACTTCAATTAATCAGGAATAATAACAAAATAACCTCGAGTAGTTTATTTGATCTATAAAATCTAGGATGCCAAGCCGAGAACTCGGGCACTTTCTGCCTTTCAGCGCTTCAAACAGTGGAAAAAGAGGGAGTTGGAGTGGTTATACACTAAGATAAAGAGGTTCAGAAAACAAAGGAGATGAAATACCAGGTCTAGACTAACGGTGGAACCAGGAGGAATCCCCACACCCACAGTTCCACTGAGAAGTAATGGTTGGTCAGGTAGGTAGGGAAGGTTGAAAAAAGTAAGTGGGAGTGTGGGTAAAGGGAAAGGCTGAAAAGTGGTCCCAGCTAAGGGTCGAAGTACTGCTGGAAATAACCTTTCATAACATTTTTTTCACAATTCGGTAATGGTCTCGCCATTTTAACTAAAATCTCTTTGTCGATAGTCAAAATTGTGATTTTTAAAGATATATTATGGAATCCTTTGACAAGAAATTTAATCTGTGCGCTATTATTTTTTTTAGTGATTGTAAACAGTGCTAATGAAGCGGTCTGAATAGTGGCGAGGTAAATTCATTTACAAGCTGCTCTACATGCATATGTCGTGCCACCACATGGCTGTCTTAATCATAAATAACTTATGCATTCAGTAAAAAAATAGAAATAAAATAAAACTATTTTTGAGGCGTACCTACAGATTCTCAAAACAGTGGATAGTTAGGAATTTATCGTAAATGTCAATTAAAAGTTTTTCTGACAGTTTGATGTGATTTTAACGAATCTGAGACATTTCTTCCTAGATTGTTTGTCCAGCTCAAGGCATACCTGTGCGTGAAAATATTAAGGACCAAAGAGAGAAGCCATAGGCTAAGTGTGAAGAGTCTAGGATGGGGGAGAGAGGTGGAGCATAGGCTCCTAGTTTCCTTAGGATACAGTAACAAAGAACGAAATATAACCAAGGCATGCATTCAAACTTCGTTGCCTCATGGGGTCACAGTTCAAATGAAGTTTGGAGGTGAAAGCCACCACAGCTAGGACACACCATCCCAGGTTAGGTTAGGATACGATGCGGACTAGTATTTACTCTACAATTTACCGGGCTCTAAGTTTAGGTTTAGCAGGGTCCCAGCGGACCAAGGTTCCCAGCCAGCGAAGTGACATGACCTTCCTAGGTCAAGTTAAATTAGAACGCACCCTGTTATTTAATTATTGCCATTTTGTATTTCCCTTAACCTAACCTGCGTTTCCACTGTTGTAACCTTTAATTTCAAATACTTGGTGGAGGTGTAAATGGGTTAACTAGCCATATCGTCAGAAAAAATATAAATTTACCAAAATCACACCATTAAGTAACAACTGGCAAACTTTTATGCGAAAATTTTAGAAATTTCGATGTCCACCTCCCTGAAGGATGAACCTGCATTTGACCAACCCTAGCCTACAGTAACCTGCCACAGTTGTAATAATTGAGGGAAGTTTAGACATTTTGCAGGACCTAGGATATTCTACCTAGATACCTAACGATGAAATCAATTCTCAAGTCGGGTATATAATTATTTGAACACATGCATACGTGTAATAAGAGTTCAACTTCTAAAAACTGTTCTTCACGGGGAATGGCGCTACTTGATACACTACCAAATATAATAAAGAACACACCTTCACGAAGGTTGTACATTTCATGCAACTCAGAGTATGACAAAATCTCCACATGAGTACCTTTCTTGAAACTTCCCTTCAACCAAATTTATAAATATCCTTCGAGTAGCTGACCAGGCGTTTCAAGGAAAGCAAAGGACGTCCGCAATAATAAAAAGTACTGCGCTGAAGGCGTTCTAAATAGCCAGGGTAAAGTTATTACATATCATCAGAGTCAGGAGTTAACTACAAAATTTAATAATGGTCATATATATTTTTTTTTATTTGAGACGAGGAAGGATTTAGTATTCAAGTGGAAAAGACGATAAAACCTAACAGCTTCTTAAAAACCTCAAGAATTTTCTGTGACGTAATCCAGAACACTTTTCGACGAACGCACACGTGCTACCAAATTGTCCATACAATTAAGAGTTCGGTAGCTGTGTCTCATTTAGAAGTAAAGTATTTCGCTGAAGTAATGAGGTATTTATCCCTCCACTAGAAACATGGCTTTCAATGACAACTAATTCATTTGATTTGAGCAGAGAGAGGATGTAAGCCTCAGATCATTATCAAAAGCCCACTAGGAAAGTCAGGTTATTCTCTATTCATTTCTCGACAATAAAAAAAAAAAAATTAAAATGGGAGTTAAATTAAGAGATCTTTTCCCAATGTTCTCATGCGAGAAGTTTGGATACTAAATAGCACTAAATCAACGAAGCAATATGCGATTTTTAACGAAACTGCTTTCATGAATATTCATATCAGTTTCGGGGAAATTCTTTTTCTGTATTGATAGAGCCGCTGGAATTTCCAGGAAATGAAACGGTACATTAAAGGGTGTAATGAAAACTTTCGGTTAATTAATACCCATAAATAATTACTGAGCACCCAGAGAGTAAAGTTATTGCCAGAGTATTTCATTACCAAAAAGAATGGTCGGAAATTTAGGTTAACTAATAGTTCGAAATTTGTGTTACCTGGTAATTACAAGATGATAATTTAATGAAGGTGAACACGCAATGAGGAGATGTCTTTTTATGCCGTACCACTTTTCCCAGTTCGACATTTTGTAATTATAAAAGGATATCTGGGACTGGTAGTGATATATTTTTCCTGCTCTTTTTCTAGTAGAATGAAGGTTAAAAAAACAAAGGATAATACGCGTAACGTCACATAAGAACTGAAGTAAGAAACTGTGAAAAGGCCACAAAATTCGTACCATTACAAAGTAAATTGAAAACAAGAGTTGAAAAGTGTCAAATAGATAAGTTTGTTAAAATTTCCTGTAAAATACTTTATTTTAAAATTATACCCAGAAAAAAAATTGTAAAAAATAAAAAAACTCAGATTCTGTTACCAAACTTGTGCATGGACTGCTCTTGTTAAACAACAGCAGTGTATTTTCTTTGAGTTACCTGGTAGCTTCCAAATCCCTGTTGAAGTCTGGGGTTGATAAAGAACCGTGAGGCTAATGGGAAGAAGCCAGAGTAGAGAGAAGAGAAGAGCACTAGATTATTTATGACATTCTTAGAAACAGGATATTTACTCGCGTCTTCATTGCACAGTCACGTTCCTGTGAACTAATGAAGGGACTTTCATTAAATAGTTTTCAGTAAAACAAAACTGGATAGAACGATGAAGAGACGTGAGAACTGAGGCAGTCACACAGACAGACAGACAGAGAGCATTAGACTAAAAAAAAAAAAACACACACACAGACACTCAAAAGAGTTGAATGATCAGAAAGGTGACTAGGCAACTTCAGTTATAGATGAAAATAATACATAATTTAAGCCTTTGTATCTTCTTAAATACAGAGTATTCTTTGATTACTCTCCGATCATATCATACACACTATCTCGTTTGTGTTATATTTTCACAGGAAGGGTCATCGTAGGTGAGAATACATTTGAAATCATAAGTAAAAGTAACATATATATTAATTTTACAAACACAAATCATTGTCTCTCACCATCGAAGGTATTTGAAAATATTACTCTAGACAAAGTAAATGACCTGGAAATATCCTGCAATTTAAATAAAAACTCTAGATAATAAGAAAATAAAAAATTTAACAACAAATCTCGTAACGCTTAGCCAACTCATTCACTACAGTGATGATTCACAGTGCGGAGTCACATATACTTCCCTGCAGTAAATGTTTATAATAAAATCGATGCTTTTACTTCGAGGCTGACCACCTCGGGCCCTCCTTCCGTATTCCGCGGGTAAAGCAGGAAGAATTCCTCCATTATCCTAGGACTTTTTATCTTCATAAGCGTTGGACTAAAAGCTTCTCTCTGGATCTGCCACTTGTAGCTTCTCTTGACTCTAATAAATTGCGACGTTAAACAGATAAGTACCCTGGAACATTTTGAAACCTTCTTCTTTCTCTCGCGCGCGCGAGTTGGAAGAATTTCCAGTATGACGTCGTCTTTTATATCTAGATGCGTAAGGGGACAGTGAACAGTGTTCTGGAGCACAGAAATGGAAGCATGAAATTTAAAAGGGTTAGTTTCAAATTATATATATATATATATATATATATTATATATATATATATATATATATATATATATATATATATCGAGCTACAATGTCCTTTAATATCTAATTCGCTCTACCTCGGAATTAATATATTTTCATATATGCTTAACCGAAGGGGAATTTTTCTCGATAATAGACTTACCTGGACCAGGGCGCGAACCCGTGCATCCTTTCAAACCCAGGAACGTCACTGAAGCTTTACCTACTACACCACCGCGAGAGGCTTCACTGACGTTCCTGGGTTTGAAAGGATGCACGGGTTCGCGCCCTGGTCCAGGCAAGTCTATTATCGAGAAAAAATTCCCCTTCGGTTAAGCATATATGAAAATATATTAATTCCGAGTAGAGCGAATTAGATATTAAAGGACATTGTAGCTCGATATATGTATATGAACCACGGAAATGTGATATGACTTATATATATATATATATATATATATATATATATAATATATATATATATATATATATACGTAATATATATATATATATATAGATATATCCTATATATATTATATATTATATATATATATATATATATATATATTATATATGTATATATATATAATATATATATATATATATATTATTCGAGCTACAAATGTCCTTTAATATCTAATTCGCTCTACCTCGGAATTCCAAGGTAGAGCGAATTAGATATTAAAGGACATTTGTAGCTCGAATAATTTATATGAATCACGGTGATGTGATAATTATTCATACATATATAACTATATATATATATATAATATATATAGATATATTATATATATATATATATATAGAGATTATAATATTAGAATAGATCTATATATTATATATAGATTATATAGAACATATATATAATAATATATATTTATATATATATATATCTATATATCGATTAATCTATATATATATATATATATATATATATATATAGATTATATAGAATATGATATATAGATATATCAGACTATATATATATAATATGAGATGTCTATAATAGATATAGATCATATTAGCTATATATCTATATTATAATAATAAGGTATGATTATTATAAAATTAAGGTATATATAATAATATATATATACTGATATAGATATAGATATAATAAAGCAATATATATATCTCTATTATATCTATATCTCACTATTATCCTCTCATCTCTAGATATATATATCATCTATAAATCTTTTATATATATAGATATATATATCTATATATATATATATATCTATATATATATATATATATCTATATATATATAGATATATATTAATTATATCTATGATATCTATATCTATATAGATATAGATATATATATATGTGTGTGTATATATATATATAAATATATATATATATAAATATATATATATATATATATATATATATATATATATATATATATATATATATATATATATATATATATTTGTATTTGTATCGATGTGTCTGAGCGTGACTTGACTGGCCTGCTTGTATTGGTCTTCTTCTTCTTCTTCTTTTTCTTCTTCTTTTTCTTCTTCTTCTTCTTCTTCTTCTTCTTCTTCTTCTTCTTCTGAAAGCCCTTATGGACAGAGTCAACAGACTATAAACCCAAAGTGGTTCCAAAGGAAAGTCAGCTTGCAGAGAGAGAGACACACACACACAAGGTACACGAAAAGGTGATAAATGACTAAGTATGAGGGGATAGAAAATAAAACCTATACACATGAAATTCAGAAGACATCGACCGAGAGAAAATATGAACTTGTTCGGGGCTTAAACACTTGGAGATTTGAGAATTCCACAACTGTAATGGCAAAGTATTCTGCGTTCTAGTTGTAACCAAAGCGCCTAGGAAACTTAGTAGTATCAATGATACTACTAAGCAGCCTACCTTGAGTTGAGAGCAAAATCTGCTAAGTCTCGTAAAGAAGGGTGCAGAGTATGTTTTTTCACTGTTGTACATTTTATGTAACAAACATAGTGAAGCCACATTACGTCTATGCCACAAGTCAACATTATAGAGATGACAAAAAAAACTTGACTGCTCTGGATCTACTAACTATCATACTTTTCGATTTCAGAAGCGTTAAGCTTCTTAGTCAAAAGCCTACTCTGCTTGAATGATTGGCAGATCTCTGTTCAAGGATTCCGCAACCTCGAACCATGGCCAATGTCATTATTATAAATTATAATTAACAAAATTCCAAGACCACTACCTTGGGGATCACCTGGAGTGAAATTACTAAAGCGATTATACTAGCTGTCATCACAGACATTTTGGGTGCTGCCTACTGAAAATTGATTTAAAATATCAAATAAAGATCCACCAATTCCCAGTAATCTTAGCTTGCAGAGAAGTTCCTCATGATTCACACGATCAAAGGCTGTACGAAAATCTAAACCAACCCTGCGTGCCTCTGTACCCTCAACAAGAGCAATCTGCAAGACTGTAGATATTGACAAGAGAGCATCACAAGTACTAGTAAGGTCACTGCCCAAGAGAAGTATTTACTTGCTTATGTTACCAAAAAAATAAGAAATAAAAAAAAAAACAGATGTACACTGATACTTCGTTGCATAAGATTGTTGATGCAATCAGTCAAGGTCGTTTCAATATTCATCCCACTTCTAATTTCAATATTCATCCCCACTTCTCACTGGGAGCCCATAAATCAATACCACAAAAACTCCGGCCACCTTCCCCCTCCCCCTCCCCTCCACTTAACCGTTCAAACTTGAGTCCTCTTCATCTGATTAGCATAAGCCTCCCAATCATTGGAACTTTATCAAATGAGATACGAGGCAGAGTAGTGTCTCTCTTTTTTCCTTGGCGGGAATAAATTTGCGATTTACACTTTCAATGTTAGAATAAGAAGTCAATTTCTTAAATCAAATAAACACGAACGTTTGAGGTACAATAAGCTCAGAGTTTTTCGTGATTTCAAAATAAACATACAAGTATTTCAGTTTTGTTTAAAACAAGTGATCTTTTTCATTTCTCTAACTTAACCTATATAAGGTTTACCATTAGTTAATTATAGTCTATGTAAATAAAGTATCAATCTCTTGGGAATTGCAATACAACATTTTGCACCACGTGAAATAAAATTGATGATGCCAGCTTTCCAGGGGTACAACGGAATTCTTTCTCTTACCTACTTTTTACAAAAAAAAGTACATGTAAAATTACCGGCCTAATGTACTTTTTTCCATGTCAACCAACTTTTTTACTAATTGATGGAGCCCTCTTCCCAAGTGTGTGTTATATATTGTTTTATTTAACCTGAAAGGATTTGAGTAAAGATTCTCACCGGAAGAGGGAAGTCAGCAAGTGAAGACCCCGAGAGAGAAGGGGACAAAAAAAACCATACTAATTAATAAGTTTCCTCGACAGAACATCGCGTGCTTTTAACCCAGTTAATTGCAGTATGCAAGTCGTATGCAACTCGGCATCAACGTAATGAAGTGATCTGTAATGGAAGCACTAAAGGAGAAATGGTGCCACGTCTTACAGTTAAGTGAGACATGATGAGATGGTTGTAGAATTTTGAGAAGGGAAGGTGAGACTTAAGACTCGGTGGAAGTTGGTTATATCAGGCTAGAGGATTGCTCCTTATAAGGAAGGTTTCACAAAAGGTAATCTGATTATTTTATTGCAAGTTTCATTATATCCCATTCTTTTGCACAGTCACTTTTCTGTTTTTCTTTTAAATCTGAGATCTTGCCTAAGTATTTTGCTTTTACGTATATTATTTGATTAAAGTCATCTTGTTCTTATATGTGTTTGTATCTTAGTCCAATCCTCGGAAAGTTATCAAGCCCCCACTGCAGTAATCGCATCACTAAAGCATCTGGAATCTTCCATAACCCCTTTATCAGTTCATATCCAGATTCTTATAAGACCAGTGGATACTAACCTTGCCACCCTCTTTCCCCCTTCCCCAGATTCATTCTCAAGGACCCTATTGCTTCTATCCTGTTTTGTATTCACGCCAAGTCTTATTCCTCTCCTCGGATCTCGTTTTCCGTTCCTACGCTAACTGCCTGAACGCTCAAAGTTTTGAGTCCCCCTAATTCTTTGTCAACTTCATCTTGCTTTCTCGCTCTTTCTTACATTCATCTGCTGCTTTCGTTTCAGTTATTCAACTGTGTTCTTACATTACACCTGAAGGCGCTACGTCATCTTCATAGTTTTCCCTGAAACCAGTACCTTATAATTCATCCATCTCTATGAAGGCAGTTCGTTTACGCTTGCAAAGACCACAAAATAATTGTTATAATAATGTCGACAAGTTATTGAAAATCCTGCAGTCCAAGAAACTATGATGAAAATGATAAGAAAATGAAAATACAATATGTTTACCTATTCATCAATATTCCTATCTCCTCTATAACGTTTAACACGACTGGCTAAGCTGCTCTGAAATATTTGTGGGTATTTTTAAGTTCTCACTCAACACCTTAAGTTTTAATATATAAATTATGCCCACTAGTTTTTAATTCTCTGGTTTTAATTCTCTTATATTAGCCAAAACGACATTCGCATCAACAGAAGTCCAATTTTAAAAAGTGAGTGCAAAGTTTATATGCAAAGAACATGATGTTACAAGAGCTCATGATGGATCTGACGGAGATACAATGCGGATGGTACTCGGGAAATATCATATTAAGGTATTTTGTTGAAACATTAAAAGATCCCATGATGAGCCAAAGAGTGTGCTGCAATAAACAGATGTCGAAGTGGGTGCTTTTGGTGGAAAAGTGAGTTTCAGAAAAGAAAAAACCACTGTTCATAAAAGAGGGACTAATTCAGTAGGGGAAACTTTTCCTCAACAAAGTTTGGCAACTAAGAACAGCATCACAAAGGTCGCTACCACATTAGTACTACTGCTGTTGGCAGGAAAAACACCCGATAATTAGCTGAGAGGTTTTCATCATCTATCTTCACATCACAATTAGAGACGACAGAATTAACTTCAGAAACTCAGTTCTCTAAAGTATTCAAACGGGAGTTCCCGTGATGCGATTAGCATTAGGCCTATCGTCCTTTGGGATTTATTCCAAGATTACCTTTTAGACCACGCATTTGTTTAGGAAGGTCAGTGAAAACCGATTGGTAAATTAATGTGTTATCCAGGAGATCTAATAACCGGTTATCATAAAACAGCCAGCATCTATAACAGGACTTTGAAATCTTTTTTTGATGTATCAAGTTGTTACAAATTTTATACAAAATCATCTTAATTTCCATATATGATTCTCCATCAAACCTGACGCGTTTTTATATAACAGACCGAACGATGAAGATGATCGTGGTAATTTTACCAAAAATCTCATCGAAAGAAATAATAGACATGAGTTCAAAATAAGAGATGAAAAGCACCTTGCTTCCTATTGTTTGCATACTCGGTGTTAAGATTACGTGTTCATTAAATCTTACATAAACAAAATGACGCAGGTTTTATTATTCTTCTGTGCCATCCAGGATCAGGACACGGCTATACACTATCTACATGTACTGTACTCCTGGTGGCTTATGAAGAGAAATCTACGCACAATAAGTGAACAGCAATTGCGACGAATGCTGCTATTCATTACTTCCAAACCTTAACACCAGACGGAAGTCAGCGAGAGAAGATCCCAAGAGGAAAAAAAAAAAATTCCAATTAACAGGTTTCCTCGAGAGAACACGACTTGTTTTTAAAGCAACCCAGAGAGTGATTGTAGTAAGCAACTCATTGTCAAGGAAAGGAGGCGAACCTTAATGGAATCATTAGAGGGAAATGCGTAACGTCATCCTGCTGAATTAGAAATTATGAGGAGAGAGAGATTAGTAATCATATTCTACGACTTGGTTCATTTAGTGACTTTGGAGAACTTCATAGTGCTACTGTAGTTCACTATGGTTCGGAAAGTGGTTATCTGAGGTCTTAAGATTTGTTCATATCTTACTATACTATAATGGGCGTTATGTCTGTCCGTCCGTCTGTCATTCAATCCCGCCAAACGGCTGGCCCGATGGTCATGTAACTTGGCAGGGTTATAATGGGGACCCCTAAGATGGTTTATAATGGGGTTTTATCCTACCTCCCCCCTCCCACCCTCTCCCTTCCGATGGGTGTGGGAGTGAGAAGGGATTCCCTGAAATGGAGCTGATTGTGCCCGTAGACTTAGTTACTTTACGAATTTATCATACATAATCGTTAAAAAAAAACACTAGCGAGTCACTTACAGAAGCAGCAGATAAATATGCTTTTAGTAAGGATTGGTAAATGGCCAGTAGAGAGAATGTGTTGTTGAAATTAATCTACCGTTTGGAAAACTTTGGAAGCTGAAGACACCATATATGTTAATATTATTAATCAAGTACCCAGAACCCTTCATAATCACATCAGTAGGAAAATCAACCCTAACTTATCTCCTGGGCTCCTAACCTAATGCTACTAATTTTGCCTCCTCGCCCTCCCCTATTTCCTTACCGACTCATTTTTCAGACACTGTTTCTTCTATTTTTTTTTTATTCACTCCTCCTCCTCCCCCTCCTCCTCCTCCTCCTGTTTCTTCTATTTTTTTATTCACTACTCCTCCTCCTTCCCCCTTCCCCTCCTCCTCCTCCTCTACTATTTCCTTTCCTTTTCTACCACTAACTGTATGAACGCTCAAAGTTTTTATTCCTTCTGATTCTTCATAATATTATTTCTTCCCTCTCAATTATCTCTTTCGACGTATTTTTTTTATTTCACGGCTTTCATACCCATTATTGGTTTTTATGCTTTTTTATGCCACGTCTCCTATCTTCTTTGTTTTTCATTTCACAGGTTCAATAGACTCTTGTAAGAAATATCTGAAAGGTTTATCCTTAACAGTAACTAAAGCTAAATAATACATTTCTGAGCAAAATCAGTAATATACATTTATCATAATTACAATTGCCTGATAAATCTCATATTAGATTCATAAAAAAGTTCATAAAACAATAATTGATAGGAGGAGCTTGTTTCACATTTTTCTTTTTCTGCATTCTTCAGCTAGAGGATATCTTCTTCTGACATTTGCTCAGGAATGTTGTTATCTCCCGGAGATTAAAGCTTCTGTGAATTTTTTTTTATTATACTTTGCTACATAAAACATATTTTCTCTGCCTATTTGTCCATTTATCTATTGTCTTTCCCCAGAGGACTAGATACTTGTTTTCAGTTCTATAGATAAATCTAAGACTTTGTGGCTGCAATGCGATTTTCAACTAACACGTGCGTTTATCCCAGAATACGAAGACTTTTTTTTTTTATTTGTTGCTGCAAGTTAGATAATTATTCTGAATTCCCCTTATGTGTATGTGCGTATTGGTGCATTGTAAGGGTATTCACTCACGCCATTCTACAAGAGAATAAAGGGTATTGTCTTCCGCTGATATGAAAACACAATCATTGACGATTACAAAAGACTTCTACTGTCCCTTGTATGTCGATGTGATCAGTCAAGGTCACGTCATTATCCAGCCACACTCGAAACTTTAAAGACGATAAATCAATATCTCGAAAACCTCGATCCACTCCGCGTTCGGCTTGGAGTTCTCTTCATCTGATTAGCATTAGGCCTACCCACCGACCAGCGAGTCCAAAATAAACTTTTAGGGTGAATCATTTCAGATTTTCCGGAAGATGGTGTATATGATTCTCTGTTTCGATTTGGTATTGAAATAACAAGTTTTATTTTTTGAAATAGTGACAGGAACGTGCAAAATACGTTTTTATTAGGTACTGTCGCATGAACTTTTTTTTATGAATATGAATATAAGATTTAGCAGGTAATTGTAACTATGATTATGGTTCATCAACTGATACTGATGTAACAGAAAAACTTTTATACCTATTATACTTACGTAGACTATGAATATTTGTTTTAATTTTATCTAAAAAGAAAAAATAATGTTATTATTTGAAATAAAGATTCATCAGCCGATAGTAATTTTGCATAAAAACTTTTATATCAATTATATTCGAGCTATAAAGATGTATTCATTTTTTTTTTTTTTTGAATAAGAGAAAGTAAACATGTACCTACTGATGACGACACACATAATGATAATAGCAATATACTTAAAGAATCGTATATAAAAAAATAACGAATATCTAATCTGCATTCTTCCTTTTGAAAGGTCATTCGCGTGTGACCCAGAACATTCAATTACATTACTTGATATACCCTTCGCATGAAGTTCGCTCGGGACCTGTGAGCAGAAATTGCTGTCGGCAACAGCAGTTACGACGGAAACTACAGTTCATTTTTATCAGACATCTCAGGCAAGTCAGCAAGTAAGGATCCCACGAGAGAGAGAGAGAGAGAGAGAGAGAGAGAGAGAGAGAGAGAGAGAGAGAGAGAGAGAGAGAGAAAGAACCATCCTAATTAATAGGTTTCCTCGACAGAACATCGCGTGTTTTTAACCCAGCAGTTAATTGCAGTATGCAACTCGTATGCAACTCAGCGTCAAGGAAATGAAGTGACCTATAATGGAGGCATTAGAGGGAAATTGCGCAACGTCTTAGAGTTAAATGAGAAATGATGAGATGGTTATAGCGTCTCGAGAGGGAAAGATGAGAGCAAAGTCACAATGGAAGAGCCGCCATTACATCATGAGACTTGGTTCACTCGGTAACTTCAAGGAACAATGTCACCACAAATCATTTAACTTCGAAAGTTGGTTATTTTCGGTCGCGCGATCGTTCCATTTTGGGGAAAGTCTCATTAAAAGTGATTTAATGCTCTAGAAACGGTGTTCGAGTCCCCGTATTACTTTTGTAATGGAATTAATGTCGTATCTGGAGTCTTTCGTAATCACTGTATTAGTTTTAACCCAACTCATTACCTCGCTTTTGGGTCTTAACCTTATATTGCTACTTCCATCATCTCCTCCTCCTCCTCCTCCTCCTCCTCCCACTTCCCTAACTAACTCCCTCTCCAATAAACCGATTTCTTCTCCTGTTTTTTATTCACTCCAAGTCTTCCTCCTCCTCCTCCTCTAGTAACTCCTTTACTTTTTCAACGCTAACTGCCTCGACGCCCAAAGTTTTAATTCCTCCTGATTCTTCACTAACTTATCTCTGTCTTCCTACTTCTCGCTTCCGAGCTCTTCATTATTCATTGGCCGTTCTTTCCAGTTCTCCTCTTCATTCTCGTGTGCCACGTCTCGATGGTGCGTCATCTTGTTAGATTTTCCGCGACGCCGGTTCGTCTTAATCTCCTTTGAAACGGCGTCTTGAGAGAGAGGTCTCGGGAAAATTGCTCACGATTTATTTAATCAAAGAGCATTCAAAGGAGATATGGTGAAAAAATACTCGTAAAGATATTTGACTTATGAATCAATATTTCCCCGTTTCTCCCTCGGCGTGTGATACAACTGGCTGATCTCCTGTGATGTATTTAAGCGTATTTTCACGATTTGACTTCATTTTAATCGACGACTTACCAGTGATCATATTTGGCGATCGTTCTTTTCCCTTTGAAATCCCATTCGGGTATTTATGGGAGTGAATGCGCAGGAATAATTCAATAGGTAAATGGATCTCGGAAGAAAAGAATTGAAATAAAGAAATGATGAAGAGATATATTCTGCATATGCTGCCTGAAGCGAATGCTTTTAAAAATGATTGATGGTGATCTTTTAAGGATATATCAAGAGGCTGAAAATGGAAAAATGCCGGGATTTGATCGAAGTACAATTGAGATGATGATGTTTGTTCACTGTCCACGGTGATCCCATAAATAACAAGCTGGCATTGTCCATTAAAACTCTAATGAAGTTTATTAAAATCAACAGATTCTGCATATTAATGTTTCAAGAAATATCACATTCAGTTGCAAGTCATTTGTTTTTTTAAAAATTTAGACATATAGATAACAAAAGTAATTAACCCTACAAGATTCTTATTTTGCGCTAATGACTCATCTTTAATTAGGAAGTGACGTGAGTTTAATATGACTACATACAACGCTTCGATCTGATATTCCGGAAAAGTTGCATGGCTTATTTCTAACTTCCTGTGTATTTTTAGTGAGTTTTTATCTCGAGTATTCCGAGATAATGTCAACCTGTAGTTGCCTGTAAGAAATTAGTACGTAAGCTACTCATTTTTTTCGGCGGATTTGAGCGGGGCTGGGCGGGGCAGGGGGGAGAGCGAATGGATAGCCAAACCCCACTAGCATAGGTACTGGGTCAAGGAAAGTGTCCAGAAAGAAAAAGAAATTCTAATTAATAGATTTTCCCGGAAGAACATCGCGTGTTTTTAACCTGGCGATTAATTGCAACATGCAACGCAGTGTCACGGTAATGAGGCGAGCCATAACGGGAGCATAAGAGAGAAATATGGGACGTCTTGGAGCTGAATTAGAAGTTACGAGGAGCTGTAAACTGGAGGAGAAAAGAAGGGCATGGAGACTGAATGAGAGAGAACTCATTCGTACCAAACAATTCTGTTCATTAAGATACTTGATGGAACATTCATTATGCCCAAATATCTCATTTCACTCTGGGGGGTGGAAGTTTTAGGTTTCAGGATTGCTCTAGAAGGTAGAAGTGTTAAGTTTCAGGATTGCTCTATATAGGTAACGCACAATTCAAGTTTGTTCAGTTTCCATTAAGCCGACTTTGTTCCAGAACGGGCTCTTGCCCCGAGGACAAGAGGTCTGGTGTTGACCTTGGTAATTAAGCTCGTATTTTTAGTGATAACATTAAAGATGTTGCCATGCAAAGTCTTTACTTTTATATATCCAATTTATCACTCTATTTCCTACCGGATCCTAACTTTATCTTGTTATTTCTGTTTCATAAACCCACCCCCCTCCTTCAACCACATAATCATTGTATTAAGAAACCTATTTCTTCCCCTGATTTTTTTTTTTTTTCACTTTCTCCCCTCCTCCTCTCCTCATGTTAATTTTTGTTTCTTTTCTAACGCTAACTCTCTGAACGCTCTAAGTTTTAAATCCCTTTCAGTTTTTCACTAACTTACCTCAACATTCTCATTTCTCGTTTTGCCCCAGGCATATTTATCAATGATTTAAGCAAACTTCGTGCCTATAAGCCCTTAAAGAAGAATATGAATTGCTGTGTTTACTGATTGGTTACTATTTCTTGTTCCTCCAGTGGCATTCATTATTAAGTAATATATATAATCTGAAGTCCGTCTTCAGTTTAGCGAGTGTCTTTTCATTTTGTTTCCGAAGTATGTGATGGTTAAAAGTAAAGAATAGTCGTCTTTCTGAGTTCTTGTTTTTCAAAGCATTTTTAGTTTTCTGATAAACAAAAACAATTGAGAAGGCTTTGTCTGTCCGCCCTCAGATATTAAAAACTAACAAGGTTAGAGGGCTGCAAATTAGTATGTGGATCATTCACCCTCCAACCATTAAACATACCAAAATGCAACCCTCTAGCCTTAGTAGTTTTTAATTCATTTAAGGTTACAGTTAGTCATGACCGTACCTCTGGCACCGCAACAACACAGGCCACCTAGGCCAGCTGAGAGTTTCGAGGACCGTGGCTGAGAGTTCCATACAGCATTATACGCTGTACAGAAAACTCGCTTGCGCCGAAAAACTTCGGCGCATATTTTACTTGTTTTTAACAGATATAACCCTCAAGTTTTAATACGATCAATTTATCTGCCAATGCCAATGAGTTCATACATTTTTCCATATATATATATATATATATATATATATATTATATTATATATATATATATATATGTGTGTGTGCGTGTGTGTGTGTGTGTGGAGTGTGTATGTGTGTGTCTGTGTGTACACTCGTGAGCGTATTCCTCATTCACTTCCAAAGGAAATGTGTCCCCCGGGTACATTGCTATACTCCGAAGACCTTGTATTCCCTTGGGAGCAAATGAAGAAAAATAACCTTTGACGCCGATTTTCGTTCTTGGTCCCTAGAGCACAGATTTCCGGCAGTCGGCGATTGTTTGCTGTTGTGTAAGGCTTTTAAAACATTGTTTGACTGTTAGTACAGTTCTCGTTTAAACGTTTGTCGTGTTTGTCTGCCCATCACTTTCTGTTTCAACTTCGAGTTTGCAGATGGGTAAACTAATAAACTGTATTTTTTTGGTGTTGATAAACATTTGTATGTTTGTTTCCTTGTGCGGCATACATCTCTCTCTCTCTCTCTCTCTCGTACACCTTCTTCGACGCCAGCTCAAACAAATTGTGTGCAGGTATTTGTTTCCAAATATTTCTCCTTATGAGTCTCATGTCTTCGAAGCTCTTCTCTCTCTCTCTCTCTCTCTCTCTCTCTCGAACTTGGCAATCTGGAGAACGTGCGTGCGTACCTCTATAGTGATTTGGGCTCTGTCTATTGAAACCCATCGTGCCTGTGTTGACCTAATCAGTTAATTAGATGCCGCGTAGACAGACGAACGTGATGCATTACAACCAGGAGTGCTATCAGCTCTTTACATCAGAAAACCTTTTGACCAAAAAAGCTTAGAGAAAACACGAAAATTCAGAGATATGTAGAAAACAGCTGTAATATTCATGTTGCAACAGACAATCGAGGAATCACAACGTGACGAACTACAGGACAATGGCAAACCCTAGACTAAAATAGGTCTATTTGGCCAAAGGCACGTAATGTTTCCAATATACACCCCGATTGTTCTCAGATACATTCACTTGATAACTAAATACGGTATATACATATACTTTATCTATCTATCTATCTATCTATCTATCTATCTATCTATCTATCTATCTATCTATATATATATATTATAATAATATATATTATATAAATTATTATATATATATATTATATATATATATAGAGAGAGAGAGAGAGAGAGAGAGAGAGAGAAAGAGAGAGGAGAGAGAGAGAGAGAGAGAGAGAGAGAGAGAGGTTTTATGATAAAAGTACATTCGTCATTATTAAATTCTGGATATTATTTCTTAAATAACATAGATTCGGCAATTTCTACTGTATTTTCACGCCGTAGATAGATAGATAGATAAATAGATAGATAGATAGATAGATAGATAGATAGATAGATAGATAGATAGATAGATAGATAGATAGATAGATAGATAAAAAAGGAGATGGAACTTGGAGGGAAACCATTTACTAAGAGCAACATATTTTACGTGTCAGGAAGACAAATGCTACTTTCATAAAAAAAAAAAGAGATAAAGATAAGTAACATAATTTTCGAGGCACAGAAACTTATACCCTTAAGAAAAAAAACGCATAAAAACGTCGAAGATTTCACGCCCAGCTGTGTTACACACCGCTGGAGGAGAAAGAAATATTAATCCATAAGTAAATAAAGCCTTTTATATTTTTCATCCTCGGATTCCGTGAATGCTCCTTGCTTAAATAAATCATCAACGTTTCTAAGGCCTCTTTCATGCGTCTCTCGGAAGGAGACTGAAAAGAGCAGGTGACAGTGGAAGTTAAGAAAACAGCTCAGCGTCAAGAGGTGGGATAAATGGATAAAGATGACTAATGGGAAAAGGCGGCCGACGAATAAACTAGGTGGATGAAGGCGAGAGAAGTAGCGAGACAGAGATAAGTTAAGAGTAGAATTTAGGAGAATGAAAACTTCTCCTCAGCGTTCAACCCGTTAGTGCAGGGTGAGACAAAAAAAAATGAGAGGTTGCGAGGAGAGGAGAAGGACTTGGAATAAATAAAAACAGGGGGAGGGGAGGGGAGATGGGCTCCTTGGAAAATGAGTTAGGAAGGTGAAGAACAGGGTCAGAAGACTAGCCTGATAAAATAAAGGTTGGCTCTACCTAACGGTGATAATAATCATTATATAAGGTGCTAAACATGGCGACATGTTTACGGTGTTTTGAGTAATAAGACATTAGTTGAAGCGGTTGAAAGTTTAGTCCAAACGAAAGACAGATCAGTGAGCTATGAGATGGTTCGGTCATGAGGAGAAAATGGAAGACGATACGTTGATAAAGAGGGTCTAATTCCGAACTGTTTAGGGGAAGGAGTAAACGAAGACATGGAAATACTGAGAAACTTCTGAGATTCACCACCACTGGATTTCATGTGTTATAAGTTCCATTAAACACTAGCATGCCTTTGTTGACCTATGCACTGAATTATCTATCACTTTGGTATCTGTGCAACTCCGAAGGGTTGTAACCAGGGTAACGGAAATATGGTTCTACCAACCCTGTCTCATAATAGATTTACTGAGGGATCAGAAAATAAACGCCTTCTTCAGCCCCGTCCTCTCAAGAGATATATATATAAATACAAACATACATGCATATAGTATACACACCCGCACACACACATGTATACATATACATATATATTATACATATCTATATATATATATAATATATTATATATATATATCTATATATATATATATATAATATATATAGGTTGAAGAGGTAAAGCATGTCTTCACAGGTATCGTTTATTACACCGACGTTTCACATCACATGATGCATCCTCAAGGCTGGAAATTATATTAAGAATACTAAAATCATCACTCACTCATAAAAAATCTAAAAAAGCACAACAGATATTTGACATTTCAAAATACAAATTAAAACGAGAACTTGAAAAGGAACACCTACCAAGGTAAGAGTTAAAAAGTGACTAAAAAGGCAGAGAAAATTAACATAAGAAGATGACTAAACAGAACGTGGAGAGTAAACAAACAGGCAGTTATGCTAAAAACAGTTGCGTGGAACAGGCAGTTATGCTAAAAACAGTTGTGTGGACGATGATTGGTTGTTTAATGTTGGTACATTGGTCTTAATAAGAAGGGACTCCAGCACCATCAACTCGTCGTCTTCTTATTAAGACCAATGTACCAACATTAAACACCCAATCGTCGTCCACACAACTGTTTTTAGCATAACTGCCTGTTTGTTTACTCTCCACGTTCTGTTTAGTCATCTTCTTATGTTAATTTTCTCTGCCTTTTTAGTCACTTTTTAACTCTTACCTTGGTAGGTGTTCCTTTCAAGTTCTCGTTTTAATTTGTATTTGTAAATGTCAAATATCTGTTGTGCTTTTTTAGATTTTTTATGAGTGAGTGATGATTTTAGTATTCTTAATATATAATTTCCAGCCTTGAGGATGCATCATGTGATGTGAAACGTCGGTGTAATAAACGATACCTATGAAAGACATGCCTTTACCTCTTCAACCTGGATGTTGGTCGGGTCTACTACCCCTATGATTCTTCTATATATATATATATATATATATATATATATATATATATATATATATATATATATATATGTATATATATGTATGTTGTATATATATAAATATATATATACATATATATATGTATACACATATATATAATATATATGTATAATATATATATATGTATATATATATATCATATATTATATGTATATACATACATTATATTTTTTTTTATATATATATTTATATAATATATATTATATAAATTTTAAAAAACAGACCATAATTTGGTAAGCATGAAAATAAATGACGTTCTGAAATAATAGATAGCTTGGTATATATGCACATCCTCAGAATACATAGAATATTGAAAATTTCTCTACGATTACATAATCTTATATCAATCTCATTTGATTACATACCCTTATATCAATCTCATTTGATTACATACCCTTATATCAATCTCATTAGATTTCATACCCTTATATCAATCTCATTTGATTACATACCCTTACACCAATCTTATTTGATTACATACCCTTATATCAATCTCATTAGATTTCATACCCTTATATCAATCTCATTTGATTACATACCCTTATATCAATCTCATTTGATTACATACCCTTATATCAATATCATTTAAGAAAGAAATAGAGCTAAGCTTGAATTTATATTATCAGAATATTTACTTGATGCTGATACAGTCCTGTATCCTCTAAAAATATTATAAAAAATAATTTTGGTGAGTTTGCTCATTTGTATATTGGTCAAAATCACTCTTGTATACCTGTTACCCAACAACAGTATTATTCAAGGACACGACTAATTCTAATGGAAGGTGAGAATAAACAAATTGCCGTTAGAATTAAAAAAAATAGAAATACTTCAGTACTTTTTGCTGTAGGATACTGAATAAGTTCAATTGTTCTAAAAGACACTCAAATAGACTGAAATTCATGTCAGTTTAGCAAGCAAGACAACTGTAAACAGCCTGGCCATACGGGTATAATCGCTTTGAGAAATCTACTCTATATCAGTGATTTCAATTTTAGAAATTCTCACGTGAAAACAAGTAAAATATGCGCCAAAGTTTCTTCGGCGCAATCAAGTTTTCTCCACAGCTTATAATGCTAAATAAAACTTTCAGCCACGTCCCCTGAAACTCAGCCACGGTCCGGTGGCGGCCTCAGCCGCGGGCCATGAAACAACCAAGGTTTGGTTGTTGTTGTTGGTGTCTACAGCGGTGCCAGAAGTACGATTATGGCTACCTTTAACCTTAAATTTAATCAAAACTACTGAGGCTAGAGGGCTGCTATTTGTGATGTTTGATGACTTGAGGGTGGATGATCAACATACCAATTTGCAGCCCTCTAGCCTCAGTGGATTTCAAGATCTGGAGACTGACAGAAAAAAGTGCGGACGGACAGACAAAGCCGTCACAATAGTTATCTTTTACAAAAAAAAAAACAATGAAAAAAAAAACAAAAAAAATTGAAAATCTGATATCATCACACTTGACCTCATCGATCGCGAGAGGAAATTGCTCAATGAATCACGAGTAAGGGTTCACGATCTTTATGGAGCTGGTAAGTATCACCATTTAGCCTTTCCCCTACCCTCGGCAATTTCGCTAGGCATAAATTCCTCTCGCAGAGACGAACTTTACGTAACTTCCCGTAACTTCATTCACGATGAGTTACATATGAGGACGTAACTCATGGCTTGGCAAGTTGCGGCGTTTATACTCACTAGTTTATGAGTTAAACGTGAAAGAAGTGCCTCGTAAACACCGCTCTAATTATCATTAACTAATAGTCGGCGACCTCTGGGATATGACGATGCCTTGCCAACACGCGATCGCTTCATTTTCCGTTAGTCAAAATACCTTGAATTATTGCTGGTTGCTCCCTGTCATTCAGGTGGGTCATTTGAATGGATTTCAATGAGATTATACTTTAAAGATATAATTTTGGAAACAATTTAAATAATAACAAGTTTCTTCAACCTAAAAGAACTCTGCTAAAAAATTGGAAACATTTGTCTGTGGTTCAATGAGAGAGAGAGAGAGAGGGGGGGGGGGGTGGCCTGGGAAGTGAAGCACTGTCTAAGAAACATTTAGTTAACTCATTGCCACCTTACCTTCAAATTACTATAGTAACTTACTCTTCACCCATAATAATTCTTCATTGCTACTGGAATCTCCTTCAGAGCTTTGAGTCTGCGGATTTCAATTTAATTTACGCAAAAAAAAAACTCTATCGCATTCCAGCTACATAAAAACAAATGTAATGAACAACACATAAAATGTCTGAACCAGTTAATTCTAACATGAAAGCCTTCCGAGAGATTCACAGTTATCCTAAGGAAACCAATTCCTCTGGGAAGGTCCTTCAACAGTTGTCTAAAATCCTAACGCTCTCCTACTAGCCTCGATACTGCTTTCAAGATCTAAACGCAAAATACTCTGCACCCAATAATGAGAAATATTTCACGGGGTGCTTAATACTCAGTGAATCAGTGTAAGTAAGATTATTATATTAGTAGAGGAAACCTAGAATGGTAGAAGGGGGTAATTTCCTTGCGCACGACAGCTCAGAGGATACAAATGAAAATGAACAGTAATGAATCCTTAAGGAGGCTGTTTCAGTCTCAATTACAGCTTAATGAAAATGAATAGCCCGGTGGTGCATCTACTAATATTACTATACATAAATGATTATGGTTGGTTGGTTGGTTAGGTACAATTAAGTAGGCCTTACACCAGAACTGGCCTTTATCCTAAGGTGGCATTTGGCTGAGGTAAGATGTGAAAGGGAAAAGGCCCGGTGTGGCCCCCTGGGCTCAGAAGAACCAACACGAACAAACGGATTTGATCATCATTCAGAAGTGACTTTGGGAATGAGACTTGAGAGTTGATTTTGCTACAAAATTTTTTCCACAGAATTTTTTCATCCTTGAATGGATAAAACATGATAAAATAAAGTATGAGATTGAAATGTATCAAAGGGAACAAGACACGTTAACTAGAAACTAAATGTTTAAATGGATTTATCTGAAATATTAAAATGAAGAATCGAAGCATTCATAAGACCTGGAAATTACATGTGAGTGCATGATACAGTAATGATAATGAGTTTATAATAAAGCCGTGTAAAACTATTTATAAGTTGCTGAATATATCACTGAACAAAAACAATCATTTTAAGCTGGGGACCTTCACAATGTGGGACAATGAAGAAAAAGAATTTTGGGTAGTTTCCCTTTTTCCCCACGGAAGTGACTGAAAGAACATGTTGAATGTTATTGTAGCGTGCCTTACCCATTTTCCTACAACTCCAGGTACTTCTTGAGAGAGAGAGAGAGAGAGAGAGAGAGAGAGAGAGAGAGAGAGAGAGAGAGAGAGAACTGGTAAGGTTCGTTCATCTTATTTATGTAGGACTCATTCTACGACATATCCCATGTCCTAAATTGTATGCAAGAGTTATTATATATGTTTTGTTAGGCGTGACCCTAAATACTGCCCTCGTAAATCTCTGAAGTGTTGATCCTCAATGCGAATGAAAGGAAAAGGATAAAGCTGCATATCAAATGAAGAGCAAGAAGAACGAAAAGATTAAGAAATGTGGAGAGACGTAGTGGTAGAAAAGTTAGCACAATGAAAAGGATGGAGCGAAGTATTTTGGGACGGATTGATCACCGAGAGAAAATTGGAGTCAAAATGTAGTTGAAAAATAAGTTAGTTGTTAAAGTCCCATCCTGTCAGTACAAATAAATTTCAATAGTACTTAACCAAAGAGCGCTATCTTTTATCATTTAAGAAATTTTTAAAAATCTGTTTTATAGTTGTTTTTAAGTCTGATCTAACAAGCATAGGTTTGCAACATAATATACAGGATGCACTGGACGTAGGAAAATATTTTATTGATCCTTACAGTTTAACTGATATCCAGATACCCTTTTGTATTAGAATACTGCAAATATACAGATCAACCATTCATTTATTTATTTCACAATTTTAATGACGTTTTCTATAGCTGAAGGCCTTTTTAATTCATTTATAAGCAAAACAATATTCGAATACAAATAACATGTGTTGATAGACAATTTAGCACTAACCAGAAACACAGGTGAAAATATATTGCTTTGTGAAATATATTTTGTGCTTTGTGTCGTCGCGAAAAGAAAATCATTGTGATATTACATTTAAAAAAACTACTGGAGAAACCTTGAAGCGTTTCCGTATAATAGAAGTAAAAAATTAAGTTGAAAATTGTTCAGAATGTTCTACAACGAGGGAAACTTTTCTGTATTCTGTGAGGAAGTTGCAAGCTGTAAATAGATGAATAATGTGATGTAAATCATTTCCAACGCTGCTGTATTTAGTTTTTATTGATTCGGGCACCATATAACCTGTTTTTGTCATCTTAATTCCATTGGTTCTAGACGATCTCGGAACTCGTTCATTATTATTCGTACGTCTTATTCCTTGCCAAATCCTCTGTTGATTGAAAGAATGAATCATCTATTATTGCCAAAAAATCTATCGTCATATACGTCCATTGCCCATAATACAGCGTCTATTCTCTCCCGTGAAATCCTGAAAAGCCATTTCACTTGAATTACTTTAAAATCTGGCTAAACCCCACTTAATATTCCTCACAATTAAATCTCAGTGCTAGGGGCACCCAGATCTCCACTTAAATATGGTCATATTTCTCATAGTCCTTGCGTATTATGAATTCCCCAAATACTGAGTGCCCTCACTAAAATATCAGTTGACCAAAGAATGCCTCTGTGATATCTTCTGTGTCCCGATTCCCCAACACTTCTCAATGATTATTCAAACAAAAGCAACCCCAGTCACTTATGACTCAGCTTGTGAGAAAAGGCAAGAGAAAAGGAAGGGCCGGGTGCTTTTATTGCATTTTGCAAGATCTACTGCAAATAGTTCCTGGCGAGGTTCACTCGTATGTATATTTCAGTATCTATTTCAGTCATCATGACTCCGTTCAGCTGCGGAATTGGAATGGAAAAGTTGGGGGTGGGGGGGGGCGACTTTAAAGGCTCCACAGACCTGAATGACGAAGACCAGTAAATAATGTCTGTCTTCTTGCCTGCTTGAAATGGGATGGGCACAGGAAATATAAAAAATATATCTTGAAAATCTTGAAATGTGCAAGATATGTAGCTCTAGGTTATAAATGGATAAATAGATAAATGAATAAATATATAAACAATTAAACAAATAAATAAATAGTTATATGTGTGTGTGTCTCTGTATGTGCGTTTGTGCGTGCGTTATTGTCAACCACGTGACTGAACTCATGTACGTTATGACGACTTTTATATCTGTGCAACGCAGATACTTACCACATTTTACGCATACCTAGGATCAATGTAATATCTTTAGACTCTCTCTTTTAAACTTCTACAATATTCTCAATGGAAGGGCCTCTCAAATATGCCGTCCACTTCCCTGTGTAATAAGATCATTTATTTTCGCCCAAAATAGGGATGTACTTGGCGATTCGAGAGAGTCACTTCCCTTTAATACCTGATTCTCCGGTTCGTGAGATTAAAGCTGTACGTCCTTATTTCATCATCAGGCCCCCAATAGGATTTTCAGTAACCTCCTTCCATTCGCCTCGCCCTCCTAAACCCGCCCCCCCCCCCTTCCCCCAACCAATCCTGTCTCTAATTCTATAACCCCCAATCCCTGGGCGCCCCCCAACTCCCCCCTTCTCTCTTTCCCCTAGTCCTCCCACCTCTCGAACAGCGTTTTGTGTCCTCAGATATCATCGCTGCCTCTAATCGGTAATCTTTTTAGAGCCGACTTTATCCCTTTAATCATGAATAGTAGTCATTAAATTCTAGTCGGGGAAAATACACGTTTCAGTGCATTCCGTTCCGTTTCATTATTCTACAGGAAACCGGTCTCTGTTAAACCCCCCCCAACCCCTCCCCGACTGCTAACCCTTTATTCTTTACACCGAACGTTATCTGATGATGCTGCGATATTCCAGTTCGGCATTCACTGCAATATCATCATCTGACTTCCCTCACAAAACGTTTATTTATTGAAATTTTCCGATAAAAGAATTCAGGTGGGATGAAATCTGCTAAGAGAGCAGGAGAGAGAGAGAGCAGACAGACAGACAGACAGAGAGAGAGAGAGAGAGAGAGAGAGAGAGAGAGAGAGAGAGAACTCATAAAACTCGAAGAGAAATATTCTTTTTGGTGTTGAGAACTTTCCGCGGAGTTGAGGGAGATCTTGAGAAACTATTTATCACGACGCTTCAGTGAAAATGAAAGAAGTAATAAAATTCTGATGGAAGAATGTCTTTCATTCTGATTGATGACTCTCATTTCGGGAGACCTCTTTCACCTGTTGTGGTATTAAGTCGAGGTATGCCTGTATTCCCTTCCCATGAATAATTTTTCTGATTGGGTAAAAATGCATCTCTCACTCTAACACACATACACACACACACACACACACACACACACAGAAAATACATAACCAATTGAATCTCATTCCTGGTTCTGCATTTTCGTAGTTTGTTGTGACAAATGTTGTTTTAAGAACTTTTCATAACAAGGCGTGATCCGACCTCCAGCTTACTCGTAGCGTACTAAAATCTACAGTCAAGTAAAGCGTTGTATCACCAACGAAAATTAAAATGAATACTCTATATTTTACTAAAAATAATTTTTCTGTACTGCTTAACATGCACGAATTTTTAAATTTTCATTCTAATAAATAAATCATAAATATCCTATCCTAAAATTTCTGTATTTTTAACTCAACACGAAACACCCTTTTCAGACCTTTTTAGGCTTTCCTACCCATTTCCCAACAAGAACAGCAACAAAGTAGTTTGTAGGCTTACTCCCCGAGAACGCAAAAAAAAATCAGTAGCTTAGAGTATAAAGCGATTATTCAGTTGTAATGTATTCGTCTATTCATTCTTATTTCATTTACAAATTCGAAAAGAGAACACAACAATTCATTATGAATAAGTGATAGTTATTTTTGTGTATTCAATCGATGTCAGGGAAATCGAATTCTATCACCGAGATTCCCGAAGTCATAACATAAATGAAAAGGCAGAATGTATTTGTTTATAAATTATCAAAGATCTTATGGCCCTCGTAACTATTATTTTGACCTTGGTTTTAAGTAACTTCACGTAATACTTCCAAGCACCACATGCCAAAGTTTTATACGATTAGCGATTGTCTCACTTTCAAAATGATATCTTAATGGAAAACCTGAATGCCCCAGCCGTTGGTTTTTCGCTATAAAGTTTATGAACGTTATTTTAAGAAATTGGCTTTACGTGTGGATTTGCCGATACGCAATATCTTTTTTAGTGTTCTATAAAGGAAAACTATTGCGTGAGGTTTGGTTTTCCGTCCGCACTTTTTCTGTCCGCCCTTAGATCTTAAAAACTACTGAAGATAGAGGACTGCAAATTAGTATGTTGCTCATCCACCCTCCAATCATCAAACATACCAAATTGCAGCCGTCTAGCCTTAGTAGTCTTTATGTTATTTAATGATAAATTTGACCGTAATCGTGCTTCTGGCAACGATAAATGATTATGGAAAAAAATCTATTCAATTCCATTTTCCTTTTGCTAAACCAACTCATAACGTTCAGAGAGGATGAAGAAATCGAAGCCCCTTTCCTGGAAGTGATGAAAAGGATCAAAGAGAATGAGTAATTGACGGAGGCAGCTGGTACGAGCATGGCAAACGGCCACCAAAGGAATCGAGTAGGACACGAGTCATTCACCCCGGAACCTGTCTTCTCTCAGAGCTCAGGGGGTAACCGATGGAAAAAGTACATAAGGAGACAAACGAAGGAGATTATCCAGACTATGAAGCGTAACCGTAAGTCTATTCTAAGAACCATAAGAATAGATTGGGTCCAGGTGGGTCTGAACACGCGTGAGTAGATAAAAGAATGATTCCCTTTGATAGGCCAAGTGTTAATGTCGGCGGGTAAAGGTATGATGATAAGCTTTGGGAATGTTAAAGTTATATTTATTAAAGCATCTACAGAAAGAAAAAGAAACAGGTTGAGAGCAGTTCGTCGTGGATTTAGATCAAAGCTGAAATGTCAAATATATATATATATATATATATATATATATATATATATATATATATATATATATATATATAATATATATGTGTGTTGTGTGTGTGTGTGTGTTGTGTGTATATATTATATATATATATATATATATATATATATATATATATATATATATATATATATATATATATATATATGTATGTATATATATATATATATATATATATATATATATATATATATATATATTATACGATCACAAGTAAAACGTGAAGATTGTATATCAAGAGCCAGAAGGAAAAATGGAAAGCAGCAGTACCTAGCGCTTTCGTTTATTCTTGATACACCTCATCAGGGTAAAATATATATAAGAATAAACTACTGCGCGAGGTGTGTGTGTTTGTGTGTGTGTGTTGTGTGAATACCCTAAAAGCAAGAGAGACTTCGGGAAATTCCTTCGAGCCTATCAAATCATCCAGTGGGACGTCGTGATTAATTACAGAGGCCTGAGTATTGACACCAATGTTATTACATAACACATTCTAAGGGGTGGGGGGCGGGGGGAAGGCGGAACACGGCACGGGAACCTCGTTAGTGAAGCCGCGGCACCTCCGTCGATATTACGTCAATCCTCGGAACGTCACTCTAGGTGTGTATAGGCTACACCTCCTCTATTAAATACTCCCTGTTGGTTATGGGTCTGGCGCTGTAGTAAGGCGATACGCTCCGTAAATTGCCTGGCTTGTAACACTATATATATATACTCCGGCTACTGCTGCTGCAGTTGCCGTTACAGCCGTTCTCTGCCACATCGTAGGTGACTCTCTTCATTAATCTTTGTAATAGGTGTACTTTGTCCCCGACCCCACACGCACACACCCTCCTCCCTTCGAGCGAGGAATCCGTAATGAATAAGACTTTCACAGGATGGGAGTCATTCCTAAGGGCGCCGCGATCAATAGTGGCGATGATGTAATGGGGTAATGAGTATTTATCCTCTTACGTGGGTCGGTATTTGATTTTTTACTAGCTTTATTAAAATTTGTCATCGCTTGATATTTATCTTATTACTTGGACCGGTATGATGATTATTATTCTTATTGACGTTTGTCCCCGCTTGATATCTATCCTATTACTTGGGTCGGTACTTGATGCATTATTTCGTCCTCACTTGATATTTGTTCTCTTACTGAAGCCATTTTTTTTTTTTTTTGGTGCACTATTATTTACGCTTGTCCTCCCTTGATCCAGAACCTCTTACGTGGGGCGTTATCTGGTGCGTTATTACTGACGTTATGCTCCCATGTTGTGACATTCACCCCACCATCGTATGTTGACGCTTACTGTTTTAAAGTGAATGTCAGAGATAAAGCTTCCACTTTCAGGAAATCATTTATGAATGATCCTTCCACTTATAATCTTTCTCCAGCCCTATTTATTTCCAATATGTGGATATCATCCACATTAATATTTGCATATCGTATTTCATTATTTATAGTTATGCATTTTCTCATATTCATGGGTTGCTCATCGTAACTACAATTCTTCTTTGAATTGTTTTTGTCATTGTCTTTACGTTATACATGGTTAGCAATTCGATTTATTAAAGAAATTACGGGTCATAAATACAGGAAGTTCCAAATTACTCCGACCTTTTGCACTATAATAAGAAGACTGTCGGTAATTTTACTGTGGGGTTTATACGGAACAGGAGGGCACCATTGGCAGTACACTGATTTTGAACTGAGGTCATTTTTTAATAAATTTTTTCGAATGATGACAGTAAGAATGTAGATAATGTTAGACTGTAACACAACTTTTAACTAACAACTTCAGTTCTGCTAATAGAGGCCGGAATTAGAGAAAATCAAATATTTAAAAGTTAATGAGCAAAAAACAAACTAGGATATCTGAAGCAAGAAGTCAGTGCAGGCGATACATCCATTTTCTAAATAAAGTCTAATTCCATCTCAGAAAGATATTCTCTCTCTCTCTCTCTCTCTCTCTCTCTCTCTCTCTCTCTCTCTCTCTCTCTCTCTCTCTCCCCTAGAAGTCCTAGAAGCACCTTCAAGAGTCAAAAAGAAAATGACGCGGATTATTTCCTCGTCCAAAGAAAAAGAAAAGTGAAAAAAAATTATATTTCTATGGCAGATAAGGAAGCGAGTTTACCTATCATTAACAAACTGTTTACCTGCGTCAATAATTCACGTCCGGGTCTTCATTTTATGCCGCCTTCAGCTCCTCTGAGTCAACGGGAGCTGGAACTACGTGTCAGGAGATAAACGAGCATTTAATGGTCGGCTTCCTTAGTCTTATTCAAAGTGAAAGCATTATGAGAGCTCCTTTCAGTTTCCGTTAAAAAGGAAGAACGTCTTCCAGTTAACTCTGTTTTGGATGCTTGCTCTGGCTGCCGTGTGTAGGCTTGCTTCCAACACAGCGGTTTTCATTAATGCTAATTCGACACCAGACTCAAATTGTCACCTGCTATGGCTCGTCCTAGGACTAATGAATTTCTGAAACCTTTTATTTTTCTTTTACTTCTGTGAACCAAATAGGTAAATTATAAACGAGAAATGTTCTTTTAAGCTTACTGGAAGAAAATATGAGGTTAAAGAACTGATATTTTCTCCCAGTGAGCTTAAAAGAACATTTCTCGTTTATAATGGTACTATGAACAATAGGGGAAGAATAAGCCAACTTTCGAGCTGCTTATACTCGTCCTTTATGAGCTGCAAGATGCCCTAAAGAGATGCATGCCCCATTAATGGAAAGCATTAGCCCGTTAATGACTGTCATCTGCGTTATGGAGCATTTCTCTTGTAGAATACTGTTGATGGTTATACCATGTGAAGAATGGAAAACACTACAAAGAAAAATGACTAAAAGTCATCCTCTATTTTAGGCAACTAAAACTTTACAAAGTCCTGACCTATATTCCAATCTCATCCGTCCCCTACACCTGGCGCCCCCATCCCCGCCCTGCCCCTCGCCCCCCCTCCACCACAACAACCCCATTTTTTCTTTTGTTATTTACCCTTATGGCACAGTGAAAAGAAACAACAAAGCTCATCTAGCCCTGGAGCTTACATGTGACCCCACCAACCTAAATGGTGTCTTGGCCAGGGAGTAGAAATATCGAGATACCTGCCTGTAATTCGAACAACTCAGATTATGATAACTTTGTCAAAAAATTCAAACTAAGTCTTATAGTATGATGTCTTGAAATATTAGTTTGATCTGCTCCAACTCTTAACTGCATCGAGTATTCAAACAGACGTGAAAGAAATGTCAAAGAAGCAAAACAAGGGGTGACCTTAAATGTTACATTTCTTTATTACCCAATTCTGCTCATTCATCCCCTCATACCCACGTTACTACCTTCCCCCACCCCACCCCAAATTGCTTGACCACCTACTGGTTTTATTAGATCTTTGCCAAAGTTTATAGGTTTTGCAAGAAGAAGAAGAAGAAGAAAGAACAACTCTTCGTAGACCCCAAGGTTCTCCAAGGATTTTCCGACAGAATAAATATGATCGTGGGACATACTGGAGAAATGTGTAAATTAAAAACTGTCATCATTTTTTGCCACCTTACCAAACCTTCTGAATGTTGCCATTTACCAGAGTCACCCCATTGTTAATTTTTTGAGGATCCAAAATTCGGCACTTTCACTTGACCAGCAACGTAGCTTTTCGATTGCAAAAATTGGCTTGTAAGTTGTACAGTAAAGTTATTTATGAAATTGCATTGAAATCTTGCCACTTGGCATAAAAAGACGTCTAAGTCCTTGAAATTGTACTAAAGTCACTCCAATTGTAATGAATCTTAAGTTCCGAATATTTAATCCAATAGAAGAAATGTGACGGAAGACAGTGAAGGAAGAGGAGCAAAAAGTTCATTTTTTCATTAGATAGCAATATTTATACTGGAATGTAGGTGACCAATGTTCATACTTTGGTAGAGGGAAATACATCACCAGCGTGGGTGCAGTAGTTTTTATTTCCTATACAACAGATAATGTAGTGAACTATGGGTGGATACACCCGTAGAGTTAAACAGCAGGTTTCCGGAAAATGGATTCCGGAGTCTTAATTCAGGTATTCTTTTCAACCTTTTTCCGGAAGGTGTATCTGAACTACGTCTCCGGAATCCACCTGTTGTTTAACCCTAAGGTTTTATCCTCCGTATGTTATTACCTTCTCTTTTGTAAAGAGAATAAAAACTTCCAAATCAATAATAATAATAATAATAATAATAAATAAAGTGTTCATAAATAATATGCAACAACTACTCAATCCTAAATAAATTACCTAATTTAACTTTAGTAGGATAACTAAATGAAATTTTTTAATTTTTTTATGAATATCAACAATAAATCCGAAATGAATATTGAAACCTTTACCGTTCCCTGTCCTTGATCATGCCCGTCTTCACACAATGATACCCAGAAATCTAGATCATCATAGGGAATCCATCGGCTACGTCAGCATATTATTAGCATTTCAAAGACCCTAGTTGAAGATCCAAATGCTAATATCGTTGATACGTCTCGAGGGATAAACGCCTTTACGCTCTCTTCGCAAACGAAGCGCTTTCCCCTCTCAGTCGTTGGTCAGTGTCAGACATGCTTGAGGGAGATATTGGTAATAGATCAAATCCGTGTAAATCCCGTGACCCAGATCTCATCACATGTGATATTCCTCCCCTTGTATTAGCTGCCTTGCCATGCACAGAAGGTTTTAAGCGTTCATAATGTATTGGTTTCATTATTGATCGTTTGTCAGTGTAAATTAAGTTTCTGAAGAAATTCATAATTTTCGTCTGGTCTCAAAGGCAGAGAAATGTAGTTTTCTTTGATTTTATGAGCAATCATATGTTTGCTTGCATCCATGTACTTGCATTTCTTCCTTACTTGCATGTGTAGGGCTGGGTCTTTGTATAACTAGGCGCCCTGTGGGTTATTAAGACCTGCGACGTTATACGCAAATATCTGTTTGTATACTTCCCATCCTCGTTGGAGTATCCTGGATTTCGATGATAATTCTAAGTTCATTCAGTATCTTCTTTCTGATGTCAGGTTTTAGTGTTGAAACGCAGAGTACAAAAATAGATGTATTCTTCTATCTTACATCGTGAAGTTTAGATAACATTGGACAGGTCTTCCAATGAAGTTGGGTAACCGAAGTCTGACATACGATTTGGTTTACAAATCAGAGGTGAGCAGACAATAGCTCGACATACGAACATACACACAGATGACATAGATTACAAGTCACGTAGGACGGTCTGGGTTACAGCTCAATTTGTTTTCTCAAGCAGAAAGCTTTGTCAACAGTTTACAAAACAATAGATTTGATGACCACAGATGACGACAAACCAAGACGCTGACTGATACAACACGTCAAGGCCTACATTATCTTATCTGGTCCGATCACACTCCTGCAAGCAAACTGGTTGACCTCTTGGGTCACTGGTTTTAATTAATCATAGTTTTAGTTTTTATATATGGAATAACACACATTCCATATAATTATATGTAACACTTACACATGGACGCTGCCTGTCTTGTTCGGGATGGACAAGACCAAAGCCAGGTAAGTAAATTCATCTCACCCAGGACTAGAAAATTTTCCAATGGCACCTGGCTGGTAGTACATAAACGACCTTCTTCTGATCCCGCTACTTGTACGTAACTCCTGTGCCCTTCATTTATTTTTCCCGTTCGCTACGTACATGACTTTTTTATCTTGTGTTATGGGAGTTAATAATGAGCTCTGCAAGTAACAGACTACTTGTTAACCATTTTCATGATGCCAGTTTGCTTCATAAAATTCACTAACTAGGAAAGCTTTTTCCCCTTATTTCTTTGAAGGTTGCATTAGGCTAAAAAGAATATTTTTACTGTGCTTCTAAGGTATACATATGACGTCATACCTCGGGGATCTGAAAATGAAGACTGAAATATAATAGCTGCGTCCTTTTAGAATTCGAAGCAACGTCCAGGACATCCTTCAAATAAAAGTAAATCTTTTACTCTTTTCTAGATTCCCGATACAAGACTTTACGCTTTCTTGGAAGAGACAAAAAAAATTGTTTGGCGTTTCGGCATTCTTGAGAAAATTAAACCATGAAATATTCTTAAAATTTAAAACTCTCTTTGCCAGTTACCTTTCTACAATTATCGCAAATCATCCACTCAGCCAAACTATCTCTTCCACAATGTATAATACTTTAAAAACTTTACTGTAAAAAGTATTCGATTTTGCATGATTTATTTTATTATTTTACAGACACTTAACGCTACTCTGGATACTTTTTTTTATTATTCTATTGACTTTTAACGCTATTTTGCATGTTTGTTTACATGCTCCTCACAACATTATGCAGTGGGTGTGGGTTGTAATCACTGTCTTTCAATTATTTTTGTATTCCTGCAAATCAAAACACTATCAATTCTATTTATACATTATTAGTGTAAGTTTCTTCTCAATTTTCCTGATCTCATTATAGATGTGCCTAAACATAAGCACTCGCATATTTTCAAATTCAAATGTGCTCATTTGGTGGTTACAAGTACTGTTAAATTGTTGTTGGAGTCGATGCTTCAATCATCCAGTATATTCTTAAGGTAATATATATTGATAACAATATTTTTCGCGTCTACTAGACATTTTCACACTGTAGGATAACAAACAAATAAAAGAAAAGTGGCTGAAATAACTTGCCAAACTATGTAACATAAACGCCTTATAATCAACAGCTATAAGGGGTGTATTAGGTATCGTAAACCTTATGAGTGTTTACTGAGCCAAAAAATGGAAAATTGAGCTTAAATCGCTATCTCGGAAAACACAATTAATTCCACTATACTCCAAATGCAACCTGCTATATAGGATAGACGGAAAGGTAAGCCATTTTTGCCGTTTAATATGGGCCAACTAGACAAGATGATAAAGCGTTTGACCACTCGTATAACGTACCGGAAGCCGAAAACAATAAATCGTTAATGTGATATGAACGTGAGGTCAAACTTCGAATAATCGAGCCTACAAAAACAAGTGATTTTGAGGTTCATGTCTTCAAATCTAACTCTTGACATTAAGAAAGGCTTGGGCTTCATGAGCCTGGTGCCTTGAGGTCATTTGAAACTCTGATGAAATTTGACAAAGATCGGTAAACTAGTGTCAGTCCCCGGAGCATCAGCTATATATATATATTATATATATATATATATATATATATATATAATATATATATATATATATATATATATATGTGTGGTGTGTGTGTGTGTGTGTGTGTGTGTGTGTGTGTGTGTGTGCGCGCGTGTGTATGTATGTATGTATAATATATATATATATATATATATATATATATATATATATATATATATATATATATATATATATATATATGTGTGTGTGTGTATATATATATATATATATATATATATATATATATATATATATATATATATATATAATAATATATATAATATATATATATATATATATATATATATATATATATATCTGAAGAGTGATGAAACTTACGAGGAGAGGAAGAGAAGTGAGCTAGAGAAGCTTTTACTAGCCGATAAGATTAATGAAATATCAATAAACAGTAAGTGAAGTCACGATAGACAGGAACAAATTCCGATGGATAAACTAATAGACAGTCTGATGACAAAGTAAATGAATGTAGAGCCATAGCAGATGAATAATTCCTCCTCTGAGGCAAAGTTGAACGGAACATTTTGAAATTACTAGACAAATAGGAGGCGATATCAGAATAGATCGACTTTATTTCTTTGTGGAATATTTTTTCTTTATTTTTTTGTAGGTTAGCTTTAAATTCCGCCCTTATGGAAGGTTTCCATAGAACTGTTAACCACCGAGGGTAGCTTTCTCAAACGATAAATAATAGCAGCTCTATTTAGTGCGTTCGTTTTGAACATCCTCTCTCTCTCTCTCTCTCTCTCTCTCTCTCTCTCTCTCTCTCTCTCTCTCTCTCTCTCATTTTATGAATTATTTTTCACACACCAGAAACTCATATCTCTCTCTCTCTCTCTCTCTCTCTCTCTCTCTCTCTCTCTCTCTCTCTCTCTCTCTCTCTCATTTTATGAATTATTTTTCACACACCAGAAACTCATATCTCTCTCTCTCTCTCTCTCTCTCTCTCTCTCTCTCTCTCTCTCTCTCTCTCTCTCTCTCTCTCTCAGTTAATTTCTCCCACGCCGCAAGTTTTTGTTTTTGCAAGCGATAAAAAAAATATTCGCAACTTCAACATCTTATCAAAGACCATGCTGCCAGAATCCTATAACAACCAAAAAATAAATTTCCTTTGCAATATCCCTTAATTCCCTTAATTTCCCTTAAAATTTCCCTTGAAAACACAATCTGTGATGCTTGCTCATGAGACGTATACTATTACCGTGCCTTACCCTCTGACAATATTGACAGCAAGAAGTGTTAATGAGAATATGTTTACTTCTAGGTTATTTGTTCATCTGTATGTTTTGTAAACAGTCTTGATGACGACTATAAAGACTGGTGATTTTCTTGTTTGTTCAGCCAGTAGCTCATTATCGCTCCTATCACCAAAGGTCAATAATTGTCTAAAGCATTACTTGTACGCGAGATCAAGGAGCATTTCATTGAACTAATCTTATTAAAAAATACTTTAATGGATGAAGAGATTAAAAATTCTGATAAATCTGAAAACTTTATATTTAATATTTGAGTGGTTCATTTTAATTTCACATCGTTTCCAAAGTGGGGTTACAATAGAGAGGACACTTAGTTATGAATCAAGAATAACTTCGTTAGCAAAATGGGTTTCCTGAAGGACGTGAAATTTCATTCATAACCGATCAAATGTAACCTCAATAAATAGTACTATCGCGTTATTCTTTACACAAACCGAATTGATAAACAAAAACGCAATTATTGCTTGCCATTCTTGCTGTCAATTGTGTGATTGCGGAATTTACATGGGCAGCAATTGCCATGCTCGTAACCTAATAAAACAGAACAAAAGTCAATGAAAAGTCCAAGTTATAATGGCAATGTGGGTGAAGTCCTTTTTCCTCCGTCATGTTTTGCCACTTGTGGATCAATGTCAAAACGGAAAGCGTTTTTTTATTTCGTTCGATAGCAGCGTATATATATGAAAAAATACTCGCCGAGTGAAATTTTCTACCAAATTACTGCAACAGTTAAAACAATATGTGACATGTTTAAAATTCACCTATTTGTATTTACAACACATAACTCGTAAATTCTGGAAAAGCAAATTGCAGTATACGAAAACAATAGCGGGATTCAGGTATGATGTAATTTCATTTTTTTAACAACAATAAAACTTTACATCCCACGAAAAAAAGGTGAGGCAAATAATCTCTGACATATGACCAACACCAAATCCACCATTCGATTTTGCACGAAATTAAATAGTACGACTTAGCTATATTTTTGGTTTAGCCCGACTCGCAGACTAATTTTCAGTGAGGAGCTATGTGAAAATAATATAACACTGTCAAGTTTGAATATTCCATTTCCTTTCATTTTTTCGACTAAAATCAAATATTTTGGTATACCCTGTTTATCTATATTCATAGCACGTTGTTTTAGAAAACAGAGGTCGGTGTCTGAAGAATCGTCTGAATAATAGTTACGTTCATTTTGCTTCAGATATACACAATACCGTCACAGAATGTTGATATTAGAGTGACTCGTAACAAATTATTGTCATATTAAGTCGCTCTCTAGGTTTCATTATACAAACTCTATTGTCAATGGACCTAATCTTCCTCCGTTTTGGTCAAGGGTAGATTCACATACGTAAATTCCGAACTCTGTTGGTAAAATTAGAAATAATGAAACAAAATGTGAAAACCCCTAAAAAATCACTTACAGGTACTATTCTACAAAAACAGATCCACTGGATTGTTTACGATGCTACCGAATGTACTGTTTTCCTTAAGTGCTTACATCAAAACTAAATATACACACAAAAAATAATATTTCTCCTCTCAATAGCATTGAATTGCTTTTATATTTACGTACGGAAATAAACATTCATTTTTTCCGAGTAACTGCGCATTGCGAGAGCACAGTTTGAGATATGGTAAATGGCCTCATAAACTTAGGGAGATCCATGGTGTTTTATGTGTACCTGACGTATCAATAATCTACAGGGAAAAGTTATATACGCATAGTCAATAAGATGGGAGAACTAGAAACCCAAGTGATAATAGAGAACTGGACAAAATGCTCATAAGAACCGACTGTCTTCACAGACTTGTAAATATCACAACGAAGTGAAATGCCAAATAAAATTTTAAAAAATTTTAACTGCCTAATATTACGGAAATTACGAAAATTCAGCGATTCAAGATGAAGCCTTAACGATCTTACGCGTTAAATGTTACTACAGGATCTGGAAAAAAATGTTCTTAAATATGTTTTCTTACGGGAAATAAACAAGAAAATGACAGTTTTGAAAATTCTAAATATCATTCATTTCAGGACAATGAAAAATGAAGCACTCTGATTATGTTAAAACAAAGGTAACTGATATCTCTCTATATATTTCTTGATTTGATGAATAAAATACCACAAGTTAAATATTAACTGACAAACTTTTCTTACAGGCTGGCATCAATTCTAATGAGAATATACTCCTAAGATATCATTATTTCTTCAAGACCGGTCAGGTATTTTATAATGGAAGCATATATCCATATTTTCCTATCTACTTTGTTAGTTCTTCCAAGACCGCGAGACTAAATGCGCTTGGAAATGGTCCATAAGAATAGAAAGTTTTTGTAGATGGGAAATAACAGGATTAATTCTTGGGAAATAAAACCATCTTCCTAGGTAGGAAATCGAAGAAAATTGAGAATAACTGAGGATAAAAAGGACATTAGTTACCTCCACGATCTCCAGTATTGCTATTATTCTTTATCGGTAGATTGTAAGACGATCCATATTGTTTATTTCTCTTGTAGAAAGAACTTGTACGAGGAAATACACCATTTAGATATTATTATTTTATTGAGGATCCAATAAATATAATTTCTTAGTGTCAGTTTACGATCAATATTTATATCTATCCTTTTAAGTTCAGAGGAATATATATATATATATATATATAATATATTATATATATATATATATAAATATGTGTGTATACATATGTGTGTGTGTGGGTGAGTGAGCAGATATTGGTATAATTTTATTTATGCGAATTGATAAAGATAAATGAAAGCAAAAGTGCTTGCAAGTTCATCTAAGAAAACTCCCTTTGTTCACCTTTTTCTTAATCTTTTATAGTATTTCCAATATTCCTCTGAACAACATATATACATATACATCCAGCCCTACGAAAGTTTCCTGTTAATTAAATACCGAGACCATCGTCTCCTTCGCGGGAAAACTGTCGACTGACCTCGCAATATTCATTCCCCCGTCCGTTTAATCCTCTTAGACAGTGAAATATATTGAGTTAAAATGTCACCTCGTGTTGCAATATCCAGCCCAAAGCTACGAAGCCTCCCAGTCCACACGAGTCCCAACCCTTCTCAAAGCTTTCCCGAGTGCTGACGAGGAAAACGTAACCAAAATATTGCGTAGCGCAACAAACGCTCCCCTAAATCCATTGTCCAGTCTCTCTCTCTCTCTCTCTCTCCCTGTGTGTGTGTGTATGCTTCCTCCCTCGCAGTCTGCCATTCCCTATGTCCTTTGCACAAAAGTTCGAGACGGACGGGGAATGCGAAAACAGATTAATACCGAGAGGGTTTACATGACTTCCATGTGCTGGAACGTATCCTCTGTATCCAGATCCAGGTCTTCGATTTTGTCTGGAGGATGGATGATGAAGAGCATTTTGTTATGGTTCTTCTATATATACACATTATGAATGCTGTCTGTACTGCAAACGAACGTCTCTCTCTCTCTCTCTCTCTCTCTCTCTCTCTCTCTCTCTCTCTCTCTCTCTCTCTTGGTGGAACTATGTGAAATAAGATCAAATCGCGTACAGAGAACCTGAGATGAAATAGAAGACGTGAAGGACATATAAGATGGAACCTGGTTAATTATTAACTTCAGATAGAAGAGGCTACGCTAGAGGGGAATAAACACCGGAATAACAAAACCATTTGGCAGCCGTTAACCTACTACAAAGCTGAGAACCGCCCCCCCTCGCGAATTGTTTCTTCTTCCCGAAAAGTATCATTCTTATCTCTCCCAAAACCTGATCATTTGTTGTCTAGAAAGAGGACTACCTCAGGTTAAAATTCCGAAGACATACACATTCATGACCTTTTTTGCATAATTCTGCTATCCAACTGGCAATGAAATCAGATTAACCTAACAAAATTAAGAACTTTTGACGAAGGTTTTCACATTTGATTTCATAATCTATGGGCAAAGGTGCGTACGTAGCATTATGATTACTGAAGCCTTCAAATTTTCGACATATCAAAACAGCAATACACCGTACCATGAGAGTACGTGTTCATGACACTATGGACACATTATGAATAATCTTATTGACAAATATTCTTGATATTGCATAAGTATTTCAAGGTGGGTGCATGATCAGAATGCCTTTATATTGCTAACACAAAAACACATATTTATGTATGTAGGTGGTATGTACGTATGTATGTATGTGTATATATATACACTCACATATATGTATAGATATATATATATATATATATATATATATATATATATATATATATATATATATATATATATGTGTGTGTGTGTGTGTGTGTGTGCGTGCGTGTGTGTGTGTGCGTGTGTGTGTGTGGTGTGTGTATATATATATATATATATATATATATATATATATATATATATATATATATATCAATAATCTATTAATATAAAATTTATATATATACATGTATATATAACATTTTTATATTTTTACAAAAGAACATTTTGGTTCATAGATAATTCCTGGGCAATGCAAGAACTTTTGGCACATTCATATTAAACATATGCTTGTATTATTATATAAATAATGATAATAAAAACAATAGTAGTAGTAGTAGTAGTAGTAGTAGTAGTAGTAGTAGTAGTAGTAGTAGTAGTAGTAGTAGGAGTAGTAGTAGTAGTAGTAGTAGCAATGAAAAAGTAAGAAGAAGAATCCATCTTTTCTTTATGGATAATGCAATCTCCCATGATCGTCGCACAAAGAACACTCGATCAACTGACCCTCTCCATTATCAAGATACGAACTCATATTCCCCTGCGAAGCGTTTGGTTATCTTTCACTTCGACGCAGTTTTCCAGGTGCCCTTATCGAAGGGATCACCCTGTAATTTCTACTCTGTGAGTTATATCTTTTCTCTCCTACATAATCACTCTCTTCCTCCACTCCTTAAGAAACTCGCCAGCTCTGTGTTTAACCAGGATAAGAGCTGTGATTTTATAATGATTTTTTTTTACGTTAATGAAAGCATTGATGTAAAGATAGCGATTTCCATTTTTGCTTCTTTTATGGCACGGCGGACGAGGAGAGGTAAATTACTTCCCTTTTCATGGCTAGTAGTAGCCATCTTGCTTGGTGAGACGTACCCGCGTGAAGTCAGATTAATCAACAGATATCACAAGTTTAACATACGACTAGAATTTGAGAAATATCTAGAAGTGTTCGTGAACTATCGGTGATAAGATTAGTGTGAAAATAGTAGGATAAAGCGTCTTCTAAGTTAGTTTATCAAGTGTAATACTATAAATCAGAACAAGATGGCAGTAAGTTCCAACTGCGGGAAGAGGTGGCGTAATTTGGCGTGTTTAGCAGATTCGCAATACGATGAGGTAGCAGGAAGGGAACTGGCATTTCTCATCTATGAAATCAGCAACAGTCCTAACCAAAAAGATACAAAAGCATTCATAGATATATTAGAAGGATATAATCCTTCAAACTGGAACAAATCTAATGAAAACATCTTGAAAATAATTGAAGAAGTTCCAAATAAAATCCAAGTGGTCAAGAGACTCATAAAGAAAATATACATAAACCAACATATTCCGACAAAGAAAATGAATAAGGTGAATCTTGTGAATATCCTAATTGATGCATTAGGAAAAAGAATGCCAAAAGCATGCAAACTGTGTAAGGTTTGGTATAGCATAGTCAATCCACAAAACCTAATCAGAAAATGTGCTGCATGCAACATTCCGACCCATCCACAGTGTGCTGAGGTAATACAAGATTTGAGAAAAGATACAAGAATTTTTTGTTCAACATGTCTATCATGGATAGACAATGTTATTAAATCAAGATTGAATGTACAAATAGTTGAGGATGAAGAAGAAGAGGAAGAGGAAGAAGAAGAAGAAAAAGAAGAAGAGGAAAACGGAAGAGAAGTAAACAAAAATGAAATGACAGAAAAAAATAAGGAAAACAAAGAACAAGATAAAAGTATGGATGCAGAGATACTCATTGATACTACATATGAGGCAATAAAGCAGCATACCTACGAAGAAATAAATTACGATATGACAACAGAAAAGCAAATCCCGAAGAGGCTCTACCCAGATCTACACAATGACGGGAAAGAGGAAAAAATAGACAAGAAAGACAAAATCTGCAACCTTTTGAAAAGAGGGAATTGCAGATTTGGAGAAAGATGTTACTACAAACATCCTAAGATATGTCAAAACTATGAAATATATGGTAAATGTGCATACTTAGATGGATATGGGGATGATTGCAGAGATCTGCATCCAAAAATATGTAAAAACCTAAAAGAAGGAAAAGGATGTAAGTTCGACAAAAAATGCAAATATATGCACCCTGTAGCCATGAATCATAATCAAATAAATAACCAACCAAGTAATAAAATCCAAAATAAGAAAGAAACAAATAAAGAGAGAAATCAAGAATATCAGGTAAAAGAGAAAAGCAAACCACCAATGAGATATGCAGAGGTGTCAGCAAAAAATTTCAAAGCATCAGCTCCGAAATTCTACTCAAGAGATAATAACTGTATTTATTATGCAAGAGGATATTGCAGAAACGGAGAAAATTGCAGATTCAGACACAAAATGAATAATTATGATGAAGGAAGATCAAATATTATGGAAAAGTTGGATTTTTTAACGTCAGAATTTCTGGAAATGAAAAAAAGAACAACATACCAGAACAGGAAAGAGACATGGGAAAATCCTTATTACTACCAGTATTAAATGAAGGAGAAAACACGCAAACCATCATAGTGATGAATGCGCAGGGTTTAGTTACGAGTAACTCAAAAAGAAAAATAGAGTACTTAGAAGAACTAACCCAAAATGAAAAGAAAATAGATATAATGAATATAAGTGAAACCTGGTATTCCAGAGACTGGGAATGATGATCAAATAAAAGGGTTCCAAACTTATAGATCAGATAGAAAAAATAGGAATCAAGGGGGAACCGCAATATATGGGAAAGACAAAAAACAAGGAAAAATATATGAGAAATATAGTAACTCAGAATGTGAACTAATAGCGGTAGAATTTGAATCTGAAAAATTGATGAACATAGTAATATATAGACCTCCTAATACTAAAGAGTTTGACTTAATAATTGAAAAATTGGATGATATATGTAGAAATCACAAGGACTGGACTATTCTCCTATCTGGTGACTTCAACTTTCCTTTCGTAGAATGGAAAGAACGAATAGGAGATTGTGGTTGTACTTATACATATAAAAAAGAGAGTAATAGTAGTGCAGAAGATAAGAGGCAATTTGAAAAGCTATTAGATATGCTACTAGAATACAACATTCAACAAATAAATCACCTGCCAACAAGAAAGGAAAATACTTTAGACCTAGTATTTGTGAACGAGATGAATTATGTTAAAGAAATAATAGTTTATAATGCGAGTATTTCAGACCATAATGTCATAGAATTAACAGTTCATTCCAAAGCAAGTGAAAATAGAGATAAGCAAGAAATGAAAAAGTGGGAAGGATATGGAAAATACAACTTCTACAGTAAAAATATAAAATGGTCAGAAATTAATGAAGAATTAAACAAAGATTGGGATAACATTTCGTAAGTGATGACATAAGGGTAAATACGGAGATATATAAAATATTGGAGAAAATAGTGGAAAAAATATATACCGAAGAAGAAAAGTAAACATCATTCATGCATACCAAGAGACAGAAGGATCTTGTTCCAGAAAATCAGAAAGTGGAAAAAAGGTCTTGCAAAAGAAAAAAATGCATGGAAAGTTATAGAACTAAAACGTAAGATAGAAAATGCAGAACAAAAGATTATACAATCAAAAGAAAATGAAAAACGGGACTTGGAAGAAAAAACCCTATTAAATATCAAGCAAAATCCCAAACTATTATACTCATATGCGAAGAAGATGAATAAAAGAAGAATAGAAATAGGCCCTCTGAGAATTGAAGGGAGATTAACGAATGAAAAAAGGAAATTTGCAACATACTGGCAGAACGATATAAGAGAGAATTCACCCCTAGAATAGATAATGAAGATAATGATATAGAAGTAAGGGAAGAAAATAGTGAATATTTAGCTGACATAGAAATTAATGAAGCTGATATTGTGCAGGCAATTAATGAAATTAAAAATGGAGCTGCTGCAGGGCCGGATGGAGTCCCTGCTATTTTGTTAAAGAAAGTAGTTCATTCTATCGCAAAGCCACTTGCAATATTATTAAGACAAAGTGTAGATACAGGCAAGATTTATGATGAGCACAAATTAGCATATATCACCCCTACTTTCAAAAGTGGATCAAGACTAGAGGCAAGTAATTATAGGCCTGTGAGTCTAACATCACATATTATGAAAGTGTATGAAAGGGTAATGAAGAAAAATATTATGAAAAATTTAATAAAAAATAATTTGTTTAATATAGGACAACACGGTTTCGTACCCGGAAAAAGTACACAAACCCAACTGTTAGTCCACCGTGAGAACATATTCAAAAATATGAAAAGCGGAAATGAAACAGATGTGGTTTATTTAGACTTTGCAAAAGCTTTTGACAAAGTAGACCATAATATATTAGCAAAGAAAATTAGAAAACACAATATCGTAGATAAAGTAGGAAGATGGTTAAAAGAATTTTTACACAACAGAAAACAGATAGTTATTGCAAACGATGAGAAATTGGATGAAACCAAGGTAATATCCGGTGTGCCACAAGGTACGGTGCTAGCTGCAATATTGTTTGTTATTATGATTGAAGACATAGACAGTAATGTTAAGGATTCGGTAGTGAGTAGTTTCGCTGATGACACAAGAATAAGTAGAGAAATTACTTGTGATGAAGATAGGAACGCTCTACAAAGAGACCTTAACAAAGTATATGATTGGGCAGAGGTAAATAGGATGGTATTTAACTCTGATAAATTTGAATCAATAAATTATGGAGACAGAGAAGGAAAGCTATATGCATATAGGGGACCTAATAATGAGACAATCACAAATAAGGAAGCAGTTAAAGACCTTGGTGTGATGATGAATAGGAACATGTTATGCAATGATCAAATAGCAATTCTGTTGGCAAAATGTAAAGCAAAAATGGGAATGTTGTTACGGCACTTCAAAACAAGAAAAGCTGAACACATGATTATGCTTTATAAAACATATGTTCGTAGTCCACTTGAATATTGCAATATGATATGGTACCCACACTATCAAAAGGATATTGCACAAATAGAGAGTGTACAAAGGTCCTTTACAGCTAGAATAGAAGAAGTTAAGGACCTAGACTACTGGGAAAGACTACAATCCTTAAAATTATATAGTCTAGAAAGGAGAAGAGAACGCTACATGATAATTCAGGCATGGAAACAGATAGAAGGAATAACAGAAAATATCATGGAACTAAAAATATCAGAAAGAGCAAGCAGAGGTAGATTAATAGTGCCCAAAACTATACCAGGAAAAATAAGGAAAGCACACAGGACATTAATCCACTACGCACCAGCATCGATAATGCAGCGTCTATTCAATGCGTTGCCAGCTCATCTGAGGAATATATCAGGAGTGAGCGTAGATGTGTTTAAGAATAAGCTCGACAAATATCTAAACTGCATCCCAGACCATCCAAGATTGGAAGATGCAAAATATACCGGAAGATGTACTAGCAACTCTCTGGTAGACATTAGAGGCGCCTCACACTGAGGGACCTGGGGCAACCCGAACGAACTGTAAGGTCTGTAAGGTAAGATAAGAGGAGGGAAAAAAATAAGCAGCTGAGGGGAAAAACAGGGGTGGAATTAACTCCCGTGGGATCTGATAGACTCATTTTTTCATACCGAAATAAGATTCGAAAGAACTGACAAATGAATTGTCTAGAGTTCGTGGCTGGGGACTACAGGCAAAGGGAGCCAACAACATTTCGACGAAATATGTCCAAAAGAAACTTATTACATAACCACTCAAAAGGAATAGGGAGTCTCGCCTTCATATATCATCAGAAATTAAATCTATCTAAAAAGAAAAAAGACTCGTGATTTAAAAAAAGATATCAAGCAGAAAAAAGGTGAATAAGATCTACTGATTATATTCATTTTCCTTGATATATAGTGTCAAAACGGAAGCAAAATGTAAAGGTGTTATTCCAAATTGAGACTGATAAATTCAGTTAAATGAAAAAGAGAATTAATTTAGAATCTAGTAATAAGTGAGCTTTATAACGAAGCTGGAATGTATTCATGCACTATACTGTTGACATATGAGAATGGTTTATTAACTGAACCGGGCGGAACTTGAATCAACAGTGAAGACATAAATACCACTGCAACATGTCTAAATTATGTCCCTTCAACGTCCTCACAAAACCAGGTCTTTTGATTAAAAAGGTGGTAAATTTACTTAATAGAACACTGAGCTCTCATAACGGTACAGCTAGCTTGAAATTCATTGCAAAACAGAACTATGATAAAGAGTAAGAGAAGACCAAAGTAATACGACATGAAATTGGAAACCATCAACAGAAGATAAGTAAATAAAGAAGAGTAGCTTGGCAAGTCAGCAAGAGAAGGGAAAGAGCTTGAAATAATTGGTTATCAGAAATCCACCAGATTGCAGGACGTACAGTTTTAATGAACAGCATCCAGCACAGAGAAATGAAATTACCCAGAATCACTACAATGGCTGACCAAATATAATCCTTTACTGAGATTACCTGGAGGAGTACAGTTAGATGAATGGCGTTTGGAAGTTTGTGAGTAAAATAAGATTTTAGAATAATGATAACTAGTAGGATACAAGTATCTACCTTTATCTGGAGTGGATGAAGCCGAAAATGTTCCGAAGAAGACTGGGTATTGCACAAATGAAGAGAGGATGATAAATTTCGTTAAGTGCAAAAGCTCGTCTGCCTGAGTTATGTGAGAAGCTAAGGTTGAATTAAGCAGCGTGCATATGCCATGTTAGTCTTTAATTAACCAGACTCTCTGCAAACTGTAGCAGTAGTATTAACCAGTAGTACAAGGGACACCGTAGTGAGTTTCCAGGGCACTGAAATAGCCGAGGAAAGCTATAACTGAGAAAGCAGGGCTAAAGGCATAAGTTTCATTTGGGAATAAACAATAGATACATTTGCATGAAAGAAATAAAGAATACTTCAACTCCAAAACATCTTGTGAGGGAATATAAACACAGAATGAAAGAAACCAGAAATAATAAGTACCTGATCAAGATTTCAATGAAACGGATGAATGGATTGATGTATGAGATTTAGGTCTAAGACCCGGGACTTGGACCCAAAGGGTCATTCAGCCCCTTCAATGAAACGGTTTGAACTACTCAGTCAAAATAAATAAAGACGCGAAATGAGAAAACTGGTTAGGTAGCATAAGGAGATAATTTCAGTTGGAATCTCAGATGTAACCGACATCTTAGAGAGTAGAATCAGATAAGATCAAATCCTAAGAATTCCTATTACCTCTGTAAACAGTTGGATTTGAGCAATCTTAAACATTGCAATAGTCTACGTTCTTATCCTGATCTTCTCAGACAGAAGAAGAACGAAGTTTACGTAGCTATGTTTATATTTTCGCCTCTGTTGACTGTATACCTAAAGTTCATAATTCAGAATAACTGCATGTTCTGTTTATCCTTTCTCATTTTCTCGCTCTGTGAGTTGTGTCTTCAATGAGCTTTCCAAGGTTAAGTAAATTGAGTGATTATGTTAACTCTTCCGTTCCTGGTTGAGTTATTTGCTCTCTCTCTCTCTCTCTCTCTCTCTCTCTCTCTCTCTCTCTCTCTCTCTCTCTCTCACCTTTCCCTTTTTTTGGCCCAGTAGTCATGTTCGCAATGTTGCAAGAAGTAGTAATACTAATGAACTACTGCTGTTTCTAGACAAAGTGGTTCACATGTAAAGTAATATAAAAATAGGATTTATGGGGAAAGAGAGGGAGGGGTTTCAGAATAATAAATATCGCCGGAAACAGCACCAAAACATTACAAAATATTTTTGTAAATTGATATTAACTCCATTTCCTATGCATTCGTGTCTACATATTTTTTTAATATTTTTTCTAGCAATCCACGTTACCCAAGCGATAAAAATTTTTATTCGTTGTCCCATTTTCCCTCGCAGCAAACTTTCAAAATGTATTTTCTCACTTATTTATCTCTCCCCTTCTTCTGCAATGAAAAGCATTCTCGAGATGTTTTCAGTCCACTTTTGACTAGAATAAACTTTCTCAGTAATTTCGCAGGGACCTGAGTATCTTAACTGTTTCACTTATTCTGTTATCCACTTTTTCCGTCTTTCTCTCGTCTCTCTCATGCGTGCTTGTTAAATTTCATTACTCGTACCTATGCATGATGTAAACTATCAAGCATGATGTCATCTCCTGACATTTACATTTGTTGCAGAATCATAAGATCCTGACATCTGACATTCAATTACTGTTCTCTCTTCCACAGGCTGAGTTTTAGGTTTCTGTAAAAGAAAACTATTGAGATGGCTTTGTCTATCCGTCCGCTCATTTTCCGTCCACCTTCAGACTTTAAAAGCTACTGATGAGACAAGAAGGCTACAACACACACACACTTACACACACACACACACACACACACACACACACACACACACACAATATATATATATATATATATATATATATATATATATATATATATATATATATATATATATAGTAGGAAGCCCGAATTTTAGTGGGCTTCCTACAACATATTAGAACACGGATACAGTGTTTAACTTTGCTATATATATATATATATATATATATATATATATATTAATATATACCATATATATATATAGATTAATATATATATATATATATATATATATATATATATATATTATATATATTATGTATATATATATACACACATATATATGATACACACAAATATATATATATATATATATATATATATATAATATGTCTATATATACACACACACACACATACATATATATATACACACTCAGGTACTGAAAATATAACGAACACTTTCATCACCTACTTTTCACTGTCAGATGTGCGAAAAGCATTCACCCTTCCGCTCAGCCCTCCTGGTAACCTCACAACAGATGTCAAAATGCTCATATTTGCACAGTACGGAGGTACGAAATCTTTCGCTACTGCTGCTGTTTATTTTATTTAAAAAAAAAGTGTACTCACTGGTGCATTCAAACATTAAAATGTCCCCATTTTTCAGTTTAATCATGAACGTGAAAGCGACTTTTTTAACTTGCCTTTTTTTTTTTTTTTTTTTTACATGAAACGGCTTTTACTTTTACATGTGCGAATTGGTGCCTCAGTGAGCTTGGGTAGGGGTCCCCTATGAAATTTAATATAACAAAGTTTTTAATTGGATTAACTGCTCCATCGGTTCTGGAGAGCGCTCGTCTGTTTTTGTTACAGGAATCCTTCGAATTAAATCTTTGAGTAACAGAGTAAACAAGCTTTTTTTTTTTAACTTTTGCGTACAGGAATACAAAAGAAAATCATCAATTCACTTAGCAATGAAATAAAGATGTTTTGGTTTGCAGTATTCCGTTGAATTTGCAGCCTGCTATGACTAGTCTGGCACTACAGAAAAGAATATTCAGTCTTGTTGACTGCAAATAATTTTTATTAACCAGATGATCACAAAAGTATACCCAGGTAAGACCTAGAACCCAAACACTTAAAGACATTACAGATGACTGAGCCAGTTTTTCTTATCAAACAAAACAAGGCGTGATCCGACCTCTAGCTTACTCGGGACGTGTGCAAGATTTTTCCCTTTCGCTTAAGTTGTAGACATTATATTCCTAACTTAACATAAATTAAAACGTGATCAAATCTACGACCAAATAGAGCCTTGTTTCACCAACGAAAGCTACAATAAATACGTTACATTTTATAAGAAAGAATTTTATGCACTGTCTAACAAGCACATAATTTTTTTCATTTTCATTCTAATAAATAAATCATAAATATACTATCCTAAAATTCCTGTATCTTTAACTCAACGCAAAACATCATTTTCAGACCTTTCAAGGCTCTTTCATAGACCTTTCCTAACCCCCCAACAAGAACAATAACAACAACAAAGTAGTGTGTAGGCTTACTCCCCAAGCAATCGAAAATGGACTTAATTTTGGAAGCCAATTAACGTTAGTTACTATAACTTAACATACAGAAAAAATGTTGAAGTTTTCTTTGCTCAAAGGACTGAAGATTATTTTTTCTTCTTTCTTGAACCCATGACCTTCACGAAAATAAATAAATAAATAAATAAATAAAGAACGAGAGAGGAAAAGACAGGAGCAGAAAGTGAAAGGCACTCCAGTGTCACTCCAGAATGGATCTTTGCGTCATCTCTGGAAACTGCATCGTTAAAAATAATGAATCATCGCACCTAACTACCTGCCGAGAGAGAGAGAGAGAGAGAGAGAGAGAGAGAGAGAGAGAGAGAGAGAGAGACCCAATATCTGTCAAAATATACATTCACGAAAGAAATGTTCACAAAAATCCTTCGATTTCGCAGGATCCCTGTCAGGCTAATAGCCAAGGGGCAGGATTTTTCTGATTTCTTTTTTTAATCTTTTTCAGGTCAGTGGTACGAGGCTTCCTTAAATCTATTTCAGATTTCATAACTATCCGTCTCTTTTCTTATTCATGTGTGACTCTTTTCGAACCTTTAACTGGAGTCAAAACGAACGATAGTTAAACCTTCATGTCGTTAATATGAGCCTCAAAACTTGTTGCAAATGTTTATGACAATGAGTCTCATTTTATATTTAATTTATCTATCTTATTGCTCAATGATATTTATTTTTTTGTAATTATCTGTACGTCTTTTCTTTGTTATTTACATGTAATATTTATCATTTAATTCTCAATTCCCTTCTCTGCAGTTTGCTTTTCCACCTTGGGGTGCTGCTTGGTTAATAATAATAATAATAATAATAATAATAATAATAATAATAATAATAATAATAATAATAATATATCTTTAATCTCCATTCCTAATGTCTGTAAGAAATAAGAAGGGGTCGTGTTACTGTTACATTACACCGTCATATTCCACAAATGAAAATGATAGAGATTTGTCCTTAAAAGAACAAAATTCTCCATCTGCCAATGTTATCTTGGGGAAGATAAGTCTAGTCATACGACATTTATGATATGTAGCCTTGTTTATGTAAATTATACGATGTGATCAAGGTTGCCCTAATTATTATTTTCGCTTCTAATTTTCCCTCGGGTCTAATACTAGTAGCTTGGCGTTCCAACTAAAACACATCATATTTAACAATGAAAATCATATCCAAAATTGCCATAGCTGGTTCACTTAAAGTAGATTCTTGGATGAGCCCTATGCTTACGAGACGTTTGTTTGGCAGCCGCTGATTGGCTGGTACCGGGAGCCCCAGCCAATCAGCGGCCGCCAAACAAACGTCTCGCAGGCATAGGGCTCACCAAAGAATCTACGTTGAGTGAACTGGCTATAGTAGTAACATTCCAATGATTATCATCATTTTCATAACCAGTAATTAAGGATATTTTGGAAATAAATTATAGAAACACGAATTAATAAACACATCCGTTCCAACACACTTTGAAGAGCAACTTAAGAGCATATCTATAACTACAGCAACTCTGTACAGCCCATGCAGGCTTCAATACTGGTCTCTGTAAAGGGGTATTCATAAAGGCACATTTGTCATTCATTTTGATCTAATTTATTTCAAGTCGTTCAAGAATAAAAGCGAATAAACAAAAAATCATTTTAGTAACGAGTCTTCCTTTTTCATGAATAAAATCTAAAAACGTTTTAAAAATGTGACATGTTGTCTGCAATGGTTACGTTTAGGATATTCCCTCTCATATTTGCATGGTAAATATTCATATATTTGCGTTTATTTGACCCGTGTTTATTCTGTTTATTTGAATTACTGATTACCTAGCTCTCCATAATTTTATCGATACATTTATTTATCTTTCATTCATCATATCACCGTATGTTTCATACATAGTTCTTCACCAAAAATTTTAATGAAATATATATAAATATATATATATATATATATATATATATATATATATATATATATATATATATATTTCATTTAGCTTGTAAGTATACCCACTGCTCCATAACAAGATTAAACAAGAACGAATTCTAAAACTCTCCACCTAAATTATTCATCTTTCAAAAACAACAAGGAGACTACGTTCAGAAATGAATAATTTCCGTCCATGTTTGTTTTTCATTTGTTCCCGGGCTTATCATGGAACTGTGTCTTTCCAATCTCAGTTCTGCCGTCGAAATTAACCTTAAGGGAATACGTGAATCAATAGCATTGCCCGAAACCTTATTTCATCAATCACACAAAACAGTGTGTACATACTTATTCTTCCCTTTGTTGGACATGCCCTCATTCTTTGACTATAAAGGCGCCTAGTTATGGCTCATTGTGTCGAGAATGAAAAGGCAAATGAGCTCCGTTACGAATGTATGTATCTTTTTGCTCTCCATTTCTCCTCCGTCATTATCGAAATTTTTTTTTCCTCTACGTAATGGAAACGTGTCCCGCTATAACATTTCATAATTCTATTTTCTTTTTTGTAATTGTAATTTTTTTTTTCACTACAAGGATCTTTTGAAAACTCGAACTAATTTATTATTAGTAGGTTAATATTCGTTGTCCAGACTTTATAATATTACTATTTCCGAAACAGAAAGCATTGTGAAATTTAATCGTATGAATGTTACATCAGATGAAAATATTGAAAGGGAATTTCTCCCGAATACAACTGTCACTTAAAGTACAATGGTACTGATAAAAGTTTCTTCTCATTCTCCGGTTAATCCCTAGTCGGGGTCGCTGTTTTAATGAGCTTCCTCAAATTGTTTGTATCTTGAGAGGCTCGTTTCAAAATTGTATCTAGACTCCAGCCCTAATCCCCTCCCCCCTCCCCCCACCATCCCTTGTTTGCTGAGATATTGACAAAATGAATGAAAATTGAAATTATGCAGAAAATTAGGGATCATTCATAAAATATCTAAATGAATTCCCCCCAATAATACTTTAATGAACGATCAATTGACAGGGCTGGAGAGTTTATACAAGTACGGTTCCTTTTCTCGTACAAATTTAGGAGCTGTCAGATTTTAAAAAAGTCCTCCCTAGATGAGCCTAGAGCACTCAAAACCTCTGCCTAAGTGAACTTAACGTACTCTAAAGTGAACCTAAAGTGAACTTAACGTACTCTAAAGTGAACCTAAAGTGAACTTAACGCATTCAGAGGTTCACAGTAGATGCACCTCTTGTACCGGAAAAAATGCTCCATCGGTAACCGTCAAACCCTCAAAAGTCATCCACAAGCAACCCAAAGGATAAAAAAATTATTCTATAGGTGAAGTCAGAACACTCAAAAGCATTCCATAGGAAAACCTACTGCCTTCAAACGTATTCCATAGGTGGCCTTAGCGCACTCAAATGTATCCCATAGGTAAACCTAGTGCTATCAAAATGATTCCACAGGTGACTTTACCGCACTCAGAAGCATTCCGTAGGTGGATCTATCCTACTCAAAAGCTGCTATGCATTACACTGTCTAAACGTTTTCAAAAGATCAATAAATATAATTTCATTAACTTTCGTCGTAAATTCTAAAGACAACGCCGTTTATCACTGGTTTCACCACACTCCCTGTTCATAAAAGGTAAAGAAATTTTTCATGAAAAGCAAAGTGGTGAAAAATTGAGATGATTAAGGAAGGAGAAGAAGAAGAGGCGAAAGAGCGAACGGAAAAAAAATTACATTTCTTTTCCACCCAACAAAGAAAACCTGATAGGAAGATTGACTCGACCTTTCCATCAGCTCTCGGGCGTGTTTTCTTTATTTTTTTTTTTTTTTTTTTTTTTAATAACCGATTACAAACCCTTAGCAACAGGGAGTGAATTTGTTTTTTGTTTTTATGAGCTGTAAAAGAAGCCGTGAATCATAAATAATGAGATAAAGAAGATAATTGATGTTAAATTTATTGTATCTTAATGCTGAAGCGAACTATTATTCTACTACACAGCTTAAAGTTATAAATGCCCATTGTGTATAAGCTATTAAGGACAATATTTATGTATATATATATTATATATATATATATATATATATATATATATATATATATATATATATATACACACACACACACACACATATATATTATATATATATATATATATATATATATATAATATATATATGTATATATATATACATATATTATATATATATATATATATATATATATATATATATAGTATATATGTATATATAATACATATATACAGATATATATAATATATATATATATATATATATATCGATATATACTATATATATATATATATACATATATATATTTTACTATATATATATATATATAAGATATATATATTATATATATCTATATATAGTATATAATATAAAACTTTAAATATGAATATGTATATATAGACATAATATACATATTATATTATATATATATATATATTCTATATATATATATATATATATATATTATCACTCCACCGAGATTTATATACAAGTATTAAGCTACAAATGGCGTTTAATATCTAATTCGCTCTACTCGGAAATAAAATATGTATATATAAGTTTACCGAAGGGGAATTATAGTTGATAAGAAGTTCGTCGTCTCAGGGGCTTGAGCCGCCTTGCATACATACATACTATATATATATATATATATATATATATATATATATATATATATATATATATATATACATATATATATATACATACATATATATATATATATATATATATATATATATATGTATGTATATCTATACATATATATGATATATATGTGCGGGGGTGGATGTGAGTGTGCATTTCTGTATATGGTATTTATTAGCCATAATGCCCTTTTAATTTCCAAAATGAAGACAAATTAAGATAGATAATTACCTGGCCACGAAGAAAGATCTATAAATCTATTCCCGTTTATACGTATGTATGAATAGAAGTATATATTTAGTTCAGGGGCTTGAAACCCACATGTGACCCCGTTGGGAGTTCCCAGTGTGGGTCTGTTTCCTGAAAATGACATTCTGCTTCTAGTTAGGAAGTGAGCCATACACCTGGTAGTAGATCGACCATAATGAACCGACGTCACTGTGGTCAGTAACCTCATTCCAAAATAAGATCATTTTTTACAAGCGGTTCTTCTCATTCGATAACTAACTGTACGTTAGAACATCAACTAAAATTTGAGTTCATGGTTATGATACTTCATTTTTCGAGTAGCAGAATGGTAAGAAATGTCTATGCATTGTTTAAATCTCTCTCTCTCTCTCTCTCTCTCTCTCTCTCTCTCTCTCTCTCTCTCTCAGCTAGACAAATGGCGTAAACCCTACAATATAATGTATGCTTATGTTAAATAATTTTTTCCAAAATAGATTGTAGCTCACAGAGCAGAATTCTTTACTTCCCGCTAAAAGGGACGGGCTCTTTTTTTTCTTTCTTTCTTTTTACTCCCCAGAAAAGAGCACCATAAATTTGAACATTATTCCTGCATTAATGTTCCAAATAAGAAAAGAAGCGAAGGCGGAAACTGTGGAAGAAGGATGCGCTGCGAAGCAAAGTGAATATTTCTCGCCAGCTGTAAAGTTGAATTAAATTTCTCTCTCCGCCTCCTTCCTTCTATTCCTTTCCAACCACCGCGCCCCCCCACCCCCCGGGCAACCAATATCCAGCATTATCCAACCTTATCCAAGGGCTCATGTGTGGAGGTTATTATTTTCGCATATCATAATCCAACGAAGGAGAATAGTGTGTAGGGGGGGTGGGGGAGGAGGAAATCATTTCGTATATCTGCCCACAATTTCCATATTATTTCTCTTCCCAATTTTTTTTTTTTTTTTCTACAATGCTCCGAAGAGATATGCGGTTTGGTTTGGTTTGGTTTTCGAGATCTTTCTCTTCAGATCTGTGTATCTAAATAAATGATTGTCTGTCCATCATTGTCACGGAAATATTATTCAAATATTATTCTTCTCATGCAAAAAGAATAATATTCAATATCATTATTCTAATAAGGAGAACCCTGAGAGATTGATGTCTTGCTCATGATTAGTTTACATTGTATATGAGTATCGTAAATGATCGACAATAAATTTACAAAACTCCATCTTTTTGAAAATCTATGGAACAACGTACTTTTACAAGGGCAAGGAACATTCTTAAGAGCCAATTATCTTTCTTTGTGGATAGTTTCGTATCATTTCTAAATTTGATTTATAATTGTGAACCTGATAAGTAAACCCAGATTCATCAAACTGCAATGTAAGATGTAGCAAGGCGGGTGAGAGACATGTTAGGCGCACAAATGTAAACGCATTATAAATGCTTTAGCGTTTATCGTTCTCATGTCACACTGCATGTCCTGTTTTCCTCATACATTAATGGATCGGAATGAAACCTCCTCCTCCGTCCCTCTCTTAGCGATCCATTTATCATACTAAGCAAAATATCCACTGAAAGTTTTCTTTCTACTTCGTCTCCCTTCCGTTTTATCGGCAATGTTTGCCCATAAAGAGGGCGGGGGATTTATTCTCTTGATTAACAACGTTCAACCTCACGAGGGAGCCTTCAGTCAAGTTCCCTATAGAACTTTTCTCTCTCTCTCTCTCTTCTCTCTCTCTCTCTCTCTCTCTCTCACACACACACACACACACACACACACGCACACATATATCTATGTGTGTGTCAGTAATCCTCTGTTTCATAATGTCTAATTGTGTCATGGAGGTATACATTCTAAGATTCATAGATTCATATTACTAAAGATATTTGATAAATATATACATATATAAGTGTGTGTGTGCGTGTGTGTGTGTTAGTATTTCAATCTGAGCAGTAGCCTCCACTGTAATTTATCGGGTCCCCTTCACCCAACGTACAACAGTGATCCTGATTGGCAGTGGATAAAAGTTTTACTTTCTAGAGAAAGGCATCTTTGTAAAATGTTGACATCTACTGATGTTTTTCTTTTGTAACAACAATAAACTAGCTTCATTCAACCCTGTCAAAATAACGAAAATGTAAATATGAATGTAACCCTCAACGTGGAAATGACAATAACTTTCCAATTTGCGAATTGCTTGCATACAGATTTTCTATTATTTTGTTTCTTTTTTCCTCTCTTTCTACAGACTTCAATATAATGCATGATTCTTATTTTACATTTGATATAAATGTAATGTAATGAATTTTTACGTATTTTTCAATATAAGGCCGGTTATTAGGAGCAAATCACTCATCATAAAAAACAATAACCCAAAAAACTGCCTGGACTGAATGCTGTAGAGTAAATTATAATTATACCAACTAGATGATCATATATTCATAAAGTACTCTGTACATTTAAACGGGAAGATAAACTTTTAAAAAAAGAAAAATCTACAGGATAGCAATTACTAAAGCGAGAAGCAGAAGGGCTAACAGGAAACGGCTGGTAATTTCCCCGAGACGTGAAAGAGGAATAAAAGGAAGAAATACGAGCAGAAAGAAGTCCCTTAGGAAGATTAATGAGCCGAAAAAACTGGGCATGGAAGATGCATGGGGGCAGCCTCGGTAAAAAGGCAAAATGCAACACACGCTAGTAATCGTATCAAATGAGCGAAGAAAGTCGGATTCGAGCGCAAGAAGAATATTGGTCGGTTTGCAAACAATTGGTCTGTTTGCAAACAATGGCAAAGGAAAGGGACAGATTCAGCTTTTCGTTTGATGAAATAAGAGCGTAACTAAGTTAAACAAATTAATGTACATACATACATACATTCATACATACATAAAATATCCCAGCATACAAAGTAGCTTGTGAACAATGAACTATGCCATCCCAGTAGCCTATCAGTTTACTTGAATAAGCATTGATGAACATCCATTAGAAAGGAAAATTACTAATTGATGGAAAGCGCTGTCAACTAACGTACCTACTAATGAACAGAACTTTCCTTGGCAGGTGGCCTTACATAGAGTGACCATCAATGATGTATTCAGATGGAAATTTTTTTTTCTCAAGCATATGGATCATATCAGCGTTTTTCAAACTTTATTTGCTGCGACCCACAGCAAGACCCACATTTTGCATTGCGACCCATTATACCCACTTGTAGTAAACCAAAGACAAACTCTATTCACTAGGTTCATTTATTTCTTACTATATTCCAAACATATTGGAATTATATGTATCTATCAATATGCGCGTAAAAATATCACTTTTTAGAAAAATAAACTTGAAGGAAATTGCGACACAAAGGTAAAGTCATTTTTTTAAAGTCACTTAATGAGATGGATATGCTTGTTTGCGTATAAAGCAGCTGATTCTAGTCTTTAATTGAGTTAATGTCGAAAATCCCAGTTCAGAAGTATGTAGTTGTTAAAGGCAATAACAAAGAATAGCCTGTTTACTCAGTAGTGGAAATTCCCTTTTGTTCTTAATCCAAAATAAGCACAAATTTATTTTCAAAATCATTCTTGAGTGTGTAGGAACAACAAACATGTAGCAATTCAGTTTCCTCTTCAGGTAACATGTTTAACTCTATTATTGATTCAGGACTTTGGAAAGCAAATGGATTCTTTATCCAGAGGCTTTTCTTCACTGGTTCAGATTTCTCCTCAGGAAAATACTTATCAAAGCTTTGAGATAAGAAAGAGAGATGTGGCAAAATCTCTAGCTTTAACCCTCTTAATATGTCATCATTGACAATGTTCTAAGCAGTGTGTTGTAACAATGTTGAGAACACATGATAAGTGGGATGATCATTTTTAAGTCTTCTTTGCCATAGCCTCAACAGGACAGGGACATCTCAAAAAATATAAAAAGGACAAGTACAAATCTTTATGAAATATGACTAAATATAGAAAAAAATTAAGATAATTAGCAAATGCCCATCATCCAAGCAGGGTTACTCCTAATTTCCGGATTTTTATTATATTAATCCCCATTTAAACTTAACATATAAAATATTTTACCTGTATAAATGACTGATGGACACATAGACAGATACAAAATTTAAGATCATATCTACGAGCAGCACTTGAGAGAACATATCTCCGCCTACCTGGAACGGATCGTGATCCGTTGTCGAAAAAGACATATAAACTCAGTAAAAAAAAAAAAAACATTTAAAAAATAAATGGCAATAAAATACGAGCTTACCTTAATGTCTACGAGTGCGGAGAATATGTCTGAGTGAAGTAAACAAAATTGTAAAGACACAAGAAATAGGAAAGTTACGCTATGTAAAATTAGTTACGACTGAGGAAAAATATAAAAATTATGTAAAAAAAACTGTTAACAACTAGCCATTCAATCAAGGAACAACCCTGTTTATTGATTAACGATTCAAGAAGAACGAGTGTGTCTTGTGTTTGTCGATTGCCAGAGTTGTTGACGACAACTAGTATTAGAATTTAACCGAACTTGTTTGATAGTTAAGGATTCAAAGTAAAAAGTGAGGGGGAAGGAGAGAGTGAGAGACTCTCGATTGCCTTGGACAAAACCTTGAAGTTATATCGACTGCAATAACATCCTTTTTGTATATGCATGATAAATTCGTGATATGCACTATTATATTTTGATTGGTAAATCCTGCCTGATCACGAGAGAAAGCGATAAAACTAATGATTATTTATGAATGCTGTGCAACATTTGGAGTTGTTTATATTCTACACTTCGCACCCACATGCGTTTATTTTATTTTATTTTATTTCATTTTATTTATTTTTTTTTTTTTTTGCCCTGATCCATTTTATTCATCTCGCGACCTACTAAAGGGTCGAGACCCAATTTGAAAAACGCTGGTTTTATGATACGCCCGTTAATGTTTCTGAAATATTTTAAATGGAAACGAATGAACTGTGATAACAGTGTTTTTTTTATGAGCGGTGAATTCGTCGTTATTGTGCTTGTCTAAATAGTTACTCCTTTGGGGAATAATTTTATTTTATATACATACATACATACGTGTGTGTGTTGTAGAATCTACTGGTCATGTTTACCATATACATATGTAATTGTAATACCCACAATGCCCTCCTAACTTCTCGAATTCTTCGCGTTTTTTGGATACGCTTGTCAATGCAAAGCCTTAAGATCCAAGCGCAAGAAATATGAAGAAATTATGATGTCCAGTTGGGGGAAACGAATACCATAATCACAACGAGGTCACGTTAATCAGGTCGGCAACGTGACTTCGTCGTGATTATGGTATCGCGGTTTCGTTTCCCGCTACCGGACATCATAATTCCTTCATATTTCTTGCACTTGGATCTTAAGGCTTTGCAGCGACAAGCTTATCCAAAAAACCGCGAAGAATTCGAGAAGTTGAGAGGTCAATTTGGCTATTACAATTACACACATATATATATATATATATATATATATATATTATATATATATATATATATATACAATAATATATATATATATATATATATATATATATATATATATGCATATATATATATATATGCATATATATATATATATATATATATATATATATATATATATATATATATATATATATATATATATATATATAGTATATATATATATATATATAATATATATATATTATATATATATATATATATTTACCGTACATATATAATCGTAAATACGTGTATGTATACATATATATGTATATGTATATGTACTACATATGTATATCCCTAATGAATATTGAATTATACATGGCAGAAGAGTAGCGAGAGCAGATCAAATAGAATTAAAGCTATATAATGCCACTATTATGAGTTCAGCATGATTGTCAGAACACTTCACATTAACAATATCAATCCGATACCCTGTAAATGGCGTTGGATTTGCTCTAAACGATATAAAACCAGATTTGAAAACACGGCAAGGTATTAGTTATCTGTTCCAGTGAAACTTTTACGATTTAGAATTAAATGGGTGCGATATGTTTCCACATAGGATAAAAAGGGCACAAATTAAACACGTTCATATATTCTCAGTTATAAGAGGAAAAACAAAATAACTGAACAGAAAAATAGCCTGTAAATTCAGTACATCAAATAATTAAAATCGTGCTACAATCTACTGCCAAATAGTCTGTTGTTTCACCAACGAAAATGAAAAAAATACGATCTGTTCTATCGGAATCATTTTTCTGTACTGTTTAACATGCCCATTATTTATTCTTTACATTTTCATTCTAATAAATAAATCATAAATATCCTATCCTAAAATTCCTGTACCTTTAACTCAACGTGAAACACCTTTTTCAGACCTTCTTTAGGCTTTCCTACCCACCCACACCACCCTGCCCCCAAACAATAACAACAAAGTAAGTAGTTTGTAGGCTTACTCCCCCAGCAAGCGAAAATCCCTTGGAGAACGGAAGTGGACGCTGCGAGCAGGTAACAAATGAAAGTGCATCCGGTGCATCACAATTTCCTGTCCTCATTAAGACGATTTCCCTTTGTTTCTTTCCACTGCGAGAGATTACAGAGGAAGCTAATTAGGTTTCGACTAATTATACTGATTAAGATTCAGAAATGAAAGGCCTCCCCCTTGTTCTTATCGTGACAGCCAAGATTCTCTCTCTCTCTCTCTCTCTCTCTCTCTCTCTCTCTCTCTCTCTCTCTCCAAGTTGTATACATTAGTGTTTTGTAAACCATCAAAGACCTAAGTAGAAACAATCTCATAACAGGAATCAAAGCTTCATAATTGATGATTACCGAGAATTCTTTTACGAGGATTTCGGCCCTGCTTTGAACTGGAATCCCAGGGAACGCGGGAATCCAAAGTTGATGAAGACAAAGCTATCTTCCTCTAAGTGTTTACTCTTGGGGGGTGGGGGGGTCTGCTGGGGTTTGAGGAGAAGGGGAAAGGAGGGAGTATAACTTGCTTTTGCTCTTCTCAAGTTCTGGTTTCTTTATTTGGGTTTTCTAGTCATCTTACTAAAAGGCAATCAATAAATAGAATACAATGAGAAAGCGAAAACAGACGGGGTTTTCCTCTTCATTAACCCTTTTTGTCTATTTATTTTATTTTTCTAAAAATCAATAAATAAATAAAATTTATTTTATCTTTCCAAAAATCAATCAATAAATAGAATCAAATCAAATGAGAATGTGAAAACAGACTGGTTTTCCTGTTCATTAATCCTTTTTGTCTATTTATTCTGTTCCATCGTGTTTCTTTCTCGGCTTGATGTCATTTCAGTCAATAAAACTGCGTTGGTATATTGGCCTAAACGTCTTTATTTTGGACGTAACCACTCTGAAAGTATATGAGGGGAATCTCCCCCTACGCTGAAAACTAATTAAAAGGGTTTTGTGATATAAGTGATACGCGTGACCTTACTGACTGTCTCTAAATTCTCCGCTGATCTTATTTGCTTTCGTTGTTGTTTCTCTTGAATTGATTTGTGTCGTACTTCTCAGTTTCTTCTCCCGAACTTAATTTATTTGTGTCGTACTTCTCAGTTTCTTCTCCCGAACTTCCTTAATGGAACCTTTAAGCTAGTTGCATTCTGCTTTTCTAACTAGGCTTGTCTTGCAACAGTATTAGTAATATTGTCTATCAACTCATTGTCGAATTGATTATTTTTCGTACATCCTCAGAAATTTCCAACACCACCTACAAATCTGAATGGGTTTCAAGATTTTGCAAAATGTTCTGCAAGCAGCCTTGCATAGCATTGTCATGCGAATATTACGGTGAATATAGTTCCTGTACTCTAAGAACCAATTTCCCCAACACTCAATTAAGAATCCATCCTAAATATAAATACCTAACGCCCTTGTTAACATGACAGAATGATTGTTTACGTAATTCGAAATAAGGTTCTTGTAGCTTGAACATTTGTTTATGACCGTCACCTACGGCACTACAAATTTACCTCTGACAACCTGGGTCTCTTATTACAAAGATCACATTTACTACATTAATGCCAACAATCAGTTGCGAGTTATAGAAAAATAAGATTATGAAATGTGGGTATTTGTCAATACTGAAGGAATGTTGACAACTCCCATATTTCTCTCACCACCAGAGACCACATAGACACCAAAATAGGAAGGTAAAGAAAAACCTTAGCGATTTATCTGAAGACTATAGGGGACGTGGAAAACGGAAGTAGGTAGAGAATGCGGAAACTATGCAGCCCGAGGAAAGAAACGGTACCGAGCTTAATCGTCTAAGGACTGTCAAACTTCGAAAAGTAAATGTGGGGAGTGTTAGCCTCGCGGGTGGCACGGAACTGCTTAAAACGAAGAGTTCATTTTGAAAACTGACAGAGAATCCATCTTTTGGTTAAGAAAGGAGAATCAGCAGTTTGACTCCTTTCGAACTGTCTGCTTGTTTGATGTTTATTCCTACACTTTTCATACCTTCAGTAATAAAACATATGACGTGTATTCTTTAGAATATTTTACATGATACTGAAAAGAACTATTACTTTTTAATTAGAATTAGAATATGAGATTGAGGCCAGAGGCCAAGCGCTAGAACCCATAAGGTCATTCCACGCTGAAAGGTAAATTGAGAGTAAGGAGATTAAAAGGTGTAACAGAAGGAAAACCTCGCACTTGCTCTATGAAACAATTATTAGAAAAGGGCGGGAAGTAAGATGGAAGAAAGCGGATGTGAACGGAGGTAAAATAAAAGGAATCAAAGCGGTTGGAGCTAGGGGCCGAAGGGACGCTGTTAAGTCTACAGTGCGCCGCGCGAGCTGCACTGATGACACTACCCCACTACGGGGGATTTAAACCAAGGAATAAGTTAAGTATATTAGTTTAACCAGACCATTGAGCTGATCAACACCTCTCCTAGGGCTGGCCCGAAGGATTTGATCATTTTACGTGGCTAGGAACCAATTGGTTACCTAGCAACGGGGACTATAGTTTATTGTGGGATCCGAACCACATTATATCGAGGAATGAATGTCTATCGCCAGAAATACATTCTTCTGATTCCGCGTTGGCAGAGCCGAGAATCGAACTTCGGACCGCCGGATTGGTAGGCTAGCGGGAAAACCACTCGTCCAACGAGGAACTGAACTAAAGACTAACATTTTTTTCTCTGAGAAGAAATGACGAAGGGAAAGCGGGCCGACTCTCGTATCATTTTCTCCCTAGAGGACTGAGACCAGCGACGGAACCGGAGCGCAGCGGCTGCTTTTGAAACCTCTCGTTCTGAACCGGTTATGATTCGTAATCGCTTTATATATTGAGGTAACACGAACCATCCATTACAAGACGCCGCGAACGCTCGTTGGAAAAGCCCCGAAAGAGCTCTTCCCTGGTTCACACGACGCCCGAAAATCCTCTTTTGAGGAAAACCTGATGTCGGAGCCCGAGCAGAGGCATTCTTTCCTCCTCGGAAGTTCCGTAATGACATCCTTCATGGTCTATTTTCTGTCGAAGCTTCAGATATCTTCTCTGTTGTTGTCATTGGACGTTATGATGGAAATAAGGTTGATGTAAATACTTTGGCTTGAAGTTATTTTTATTATATAAATATTTTGGCTTCAATTTTTCTTTTTTTTTCATCTTGAACGGTAAATTACATTTTTTTAAATTTCCTCCTCTCTTCCTTTTACTAACATATCGCAGTGTTTCAATATAAATTATAAACGCCTACATGAATTTATATACAAAATATAGGAATTACAATTTAAAATTATATACGCATGCATAATTATATATATAATATATGATGAATGTTATACAAATATACATAATATATTATATATATATATATATATATATATATATAATATATATATATTATATATACGTATATTATATATATATTATATATACATATATATATGTATATATAGACCTATATATATATAGATCTATATATAGATATATATATGTTGTTTCTTCCGCTTTGGCGAAAGACTGGTTGTCTTTTCTTACGACTGTAGTTCGTAAGCATTACTGGTTCCTTCTTTTCTTCTCTCCTATGTTGATCTTAGTAGAGTGGTTCTTCTTAGAATAAAGGAGATGATTCAACGGATAAGTTTGATAACAGTACAACAACTTTATTTCTCAACTCCATTACAAGAGAGATAGTTCGGTCATGAGACCGTTCCGTTTGATCACTAGAAATGAACTGAATTCTTAGAGCATCACGTTGATAGCGATACATTAGCTATCTCAGCGATTCACATAAAAAACATACGTAGTCCGCCGGCTCGGAAGTTACAAGTTTCCGGCGCAGGTTAACAGGTCAACCGCTTCCCATGGAAGGTGTTATGAAAAGTTGACAAAGGTATAAATCGATGATGTTTTCAAACAAACTTAAACCAGGCTACTGCAGGCATTGCACAGCGTGATCTAGATTTGTGTTAGTCACGTAGGACGCTCCTAATTCACCAATGACCCCTCAGGTCATGGATTCTATTTACAGATATGTAATTATCTGTTTTCAAAAACACCTGTATTTATTACATATATATTATATATATATATATAATATATATATATATAGTATGATATATATATATATATAATTTACACATATATGTATATATATATATTTAATATATATATATATATAAATATATATAATATATATATTTACACAAATACTAGGTATATGTGTCTGTATGAATGTACGTATGTATTTATGTAGAGCTTACAATTGCAACACTTGACGGGCTGAAGGGAAATCAACAGGGAATTTAAACTAAGGTTTTCCCAAGTCGCCCTTTCATATCAAGTCATACTAACAATATACAATAAAACATAAATTCGCAATATATCATGTGGCGGCAGTGAGGTTGGAACTGAAGGACGAGCTTCCAACCTAAAAAAGGAACATAATTATTATGTGAAGGTGATGTTAACTGAATAATTCAAGGTAATATTCTCTTATGCAGCTTAGTTCTGTGATATAAATTTTTTAACAGCACCCAATTTTTCTTATGCTATGTAAATCTTCCTTTCAATGATAAAGCAGTGTGATAAAGTTGGCCAGGCTAAGGTCCTAACAATAGAAGATCAATTATAATATTACATCAGTTAAAATCCACTACAGAGATATTTGGAATACTTACAAAGGCTTCTATTCTTGCACTGAAAAGGGAGCTCTGTTCACCTACGTAGCGCCAAGGATGACAATGATAAAGCAGATGATTCCACACCTATCCAGGAAGCATTGAGGAGGAAAGAACTTCTTGCAATTGACTGAAATACAGAAAAGTATATGATAAGTCATGCAATTAAGGAAGAATACGCATTCATTAATATTTTTTTATTATATGGGTAGCATTACTTAATCCTGTCCTGTTTTTTATATTTTTTTTATTATAACATCCTCATAGTGACACTTTTTTTAATTTTGCAATTCTTGTTTTTGTTCTAAATTGTAAAAATTTTAACATTTTTTATCTTTATATAAAGTTCGAAACATTTAATTTTTTATGTAGACTGAGTTTTACCGTTACTTATGGAGTTGTGGAAAACCCTGGATCCTAACTACAAGGCAAGGTTTGCGTCCCTGAAGCCAGCAACCAAGCAAAGCCCTTTCAGATATTATGCGCCAAAGGTCTGTAAATTCCTCGCATTCAAATGCCGTATGATTGTAATGTCACGGGCAACTGGTGTGTCCTATCACAAAATGTAGTTTACCCACTTTTTGAAAGATTTGACAGGTATATTTTACGCTTCTTAAGAATTGGTAACGAATGTCAAGTGTACATAAAATTACCAACAATAATGTTCGTGCAGTTTGTCGCCTTCGACTAAATATACCAACGTTTTTATCTCCGTACTTGATACATGGTTTTAAAATATCTTCAATACACCAAACCAATTTTTTTATAATATATTCCCTAGTTTCCAAAAAAAAAAAAATTATAATATATTACCTAGTTTCCAAAACAATTTTTTATGATATATTATCTAATTTCCAAACCAATTATTTTATAATATTTTACTTAGTTCCCAAACCATTTTTTTTATAATATATTACCTAGGTTTCCAAATCAATTTTTCATAATATGTTACCTAGATTTCCAAACCAATTTTTTTATAATATATTACCTAGGTTTCCAAACCAATTTTTTTTAATATGTTACCTAGTTTCCAAACCATTTTTTATAATATATTACCTAATTTCCAAATCAATTATTTTATGATATTTTACCTAGTTTTCAAACCAATTTCTTTTATAATACGAGTATTTCTAATTGAAGATTATATATTTTAATTGCTTGAAACACCACAAATTTTTTTTTTAAAAAAAGAAGAAACTGATCCTCTCTGCACAGCAAGCCGCCTTCTTCACAGCATCTGTTTAATATTTTAAACTTCGAAGGAAGATGCTCTTATTAACGACAGGAGCTGGGGAAGTGTGAAGTTTTTTCCCCGGGTAAGAGTGAGCGACAGGCGCCATTGCAGGCCCGCTCACGCTCATTAGCGTGATGGCCGGCGACATTAGGGAAATATTCTCTTCATCTCTTTGGGATGGGAATATTTCAGTTATTGCGTCTCTTCTTTTTTTATTTTAAACCGTTGCTAAGAATTGAATTATCACTGGGATTAATATAACAGTTTATATCATGCATATTAATACGGATCGTATTAATATTAATAGATCATACTTATTTTCCTAGTTCATTGACGTAAGAATAAGACATGTGTGATTCAAGATTTAATTCAAGGATGAATAGAGACCAATGATTAATAAGAAACATCACATGACATACGTATAAATTAGTTGAATCTTACGGAAATTTACGTTAAAAAAAGTGAAGAATGATGATTGATATCTTTTACTTTTGCCACCAAGATTTTCTTTAAGTTTCAAAAATAAGTGTTAGCTATGCTTTTGGGAAGAGCCTCAAAGACAGATTATAATTAGGATATGGTCTATTAGCTTCATGTTCAGCCATTTTAAGTTGTCTCGCGTGGTTGAATACTTTGCTGAAATATTTTACTATGAAGAATTATCAATAAGAATAGGAAATCTTGATCGAAACTTGTCCAAAAGTTCACATAACCCACAAGATTTTATAAATCTTTTAAGCGTGATACCTATAAAATCAAAACTCGAAAGAGGGTAATTACCTTCCCCACCTCAGCACTCAGGGAGGAGAATTTGATGAGCTCTCTGGCCCTCTAGTGCTGCACAGTCCAGGTTCACTGGCCATTGCAATCCTGTGCAGGTAGGACCATTTCTATATCAACTACCATCGAAATACGGACATTTGAAATGGACGCGTCGTGCTACACAGACAAATATTTTTAGTTCAAAGTGCAACAATTGCAATTAGCTTCATACATACATATATATATATATATATATATATATATATATATATATATATATATATATGTGTCGTGTCTGTGTGTGGTGTGTGTGTGTGTGTATAAGTATAAAAAAGGGAAAAGCCACGAAGGAAAGTGAAACAATGGAGTGCTGCGAGAGACTTTTCGACTCGATGTCCTGCCAGCGAAGGCCATTGAGTCGAAAGGTCTCGCAGCAGTCCATTGTTTCACTTTCCTTCGTGGCTTTTCCCTTTGTTTATATATTCATCACGTTCCAAATTTTCGTGAATAAATGGGTATGTGTGTGTTGGAGTGTATATACATATTATACACATATAGTGCATTCTTACACGCA
>NC_061093.1:23690139-23695139 GCF_015104395.2 Macrobrachium nipponense | reverse complement strand
TACGATTTTTGACTCGCGCGAGAGCGATTTAATGCATTTGGCAGTTGAACAGGCCTACAAAAAATATGCAATACACGTGAGCTCTGACTTACATATGCATGCTCACATACTTACAACGACTTGGTGATTTATTTTTTTTAATAACTGATCTCTTCTTTCTGTATTTCTTATTAACTTCTGTTTCCTCTTTTTAATGAACACCATATTCTCTCAAAGATAGACTTTGAAATCAATGGCCCCTGTGGGATTGTTCCTTATGAATAGTGTTCAGCTTTTGAATAATATAATAATAATAATAATAATAATAATAATAATAATAATAATAATAATAACATGTATTACAACAAACAGCGGTGGATTAACGAAAAATGCCCGATCGTTTTCCCATATTCTATTAACATCGGAATCTTTTATTTTCAAAACAAAATCCTGTTGCAGCGACGTCAGGAATCCTTCGGTAATGACGTCAGACAGACAATAAGCAAAGGCAAAAGTCGATATAATCCATTATCAAACATCCTTGCTTTAATATGCGCTTCATCCACTTTGAAAGGCATCATCAACAAGACATCGACCTCCTGAAATACGCGGCGCAAATTTGCCTATACTGCGGGAAACCGCTCACGAAATTCGCGTTGTTAAGGACATTTCTACCAGTCACAGCCATATATATATATAAATATATATATATATATATATATATATATATATATATGATATATATATATATATATATATGATATATATATATATATAAGATAAATTCTACAAAGGAAAGAGATACGATGGAGTTCTGCAAGGCCTTTCGACTTCTTGTCCTTTGTTTAATCTGCTAAGTAAAGGACAATGGAGTCGAAAGGCCTTGCACAACCCCATCGTTTCTCTTTCCTTCTGGGAATTTGTCTTTATTTATTTGTATATGCATCACGTTCCATATTTTCGTGATTCAGTTATACATATACATATGTATATATATATATCATGTATATATATATATATATATATATATATATATATATATATATATATATATATATATATATATAATTTTCGTTAAAAGCAATTGCTTTAGTGGCATCAATAAGTTTCTTGCAGGTATCTTCATACCGAAGAAGTTTTTTCCGATTCTCGTTCGTCAATTTCTGGTGAAAAATACGCAGACTTCCTTCTTCCATTTATTGAATTTTGTCACGACAGCTGTTTCGCCTTATGGCATTATCAAGCGACTACTGATTTACAATCTGACCTTTCGGCCTATTTTATTTCATCGTGTGGGAGGTATGACCTTGAGGTGTGGGTACTGGTTAGTCTAGGGATTAACCAGTACCCACACCTCAAGGTCATACCTCCCACACGATGAAATAAATAGACCGAAAGGTCAAATTGTAAATCAGTAGTCGCTTGATAATGCCATAAGGCGAAACAGCTGTCGTGACAAAATTCAATAAATGGAAGAAGGAAGTCTGCGTATTTTTCACCAGAAATTGTACCGCAACGAGAATCGGAAAAAACTTCGTCGGTATGAAGATACCTGCAAGAAACTTATTGATGCCACTAAAGCAATTGCTTTTAACGAAAATTGTATTAGAGAAAAACTATGCCCTAAAAGTATATAATTATTATTAATATATATAATTATATTAAATTATATATATATATATATATATATATATATATATATACTGGTATATATATAATATATATATATATGTGTGTGTGTGTGTGTGTGTGTGTATGTATATATATATATATATATATTATATATATATATATATATATATATATATATGCATTCACCACTATTTAATAAATTACCCAATCATACTATATTGAGACATCCACATTGTTTATGTAATCTTAGAATTAAACCTTCATATCGTAATTCTATTTTTTTTCGTGGTTCTGTTGAAATAAATTATATTCTTTCTTGAACTTCATGAGAATCTGCACTAATAGTACTTCCTGGAAACACGTTCCACAAATTTCAATAAAAGAAATGGAAGACTTGTGGCAACTGGTCATGTGTCAACATGGCATCTAAATGTTGTTTTTGACAGCAAGTATCGTTCTGTGCTAGCAGGCATCTTAAACTCTTCAAGTCCTGAGGAATTTGTAAGTCTTGTCCGCCACACAGGCAGAGCTGTAATATACAATGTCTCACTTTGTTTACCGCCTCTGAAGTAACTATTCAAGCTATGAGGTTCATTCTGGAGACACTCATGAACGCGCATGCATCGCTGTGATACACTTAAAACTGCAAAGAAAAACGTACCCATTTTAAACGGAACTTACATAGGATTCGGTTCGTCACTGATCTAAACTTTAATTGCCATCGTTGAGAATAAGAGAACCATGACTTTCAACTATCGTCCTCAAAAGAATAGAGATACTGAAAGTTGCGGACTTCCAGAGCGAAAAACAAATTCCAGTAATTCCAGAATGCAAGATCTAAGGCTTCTGGAGTTGATACTATTATCTCTGCAGATGCAGATAAACCATTCGATCGGTCAAAAGTTTTCCAGCAATATTAAACTACAAATTCTTAAGCAATGTCTAAAGGGAAAGCTTAGAATCAAAGGCAACGGGAAATATCGTTATGTTTTCAGATTTCCTGTGTGACTTGTGGAACATAAATCATGAAGAGTGATTAAAGCGAGATATTGGCTAATTAGCAACACCTTAATCAGCAATGAAGAGCGGCTAGACAAAGGAAATCCAAGAGAATAAAGGAAAGCGAGAATGGTTTAGAAAAATGGTAAGAATTTAAGACCGGTGCAGCATGCCTGAACGTGGGTAGATTAAGCTGGCCTTTTGCTACCACGGGACTTGTTCCAATGTGGCCCGCAAGTGTGGTAAATGCCTGAAGGGTAATGAAAGGCCTGGTGGGAACCTCTGAAGTCCGTTTGCCCAATATGGAGGTTTCCTGGGCATTCACTGACCTCCTTACTTTCATGTCATTGCGTTGGAATTAGCCCGATATAAACCGTCAAAGCAAATGAATTAAAACAGATTTACCTATGTTCTGTTACAGATGTTCTATTACAGACAAATTCCTGTCGTCAGTGATAAACGAAAGAAGAAAATCATTCGGATACGCAGGAATCAGGTTTTTGTTCATACGTTATTTATGCAATTTAGAAGAAAATTAAACCTGTGAATGTGATGATGACCTCATACAATTAATACTTATGGGGTTTTATAAGCGCACGCGTATTATTCACTTGACTAAAGATTGCTTGAGTAAGATTGTTGATACGTCCCTAGTAACTTTCATTTCTATAGTCTCAAGATTTTCGTCTTTTGTCGTACCATGTGTTTATTTTTACTCAAGATTTTCGTCTGTTGTCGTACCATGTGTTTGTTTTTAGACTCCCCTAACAAATATCATGGAAGCCATTTTCCTTCTTATATATTTGCGCCTCTTTTCTACGTAATCTTTAGTTTGTCTTTCTTCGAGTATGAACCAGATGGGTAAAAATATCTTTCTTCCAAAAGTCCATCTTCTTGCACTTAAAAATTTATTATAATCTGCACGAAATCTCCCTATCATTCGAACACCACCACAACATTCAAACAATGCGATTGTGTATCGGAGAGAGTAGTTTCATATACAATTCTCTATTGTTTTTCATAGCACCGCATCCCGACGGTATACAATCCCATGAATATACATCTTGCTCCTCTGCTCCCTGCAATAGTATTACTGTGTGTGGTTAGTTTAACATCATTCAGTTCCGAAGCGATAATACTACATCAATCGTATAGGGATTATACATTGTTGCTACTGTTGTCTCTGACAGAAGAAAAATATCTCTCTCTCTCTCTCTCTCTCTCTCTCTCTCTCTCTCTCTCTCTCTCTCCAGGAGAGGAGAGGGAATCAGAAGTGATACGACACTCCGTTGCTACTAATTATTAGATTAAAATTCACGAGCATAAAGATACGTGCTTATTCGTGTCAAGGACATAAAATAGGTACTTATACGTGTCAAGGATTATGAACATGACTGATTAAGCTTATCGTAACATTTATATGTCGGCAGGAGCGCTGGCAACTTGTTTTTTTATGCAAATATAGGCTACATATATGAAATTCACTATTAATAATAAATTTTCCACAATATCGTAAATATGTTCGTGGACTCCCTCAGGGAAAAGAATACAGTGCAAAATATTACACTGGTTACTCTGACTGATGATAATAATTAAATAATAATAAATAATAATAATAATAATAATAATAATAATAATAATAATAATCAATAATTGGGAAGAAAGTGTATTGGGATTAAAAATAAATAAGATATATATATACATATATATACACTATATATATGCATATGTATATATATATATATATATATATATATATATATATATATATTATATATAATATATCTATATTATATATATATGATTGTGCCAGCCATGTAAAGTGAATATTCAGCACTACAAAGAATTATTTTACATATTTTCTCAAAAAAATCAACTTTTATTTTTTTAAATTCGATCAATATTTTTTATAGTACAAACACTTAATATACCGCTACAGAATGACACATTATGTAAGACGACGTAATATATAAAATTCGCTTTGCAAGGCGTATGAAAGAACACGGAATTGCAAAACTCTCTCTCTCTCTCTCTCTCTCTCTCTCTGAATATTTTCCCCTGATTTATTTCCTCCGCACGCAAATATATTTCCTGTCCATTTCGCTCCCCTAAAAGAGGCCGGAGACTCTTCTGTTTTCCCTCCCAATTTAAATCCGTCTGATTCTTTCCTTTTCTTATCCGGGAAGTCGGGGGAGAATTTCCCCCCAAGCCAAGCGAACCGAGAAAGTCGGACAAATAAAAAGGCGGGGAACAACAACAAAAAATCCCTCCTCGAGGCAAAAACAAACAGCTGTGGAATTCTCCGCGGGGCAAAATTCGCCCTGGGGGATTTAAGCACGAACCGGGAGCCATAAAGTAGAATTCTCGGTCGTAAAGAAATCTTGTTATGC
>NC_061093.1:23680139-23682639 GCF_015104395.2 Macrobrachium nipponense | reverse complement strand
CGTGCTAAAATCTACGGCCAAATAGATCCTTGTTTCGCCAATAAAAATTAAAATAAATACGCTGTATTTCATTACAAATAATTTTCCTGTATTGTTTAACATGCACATTATTTATGTTTTACACTTTCATTCTGTAAATAAATCACAAATACCCTATCCTAAAATTCCGTTACCTTTAGCTCAACGCGAAACACCTTTTTCAGACCTTTGTAGGCTCTTCCACAGCATACTTTATAGGCTTACTCCCCGAGTAAGCGAAACTAAACGAATATTCGAAAACGAATATGGTTTTCGCTTCTCCAAACTCGTATTCCGTAATGCAGGATTTTCGTAATCCTTTTAACGCTCGGCAGCTGAATGGCGTCGTTTCTTATTCCCTTTATTTAGTAAGAATGCACAAATATGGTCTGCACTTACGGCCCTGCCCTCTTTCCCCTGGATTTCTCCCCCTATGGAAACCTTTTTCCTAAACTTTATGAATATGGCCCATTCTTAAAAAGCTTCTCTTATAAATAAAGAACTGGCACGCGCCCGAACACAAAGCCCCACACACATACACACACACACATATATATAATATAATATTATACATTATATAATATATTATCCATATTCTAAAAGAAGATAAAATATATAGATTATAGAGATACTATATATTACAGTAAAATATATATACATATATATAACTTATATATATATATACTATCATATATATAATACTATAGTATCCATGATATATAATAATATATATATAATATTATTATATATCTAGATATTAGGAACTACTTTATCCCACCACCCCCCCTGTGATTCATATAAATTTATTCCAAGCTACAAATGTCCTTTGATATCTAATTCGCTCTACCTCGAAATAAACATATATGAAAATAATATTAATTCCGAGGTAGATCGAATTAGATAATGAAGGACATTTGTAGCTCGAATAAAATATATATATATATATATATATATATATATATATATATATATATATATATGTGTGTGTGTGTGTGTGTGTGTGTATACATGTATGAATGTATGTATATTTTTGTATGTAGTTACACCTCTATAAATGCTTTATTCCTCTCCTGTAGATTCAATATATACAAATTATTTATTAGACAAAATGAAGTATGTGCGTCCAAAAAAATCTTTAAAAGACAAAACCGACACGACATCGTCTTCTGAAAATGATCTTCGCATTTCCACCTTAAATTCCTGGGCACTGGCCCTCTCAAGAACCGAACGGCTTGAAATACAAAGGTGCAGCCGTAACGCCTCTTGCAGAGGATGGCACGAGGGGGGAAAGAAGCGACCCCCTTGACCCAGGCAGCGTTAGGGAAGGACGAGGACCGACGGAAAATGAGAAGAGGAATAAAGTTGGGTAAAGACTGACCGGGTCAGGACTCAGTAACACACGCACACACGCACACACACATATGTACACACGCCCTCTGGTCTCGCCGCTTTACTCAGGCCACCACTAACACCGTCAGATAGAACCGCATGGACGGTTCGAAGAAACAATGCAACTTTAAACAACAATAACCCCACGTAGAGGTCCCTCCTCTCTAAACCCCCACCCCCCACCCCCACACACACACACAACCCCCACCCAGCAGACCACCTTTCCCTCCCTACCCCTCAACCCCCTCCCCGGACTCGGCCCAAAACCCTCGCTTACGACCCAAATCCATGACGGCGATAGGGGGAATCTTTACTTCGACGGCCGTATGGCACAGTAGCTGACGGTGCTGTCACTTCAGGAGAGGAGCTGATGGCAGCAGCATTACCGAGGGCAGCGAGTCAGGAGAGTCTGGAGTCGAGAAAATTGCTGCCATTGACCTGGAAAGTACCTCTGGAGTTTTGCATCGGCAAATATTCTATGACGTCATGACTTTGGCTCCCGTGGAATAAATGGGGATTCGTTTTTAACCAAATTCCCACGAAAGAGTCAAGAGGACTAAAATCGTATCAGAAACTGAGGACAAAACAAAATACTTGGCCTTTACTGGAAACAGGGGCCAGACGATAATCTAAATTAGCGAAGATTTAAACATCCTCGTTTCAGAGAAGTTAATTAGGAAACAAAAGCCTGATTTCATTAAGCTTTGAAGGGGCGAGCTGGAATGGATTCTTATTCCAATGCTTATTTGTTTGCATGTTTTAATCCCTCCATTAGCTCACATGTTTGTACCATTAGGCAAGATTCATAATACCAGGAGGCTTAAAGACGCAGTAAACATCATGAAATTTCCATAGAAACAAAAGTAGGTATATATTCACCTTTCATATTTAAAACCTGTTTTTATAAATGATTTCGGACTTTCTGTTCACTATTATCTCTATTATCTAAATAGTCTTTGGAGTGGACTTTCGTCACCTGATATAGTTAAAATATTACATATTAATTGAAAGAACCTTAATAATAAGGCTTAGATTACAAGTTTTCAAAAGCTGTTTTACGAAATAAAATTATTTTTTCCAGTTTTATTTTACG
>NC_061093.1:23675139-23677639 GCF_015104395.2 Macrobrachium nipponense | reverse complement strand
AATCGCAAAATAAAAAAAGTACAATAGAAAACGGGGTTTTGTACCTGAAAGCTTCGCTGTCTGAAATGTAGTCCAAAAATTTCTCATGTTTTCGAAATATGCCTGACACGTGTTTGTTTGTTTGTTTGATTATGATTTGTTCGTGTTGCATAAATTGGTTCACGTATTCGTTCATGAGCTAAAAAAGACGCTAAAGAAGGTTCGCGTTGTTATTTCACTGGATAAGAGTCACGATGTCAGGACGGTTCTCCTTGACGCCGTGACAATATCAGTCAGCGTCAGTGTAAGCATCCAGGATGTATCTTTTCAAGCATTAGTTTAACCTCGAAATCGACCAAAAAGTTACAATAAAGATAAGTAGACGCCCCAGATTTATCTATTCCAAGTATGTTTATCTTTATCAAAATAGATGGATTACCAGCCTTCTCCGAAATCTCAGTAAAGATTGAGTATATCATTATGAATATCACTCTCAAATTCTTCTTCCGTCCCTCCAACGAACACGCAGCTATAGTAGATTCACAATACCTGTGCATTTGATGTCTAGGCCCGTCCCTTACGACGCTCCTGATTGGCTGTTGATAAGCCAATCACAGGGCTGGAAAGCCTCAGTCTCTCTCGAGAGTTCACATATGCAGGATGTATGTTCCACCTCTCCTGAAGGATACTTTTGAAAGACCTATCCCTCAGGAGAGGTGGAACATACATATTGCCCATGTGAACTCTCGAGAGAGACTGAGGGTTTCCAGCCCTGTGATTGGCTTATCAACAGCCAATCAGGAGCGTCATAAGGGACGGATCTAGACACCAAATGCACGCTTATTGTGAATATACTATAGTAGCAACACTAATCGAATTCTTGTCTTTTGCTTCCTCAGAGTCATAAAGTCAATGACAGTATACAAAGTAAGCCCTGCCTCTCTGCCTGAGAAGTGGAACAAATAGATCAGACAGATTCCACGCCGTCAATAACTCTCGAGAGTGTATGTGTCGTTCCTGGGAAATGTAGGTCACGCAAGAATTTCGCCACCTGCATGTCGTAGAATATTGAAGCGGCCTTGTTAGCCCCTGATATCGGACTGAAAACATTGAAAGGTCATCGACCTGAATATTTCAAGAACGAATTGAAGGTTGCATAGCTCTGGCGGCAGAATGAGATCGAACGTTGGCAATCGAATGCCCATGATAGTACTCCACCCTGCAGGATTAGATGAGTACCTCTGATTCGGTTTATATCACCTGGCTGCTCACCTGTGCATTATGATTCGCTCATACGTCTGGAATGTTACAAGATTGATTCATTTTTTAAAATCTACTTTGGTGCTTTAACGAACTGTAAATTTAGAAGTCGTTAAATAAAAACTAATTGCAAGAAATGGGAGGAATTCAGCATATAAAACCACATAGTATTTCGCTTCTTTTCACATTGTTGCAGTAGTGATAATCATAGAGTACCTTTTCCATAACAACAACAAGGCATGATCTGACCTCCAGCTTACTCAGGTGCGTGCTAAACTCTATGGTCAAATAGCGCATTGTTTCACCAACAAAAATTTAAATAAACATGACATATTCACAAATAATTGTCTTTACCTCAGCGCGAAACACCTTTTTCAGACCATTTTAGGCTTTCCATAGGCTAACCCTCCTCCCCCAACAAGAACAACAACGAAGTAGTTTGTAGGCTTACTGCCCGAGAAAGCAAAAATTATCTCAACTCCTTTGTTAACTGTGTTTCTCCCGTTTTTTGCGTTGTTATTCGTCTCAAAAATCTAATATTTGCATTACACCAAAAGCAAAATAGATGTCTATTTTAAATGCAATTCTGTGACAATAAATGCAAATCAGAACGAGAGAGAGAGAGAGAGAGAGAGAGAGAGAGATTGAATTGAATTGAATATAGAATTTAGGCCAGTGGCCAAGCGCTGGAACCTATGAGGTCATTCAGAGCTGAAAGGGAAATCGAAGATTTTTGAAAGGTGTAACAGGAGGAAAATTCGCAGTTCCACTACAACTCACCTGTTACAAAGGTTGGAGGGTCAGATGGAAGAAAGAATATGAACGAAGGTACAGTAAAAGGTATGAAAGATGTTGCAGCTAGGGGCCGAGGGGACGCTGGAAAGACCCATAAGTGAGGTGCACTGACGGCACTAACCACCTACGAGAGAGAGAGAGAGAGAGAGAGAGAGAGAGAGAGAGAGAGAGACGTAAAAAAACCAGAAGCTATCAGTACTCTTTTAGTTTCTTAGCACAGGAGAAAAGTGTGATACAAGAAGGTTGTACTGTCTGAGAGAAAATATTAAGAAACCCCTAAAGTAATAATTGACATAACGTGGAAAACAGGAAGTAAACCTTTGTGTTATTTACACCATCATTATCATTTTATACTTCCTCTCCTTTTCCATCTCCCAGTTAACATGACCTTCTCTATCCTGGCATGCCGAAGAGACGAAATGAAGAGAGAGAGAGAGAGAGAGAGAGAGAGAGAGAGAGAGAGAGA
>NC_061093.1:23652639-23670139 GCF_015104395.2 Macrobrachium nipponense | reverse complement strand
AAAGAGAGAGAGAGAGAGAGAGAGAGAGAGAGAGAGAGAGAGAGATGCGGTTTGCGCTGAGCAAAATATCTTAACGGCAGCAGCGTCTGTGAGAATGGCAACATTTTTAAGAATTTTGTAGAGAGAAAATATCTGCTATGTTATGCAATATTTCTCTCACCCTTCCTTTGTCAGCGAAGCGAAACTAGGAAAAGAAGTGTGTGCCAAGAATATTGCCAACTCTGGGAGATGTTTTGGCAAAAGATGTTTTGGCTCACTGAGCCCAAACTTTGACGTTTGAGAATGCACTCCAGGTAGAAAGGAAGCGACGCAGATGACCGATGTTTGGGGTTTGACAAAACTGACAGCGAACTGGAGACATAAATTCTATCTAAATTATTCGCCATAAACAGTGTAATGTTATGTAAATAACCATATGAATTAAATGGATAAAAAACGCGATAACATATACAAAACAAAAATCAGCATTACTGAACCAAATATACAACGTTAAAATAGATAAATAGGAAAATATATATAGGATCTAATTAATTAAATTTGCAGACTTATGTAAATGAACATATGAGTGACTGGGAGATAACGCAACTTTATGCAGAAAACGGAAAAAAACTGTATTACTGAATGAGATAAATGTGCAATTTTACACAAAGAAAGAGAAGACAGAAAATGCCGTATTATGGAATGCGATAAATATGCAATGTTATTATAAAAAAATAATGCAGAAAAATTGGCATTGCTAAATTAGAGAAATACGCAACCTCGTAATAAACAAAAAGGAACAGATCCTTATTATGGAATGAGAGAAATAGCACCGTCAAGATAAATGAAAAGGAAAAAAACCGCTATTAATGAAAGAGGGAAATAGAACCGTTGAAATAAATAAATAAGAAAAAATCGCTATTAATAAATGAGAGAAATAAAACCGTCAAAATAAAATAAAGTGGAAAAAATCTTATTGCTGAATGAGAGAAATAGCACCTTCGAAACAAATAAACAGGAAAAAAATCCTTATGAATGATAGGAACAGCACCGTCGAAATGAACAAACAGGAAAGAAATGTTAATGAATGAGAGAAATAGCACTGTTGAAGTAAATAAACAGGATAAAAATTCTTATGAATGAGAGAAACAGCACTATTGAAGTAACTAAACAGGATAAAAATTCTTATGAATGAGAGAAATAGCATCGTCGAAATAAGCAAACGGGAAAAAATTGCTAATAATGAATGAGAGAAATAGCCCCGTTGAAGTAAATAAACAGGATAAAAATCCTTATTAGTGAATGAGAGAAATCGCACCGTCGAAATAAACAGAAAAAAAATCCTTATTAGTGAATGAGAGAAATCGCACCGTCGAAATAAATAAACAGGAAAAAATTCCTTAGACTGATTGAGAGAAATAGCACCGTCGAAATAAATATACATGAAAAAGTCCTTATTATTGAATGAGAGACACAGCACTGTCGAAATAAATAAACAGGAAAAATTCCTTACGACTGAATAAGAGAAATAGCACCGTCGTAATAAATAAACACGAAAGAACCCGTGTTTGCGAATGAGAGAAATAGCACCGTCGTAATAAATAAACACGAAAGAACCTGTATTTCCGAATGAGAGAAATAGCACCACCGGAATAAATAAACAGGGAAAATTTCTTATTAATGAATGAGATAAATAGCACCGTAGCACCGTCGTAATATATAAACAGGGAAAACTCCTTATTAATGAATGAGAGAAACAGCACCGTCGTAATAAATAAACACGAAAAACCCCGTATTGACGAATGAGAGAAATAGCACCGTCGAAATAAATTTTTTTTTTTAAATCCTTATGTATGGACGATTGTAATAACTGTCGAAATAAATAAACAGGAACAAAAATCGCTATGAATGAATGAGGGAAATGAAGGGAACGAGAGGAAGTCGGCGCCGGGCCAATGATAGGGCGAAGGAGATCGAGAAAGGCCGAGTCGCGAGGTATTATTGACATCTCGTTCAGAAGCCTCTCTCTCTCTCTCTCTCTCTCTCTCTCTCTCTCTCTCTCTCTTCGGGCGACTTTCAATGGCATGTGTATAATCGTGTCAACAAGGAATTCGCCCAGTAGCCAACAGCCGCCCAAAGCGTTCGTCTGACTGTTTGCCCGGCCGCCGATCGAACGAAACACGCAGTTTGCCCAGTTGGCTGGAGCGTTTTCATATCGAGTGCGCTTTCTGGTCGTCGCTTCTCTCTCGGGGTCTTGGTTGCGTCTCTAAAAGGACCCTGGACGGACTCAACTCGACTGGTTGTTTTTCATTTGGTGGTTTTGTTCGTTGTCAGGTTAAAACCTCGAAAGAACTGAAATCTCTCAAGGGAAGTGACTTTAACTTTGTAGTTTCGTCTTCCATGGTCGCCCTCACGTAGGGGCAAGGGGTCACTTGGCCCCTCCGGAAATCCTCGAAACAAAAAAAAATAATAAATAAAATATAATATATATATATATATATATATATATTGTGTGTGTGTGTGTAAATGCTTTATTCATTAAAGAAATGCAGGCACTGATACTGTTTTTGGAATTAACCCACTTGTTCAAAGGGTCAAGTGTTTGTCTGCTTGATACCCGCATGTATGTATTAAGATTTGCACCCTCCTTCCCCCTCCCCTCCTCCCCCGCCCACCCGCATCCTGGAAAATATGCTGCGAACGCCCATGGTTTCTACTCAGCTGTTATGATTTACATATAAGGTTTCATTCCAAGCGTACGTTCAAAGTCATCCTAGTTCATAAAAGCCATTATTCGATGTGTCTTACTTCACAAGAACTTGCAGGAGTGTTTCTATTTCTAGTAGAATTATACTCTGATTTCAAAAGTCTCGAAGCAATGTCAGGTCATTCGATGGAATTGCGAGTATAAGGTTTATCGCCCTACAGTTAGGCCCTCTAATTGAACCGTAACAGAAACCGTTCCCATTCTTCAATAATAAAAAATATATTTTTTTTAATACCTGCTATACTTGAATGGAAAGCTAAATGATTTCGTTCGCTTTATAAACAAGTAGAGAGAGAACCAGCAAAAATTTGAATAGAAACGAAATGGTGCTCTCATCGATTAAATGGTATAAAAGCCGTTGTCAAAGAGCCTAGTGATTAATGCTCACGCAAAGCTATTCTAGTACTGGTCGAACAGTAGTTATCGCGTGTTGTCAGTGCAAACAGTTTGCTGTTATACTAACATTAAAGGCTAACATGACGAGACTTTGAGGTCTATCTTTCTCTTCATAAAAGGCATATTATCACATTGGCTTCATTTGGGTGTCAGGTCATGCAATAGTTTGTGAGCAGCTTCAACATATTTTGGTTAGGATTATCCACCCTTACGCATAATTTGGGGAGGCTCCTCTGTTTTGATTTTCTGAAAAGAATAAAGTAAAAACCATTCATCTGCTCGATAATGCAATTCTCATTTCACTCTTCGACCCTACCGTTTATTCAGAGCTTTCTGAATGTACTGTAAACGTTAATATACTATAGCTTTACGGTATGTGGCCACTAAAATCCTACAGACACCACGCCTGAGTTAGATACGGGAAACATGCGAACTTTCCTTTCTCATCGAAGCACGATATCTACATATCCTAGAGAAAGAGAGAGAGCGAGAGAGAAAGAGAGAGGGAAGTTGGGGGGAGTTCCAGCTAGCCTTCTGAAGTTTAAAAATTCATATTCCCTCATGCATGCGCATATCTGTCGAAATAAACTTAGCTCTGCTATCGTAATGTAAACGTTAATAAAGTAAAAAAAAAAATCGCTTAATTCTTTGCTTTATTGGCTGAAGAATATAGAATCCACTAGAATTTCATTGGGACTCTATACAATTTACAGTTCCAATGTCCTTAATATTGTTTACATAAATGCATGCATGCATGCGTGTATGTATGTGTGTGTGTGTGAGTGTATGGACTCGAAAGTTCGTTTAGGTTGAATCTCATATACCCCAAGTGTTTTACCCGGCTGTTGCTAGCAATATGCCATGCATGTTTATGTTAAACACACTTCATGTATATGAATGAACAGGACGTGAGCAGAGTAAAAGTCCTATAAAAGAGAGGGAACAAAGTAACTGAACTGCAAACTGATACCAAATGTGAATGCATAAATTTCCTGCTTACAAGATCGAGTGAAACATAATTATGACAATAATATGAGGTAAGGAAACAAACAGTCGCAACAGACCAATAGGTGAAAGGATTGAGAGAGAAACAAAGGGTAACAGAGAGGAATAAATTAATCTGCAAGGTCCAACTCCGAGGAATCTTTCCCAACTTAACCAATTCAATAATATCGTCCATAAAGAACAGAAACAATTAACCTAAAGCTACACCTCCAATGAAGGATATCAGATTACCCTCCCCTGGTCGTCAGCACCACGAAGTCTGCCTCACAAACTTGATTTCCAGACTCTGGCGAGAGGAGGAAGTTTGTTGTTGCACACGGAACGGACAAAGGCTTTGCAAACACCCGGCTGTTGGCCGGACTCTGCAAACGTGATTGCGAAACCGATATGATCTCATTTATGCACAAAGCCTCTGGCAATTACTTGAGGGAGTGGTCATTGTTCTGTTTTCCGTCCTGTTTACTTGATACAAAAGGGGACACTGGGGTTTAAGGTGCTTTGGGAGAGATGAGTTCATTCGTTATGCAAATGCATGTATATTTGTATAGACGTATATGTATATATGCATATATATGTATGGGTGCGTGTGAGCAGACACACATATTATATATATATATATATATATATATATATATATATATATGTGTGTGTGTGTGTGTGTGTAGATGTATATATATATATATTATATATATATATATATATATATATATATATATATACATATATAGCCAAGGCTACAGCAAAATAAAAGTAGGAGTACCGCCGAGCAATTTCGTGTTATTTTAACAACATTTTCGAGGTACAATGCTAAAAACACAGAGAACATTGTGATACGAAAATGTGCTGAAATAACACGAAAGTGCTCGGTACTCCTTTTATTTTTCTTGTGGCCTTGGCTAAATATATTGTCACGCGCTATTTAGGGATACATAAGCATATATATATATATATATATATATATATATATATATATATATAGATATATATATATATATATATAGTTATGTTATTAGCAAAAGCAGCTTCTACAATTTACTGGCAAATCTTCAGATGTTTCCCATGCTTTGTCCAGTCTTCAGGGACGAATAAATAATACTATTTATTCCTCCCTGAAGACGGGAAAAGCATGAAAAGCATTGGAGACATTTAAAGATTTCCTAGTAAACTGTAGACGCCACACATGCATTAGCACTTGAAAGAAAATGAAGAATAGACTATGCCAGGGAGTCTTACATATCAAATATGATATTGTAGCAAATTGAAATTAATCGGGTTAGTTGTGCAATACAAAATATATAAGACAGAGAAATTGTGCAATACAAAAAAATATAAGACAGAGAATTAATGAGAATTTTGTATAATGTATAAAACACCATCATGAACGAAAGACTCAATTGCAAAAATGTTTTCTTCAGAATTTTTTAGGATTAACGCCCTACCTCTTCTATCTCTGGTTCGAACAAGTGGGCATTCCCACGACTTGTTGCGTCTATATGCAATGCCATTCCAATCACGTGGGTACTCGGAGCGCCGTCCACCATCCAAAATCAGTTATGTTTAGATTTATTCCGCCCATAGAGGTTATTTCAGGGTTCAAATTCATGGCTGCGCCAGCCCTTGGGTTGTCGGAAACATGAGTCCCGATGAAGACGGACTTCCGTGCCTGAGACTCCCTACTTGGCCAAAACCAAAGTTCATTTTCTTTCTTATTCCTCTAATAAGACTTTGGCCGCAGAACAACCCCCCCCCCCGAGACGCCCCCCCTTTTTTGTGGGGAGGGGGACTTTTCTTAATATTGAAAAGATACGCTTTGCACAGTTGAGGCATCCAGCCTTGTTAGAACGTGAATCCTGAGTCACCTCTCTTCTTGTGGTACTACTAGCAGAGATTTTTAAGATTAGATCTCGAAAACCGACCTCAAACTGTCTTGATTTATAGTTGTCTTACTTTTAATCTATCAATACTATATATATATATATATATATATATATATATATATATATATATATATATATATATATATATATATATATATATCAAGCATAAAAGGCCCATTAAAACACTTTGCTTTAAAGCTAAGGACTATATTTCGGTGGTCTGACTACCACCCTTATCAAGCAGTGAATGACAGAAGAAGTTACATTGGCGAAGTACTCGTACCGTTAGGAGATGCCTGGTGCCGTCGCTGATATGCCGTAGGTTCTGTTAATTTTTTAATCCTCTTCCTTACGGCAACGATGAAGAGGATTAAGACAATTAACAGAACCTACTGCAGCTCAGCGACGGCGCCAGGCATCACCTAAGGGCATATCTCCCACAATACATTTCGCCTATGTAACTTCTTCTTTCACTGTTTCATAAGGGTAGTAGTCAGACCACCGAAATATAGTCCTTAGCTTTAAAGCAACGTGTTTTAATGGGCCTTTTATACTTGAGACATATCCTGCTTTAACAGAAGAATTTATTTACATTATATATATATATATATATGTGTGTGTGTGTGTGTGTGTGTGAGTGTGTGTGTGTGTGTATACATATATACTTGTGCTATATGAAAAGTGATCGATTAATAAGTAAGACATAAATGTATATGTTATATTCATACATATCTTGATATATATGTATGTGTGTGTGTGTGTTATAAATAATTGGCTATCAATATTACCTCGTCAGTGAAGATCACATGATCAGTACAGGTTTGGGTTTTGAGGGGGGGGGGGGGGGGGGGGGCTGTAGTTAAATGGGGTACTTATCGGGTGGTGATTTGGTCCATTCCCTAAAAACCTCTTTCAACCAATTTGACATAATAGTAAACCTACTTGTCTTATCGTTTATTATAACAGTAAACCTACCAAGAATGATCAATTTACCTCTTTTGTTAGCAACTTTGCTTTCTGTCTTCATTTACCTATATACTTCCAATTATCGCTTCTTTTCATGACATGCTTTTTTTATCGTCAGCTTTTCCCCGAGGGCATTGCATTCCGAAAGAGCTTCCTTTGATCCCCGCCATAAAATCTTCAGTCATTACGAAATCAAATTACTGCAGTACCTCGATTCTATCTTCCCTCTTTGTTTCAATAACCGGGAAAACTGCGCTACCGTTTATAATTTCCCTCAATTCGCAATTAATATCTCAACAGTTTAATATACTTGGGGCCCTGAGGAGGGGAAGCCAGAAGAAGAGCTATTCAGCTTCCAAAGATTATCCGAGAGAGAGAGAGAGAGAGAGAGAGAGAGAGAGAGAGAGAGAGAGAATCATTCTAACAATTATTTCCATTTCATCTTCCTCCAGTCTCGACTTCCCCTTTATGCAAACTGGCCCCTCTCTCTCTCTCTCTCTCTCTCTCTCTCTCTCTCTCTCTCTCTGTAGAATCAGCCCGTTTTGCTTCCCCTCAATCGCCGAAGACTCGAAGCACCTGCAGTGAAGTACTACTACAACCTCCCCTACAGATTGCCGCTAAGTTTATTGCGAGAGAATGGACGGGAGTCGAGAAGGCTGGGCAAACACGCGTCCTCTCCTCCCTTCCACCCAGACGATGCTCATTTGTTTATCTGTTTTAACTCCGACCGGACTTCCAGAATGACGAGCGCATTCCCCCTTTCCAGAATTATTACCTGTCCTCCCGGATCCCTATTATACCTTTTCCCTCACTCCCTCCCCTCCCGCCCTCCCTTCTTATCATTCAATAACGTTCCTTTCGTTTCTCGAAATAGTTATGGAAATGATTCGCTCCGTAATTACTCGACACTTTCTTGCCTCGTCGTAGTAGTATAACTTACCCCTTCCAAAGGGGATGGTGTTGAAGTCGTTTGGCTCAAAGAGTTTCGTGAAAGGGTTTCCGACGGATCCCAGGTTTATCATTATCCTGAATGTTTTCACTTTATGTGAATTCGAAGTGGTCATTATCTTTATATATATATATATATATATATATTATATATATATATATATATATATGTGTGTGTGTGTGTGTGTGTGTGTGTGTGTGTATGCATATATGTAAGTATATATAAACATATATATATAATATTTTCTTGTTATTACTTTGTTAATGTTTGTTTGTAACTGAATCATTACCATCTTCGAGCCCATAATAAGAAATATCATTATAATGATGCAGTCTGCTATTGTGGCTGTCACTGTCATAATCAATATGGCCATGGCTCAAACGCTGGCGTGATTTAATCTCTTACACTTTCTTGAATTAGTTTCAGTCTAGTTACAGCTTTACATACATATCTTTATGGCACACGAAAACTCCTTTTTTTTTTTTTTTTTTTTTTTTTTTTTTTTTTTTTTTACTGGTCTAGTAATATCAAACTCTGCTTTGTTCATGAAAAGTCCGCAACTACATCAATACAACTTTAAACAGTAATACAATTTACTGATAAAATTGTGGATTTTTCATGAATAAGAATTCATGCACGACACTGAGAATTCTTTAACGATACCCAGGTTTTCAAGTTCCCGATGCTTTTGGCAATTATACAAAACAAGAAGCTTCTACCCACCGGCACATATGGTTCATTTGTGTCATCATAAGTACCACAAGAAAAAGAATCACATAACAGGAAAGGAGACTAAGCAATGAGATACAAGCTAACCTATTCTAGTGCGCTGTGCCCTTCCAGGCTAGGGAAAGGAGTAGCATCCTGGAACCTTCCTTCTCTTCAAATTGATGCGTCCAAACCTAACCCTCCATTGCCCAGTCCAACTTTGTTCACCAAGTTTATATAGGTCGAGGACTCTGGGCTGTTGGAATGCAATAAGTCTTACGCTAGAGAGAGAGAGAGAGAGAGAGAGAGAGAGAGAGAGAGAGAGAATTTGACGTCGTCATCGTGATTACTGTGGTCTTACTATCTGAACAAAATACGCACATGACTCTCCAAGTACACGACTACTGGATTTTCTTTCAACATTCTGATAAAATGTTTCATATACCTAATTGTTTGAAATATAAAGATTGTTATATTATTCTTCTTTGGGTGCCCAATTCCTTGCTAAGTGTACATGGGTTATAGTAGCGACGCCAGATGAACAAGTCATTCAGTCAGTATATGTGTTATCGGGGATAAATCAACTCCAGTTGCTGCAAACGATAAATACAGATAAAAGAAACTTTTATATACAGTAATATATATACACATACATGCATATGTATATACATACATATACGTGTATAAATATATATAGTATTAATATATATATATAATATATATATATATATATATATACCATTCAGTATATAAAAAAGCTATTTAATTCCATCAGCGAGGCGTAAGCATCTGCTAAACGCGCGAAAAGATAACGATTTTACCAGAGGTCACAATGATTAAAGTTTTATCTGCATTTATCGTTCTGCAGGAATTGATTTAGTCCCGATAACACACACACACACACACACACACACACCTATATATATATATATATGTACATATATGTAAAATATACATATGTATTATACATGCAATAACTACACTATAACAAACTTTATTACTGCTTGCGTACACTTTTTCGTTTGCTTAAATCTGTGGAAAATACATAATAAATGTTAATCAACTCCATATTTCGTGGAATGATTTATTCGAATGACAGCTGAGTTACATTCAGAATTAAACCTAAGTTCTTTTTCAAGAAGGATAAGATATGTGTTCCATGAAAATATTTTTGGGATCAGAATTAGATATTGATTTTGAATGCCAACAATCTCCCTTAATACTGCTAAAAATTTAAAAGGAAAATCCAACTGAATATGTTTGATGGAGGCCATTGCAAATATTCAACAGCAATTCTCAATATTTGCTCGCAGTTAATAAGACAGAGGAAAAGGTAATTTGGAAAAATGTGGGGCCATCATCAACTCCAAACTAAAAAAATAAAAAATAAAAAAAAAGACATATTCCTCTGAAATTAGTTCGACGAAAAAGCAAAAATCATAACTCGACGAAAAAATGACAAAATAGAAAAAAAAAGAATCCTCATCGGTCACTTCCCAAAAATAAAATAAAAAAATTAAAAAAGCGCTGTTTTGGAATTGTTTGTGAGCGAAAGCAAAATCTGTCCCGCCATCTGCTGCTCCTGTTTTGAAAATAAACTATTATAACAGCGAACTGAAAACAAGAATTTTTTTTAAAAACAAGAATTATCACCCCCAGCATCCCCTACCCATCCTTCCCCCTCCACACCCCCGCCTCCCAAAGAGGGGAAAAATTCCCAAGTATAAAATAGGAAGAAATTTTATACACGAGTGATTGTGGGGGAATATATAATGAAGGAGTGGTTGCAAGATTTCATGGTTATTCATTTTTCTTGATTATCCTTAATGAAGAGTGAATTGGACAAAGAGGAAAAAAAGCTATTTGCATTCGAAACATTACCATTGCAAATGAACTCACGGAAAAAAAGAATGATTTTCTTCTCTCTGCTTCTTTCTTTTTTTTTCTTAATGGGAAAGAAAAGGGAAAGATTCTGGAAAGTTTATGTGCCTCGTCCTGATTAGTGAAACTACATTTGACGTCCCTGGTTCCTTCTGCCTTTATTGCTTCGGACGGCTTGGAAAATATTTCCCGCCCCCCAAGCCGGCCCCACCCCCGTCTTTTAATGTTTTACGTCACTTTCCTGAAAGTTGAGTTTTCCCAGCTTACCTCAAACTTTACTTTCTTCATATTGTTACCCTTCCTCACTTTATCTGTGTTCTTATTAGCCTCGTACAGAAGCAGAAAGAATGACTTTTCAAAAGTTCGGCCATCATTTTCAGAACACTCTAAGTGGATAGCAACATATCTCTTCCTGGATGTGTCCGAAATCTATCAGGGCGCCAGCTGGAAGTTGTCCATTGCTGACAAATGTTATTCCGCGAGTTCTTTACAGTCTAGGTTGCAAGATAATGCAATAAAATACTGCTGGAGATACAATACAACAAGCAGGCTCTGATGGAGTTTCATATGCGAGAGAGGGCTATGAAAAATCAATATGGCTTCTTATGCACAGCTCGTGATTTCTGCATTGTATCACTGGAAGGAAAACTCTCCAATTAACTTCAGAAGTTTTCTCCATTCGAGACGCTAGGCCAGAGGTGGCCAAACAGTCGATCGCGGCCAAATGTTTGGTCGATCGCCGTTCTTCCACAATCTTATATAAACAAACAAAAACACAAGCATAATATATATAAGTTAGGCAATTGCACTCATGTTTTATCATACTGTGACGCTATTTGTTTTTTCCCCACGTAATAATATATAATTATGTAGTATGGTGGATCGTCAAAGAGTTTCAGTCTTTAAAGTAGATCTCGGAGTCCAAAAGCCTAGCCATCCCTCTGCCAGGCAATTCATCAATTTCTGGGGATTTATAAGTAAACATTTCCTTAACTGGTATAATAAGATTATATTGAATATAGCTAAATAGTTCAGAAAAGAAAAAGCACAAAGGTTAGAAGGAAAGTATAATCATTGTAAAAGAAAACAAAGATAAAAAAAATAATAAGATCCTTCAGTAATCTAGCGTGGCCTACGCTCCACTACTGTGCCTCAGTGGGTTCTAAACCCAATGAATTTTGTCATTCATTTCCTTCCTGAATTTGAGGATTCAGTGAAAAATAAATGCTAAATAAGGAAATGGAGATGTTCAGAGGAAAACAAAGCCAGAAATAAGAACAGAAAAAGGCTAAATGTTGTTGAGTGTGATCGGGATGACTGCAACAAATCACGTTTTGTTTGAGTTATTATTTGATGGACACGACCTTCAGAACCATTTTCCATTTTTCCTTTGTCAAACTGCGTAACAATTTTGATAAAAGTGACGACGATCATCCACTGGGTGCATATCGCTATATCCGTCAAGTATCCGGCGTTTTGTTGGTAATCCTCTTTCATTCGTTTGCGAATCGAAATATAATATTGTCGCTGCGAAAAGCAGAGGCGAAAGAAAACGGGATTAGTGTTTCTCCTCGCTGCTAATACTCTTCTAAGCCTCCACGTATGATGTATGAATACAAAGGAATTAAGAGAGATCAGATTTATACGCTAGATAATGAGAGCAGCGTTGGGACAGAGGAACCTTTTTGAAGTATCGGCTAAAAATCCCAGCATTTTCCGAGCAGATCTGCTGCTTTGTCATTGTTCTTTGACCCACATATTCAAAATAGGGTTTTGCGAATAAATCCGTCCGGTTTCAATGGCATTTTCATCCATTCAGTTGAAAAGGACCCCGGTTCCTTTTCAATTTCTGCTCTGGTTTATGCTCGGAATAGTTGGTGACCAAACGGTTAGCAGCGTCAATTCAGCGCAGTTTTTCTTTTTCCTTTTTTTCTTTCTTTTTTGGTTGTCCATTTGATATAATGAACAATCTATCACAATGTAAACAGAGGCAGCATCAACCAATGAATGATTACGACCCATGCTCCAAAAATCCTTTTCTTTGTACTGGTCCGAAATAAATAAGAATATACCGCAGAGGACAATTTAAAATAAGAGTGGCACATGAATACTTGTTACTGAAAGGTAACTTTGATATTGCACAAAAATGGCGAGTGGAATAGTGCTCTGCTCTGACAATGCTCAAAAAGACAAAGTGGACTAGTGCTCTGCTCTGGCAAAGCTCAAAGAGACAAAGTGGAATAGTGCTTCGACAACGCTCAAAGAGACAAAGTGAAATAGTGATCTAACAACGCTCACAGACAAAGTGAAATAGTGCTCTCACAACGCTCAGAGACAAACTTATTTTATCAATATAATATCTCCTTCAGTGTTCATAAGGAATTGTCTCTGGTAGAATCATGTCAATTGCAGAGTTGTTAACAGCACACCAAGTTTCCTAAGCTGGTATATGTTCCAATACTTTGTTATTGCTGCCATCTTATGGGTCGATATAATTTCTTTGCTTATAAAGTATACAACGATTTAGCACATGTGTTGCTGCAGTTATTCTGAATACTCCAAAATATGGGTCTGGACAATACATATTTTTTTCTTCTTTGCAAAATTAAACTGTAACTTTCTGAACACCCACACACGTTTCTGATTTGGGTATGACTTAGAAATACTGGCTTCAGTATCATATTTGATTTTACAACTGTCTGCTACCCTTAATAGCTCTTTAATGTTTTTATCACAAATGCTATAATTTTCAGAGTTGAAAATAATGATTTAACCTGTGAATACCTAAATTTATGCAAGGAAAATAGAACAACTGATAACACTTGAGTCCTTGCGAAAAAGAAAGTGGCAAAATACCTGGGTCATCGTCGTCGTCAGTATTCGGCAACCTGTTTTGTATCAAAGCTCCTTTGATTTTGTCCACTCTGAAATTAGCAGCCAGTTGAACCTTTAATGAAGCCATGTTGTTGAATAGCAAAATGCGCTCGGTGTCTGAGATTACTTTTCCGATAAGCATAAATTTCATCCTACCTAGATCCTGGCTTAATGGAATATGAAATTGGCTTCTGTTTATTGAAAGGCTTAGCGATAAAACTTGAGTACACACACACACACGCACACGCACACACTCACACACACTAAATTGTCTTTGAAAATACGGATAAACGATAAGATAACAAAAAGGTTTTGACGTAACGAAATATTATCCTCTTGTATGAGTATGTTGTGTGTGTTCGATACATACGCACACACACACACACATACACAAACTTCGCAAACAGCTTTCACTAAAAAAGAACTTTCTATCATAGCCAATCCTGATAACATTATGTGTCGTCAAAAATGAACAGAAATATTTAGGAGTATTAAATGCATCTTACATAACAAAATCACGAACGTACACAAATATAAAAAAAGAAAAGAATATAACTAGCACATTTTATTAACTCCACGGCTGTGATATTAATTAGAAGAGTATTACTTCGGATGAAGAATGTTTCCTGCCCTAAAGCGAAACCTACAGTATATATAAGCATTTGATTGCGTTTCATTTTTAATGAACAAGACTCTTTCTTATTAAAAAAAGAATTACACGCCAGTAAAAAAATTGTGGGACTTCGTCTTCGATTTTTTCAAGACGACGTTCGAGGTTTTTTTTCCTCAGAGGTGAATTTCATATTCTTGAAAAATATAGTTCCTTCACCTAACGCCCAGGGCGGACGCTCGGATATTGCGGGATCAAAAATCTCCCTTTTTTTTTCCCGCTGAATTTTGTCCGTCCTTCCGTGAAAACTCTCTATCAAATTCGACGAAATGCTTTTCTTGGTTGTGTTCCATTAAAAGAGGGAACATGGGGAACTTTTATTCTTTCTATCTTGTACTAAGGTCACTTCTCGACGATTCCTCGTCTTAATATTATTTGCTTCAACGAAGAAAAACATATGGACTAAGAAGCTGAGTAACTGGGTGAAGAGACTGAATCTTCGTATGACAAAAGATAAGGGTTCGACGTTCGTCCAAGCTAAAACAGGCGTTCTCTTCCGCCTTTCCAGACCTTTGTGAATTTTTCTTTAAAACCATCAATAGGTCGAACAATATTTGACCAATCGGACCCCGATCTCACAGGCGTCCGGTCCTTCCAGTTGCAGGATTCCCATCACCGTTGGAACTGAGATTGTTCGCATTCCAAGAAGACCCTACTTCAAGAAGTGGGAAGCCTAGAGAGAGAGAGAGAGAGAGGAGAGAGAGAGAGAGAGAGAAGGGGGGGATGTGGGGGTTAGGGCTCTCGTGATACAAAGAGATACTCTATGGTCAGGGAAAGGTGTTGGGAAGGTGGAAGGGTATGGGTGATTTTTCTGTCCCTGGAATCCAGCTGCAATTCCAGATTGGTTCCAGACACAGCCCTTTCAGGCGGCCCGACACCTTCGCGTAGATCGGCTTCAACAGCGTCATCGTTCGAACAGGGTTAAGGTTTTTGTTTCCTGAAAGCACTGGTTAGTTCCATGTATTGGAGGACGATGCGATGTCGAGTTTTGTATACTGCTCTTTGTAGCTGAGTTTGAATTTTTTTAATCATTGTACCAGACTGGAATTCCGAAGGTTTTATCGTAAGAACGTCAGTCACCTCATTTCATATTCTGGGGACAGTCGTTGTTATTTATCTTTTTTCTCCTACTGAACTGAATCTAATCAATCATAACTCGCAGTTAATGCAAACAAAATTCCTCTTCCTCATCTGTTATATTCAAAGTGGGGGACTGGTAATGAATTCAGTACAAAAATATAATTTCAGTCGCATTAGTATGAAAGAACTGTGGAATATGACGTTGAGTAGAGATTGTTTCTGTCTTCTTTTTTGATGACTGAATTATCTAAAGGTAATTGCAATTGGTAAATTAAAAGCATTCTTAATATATTTTAGCAATAGGTTACATGACCAATAAGAGAAGAATATTTGATTTACATTTTATCTGATCCTGAAACGTGACAAATTTATAATGTTATCAATAAGACCAATGACACGATAAAACAGAAATTTTAATATTTCCTGTAAATAAAAATAACCCAACGCAATTTGCCTCTTCAATCTTGGCATTATATACTCCTATGAGACCTCAATTCACTCTTCCTAAACAACTATCAAGATAACCCGCAACCAATCAGATACGTCAACCAACTCCTTTCCGAGACAGTTTCCCACGAAATCAATTAGAATTGACGATCGACTGCCGACTCAGAAATCCGAAATGCTTCTTCTTCTCACACTTTCCTCCCGTTCATTTAAATCAACCCCCAACAGAGCAGCCTAAAATGCTCTGAACATCCCGCTTAAACAAATAGACCCCGACACAGCTTACTGGCAACAATGCGTTGGCTGCAAAAACAGGTTAATGGAGATGAATGGCCAAATCTCAGCGTTTGCGATGCAGCCAATGGGAACGAGAATTCAGACGATGAAATCTTTCTGAGCAATCGAGTTGATCATTACACAAAATTGCTGTCTATTTGTAAATGCTTAACCTAGACTGAATAACGCCATTAGTTTTTATAACATACCCGTGACTGAAGGTTATAGCAGGCGAGTTATTTCGCACTTTTCACGTTATTGTTTCTCTGATGCAATCACATTTTCTGTTGGTTTAATCACAGAAAATCTCAGACAAGGGAGGTATGGACATCCTGCAACACCTCAACTGGCTAAAACTCACTGTCAGAAGAAATTAAATAAATAAATAATCAATCTGATAAATTAATATTTGCTACCTATATTGGAAGTACTCGGGATAACGAAATATTACTTTGACACCCATGTCAAAGGTGACATTGTGGGCTCACGCGACTCTTACCTATTAATACCGCGAGGGAACAAGGATTCAATTGAATTAAATATAGAATTTAAGCCAAAGGCCAAGCACTGGGACCTATGAGGTCATCCAGCGCTGAAACGGAAGCTGACAGTAAAAGGTTTGAAAGATGTAACAGGAGGAAAACCTCGCAGTTGCACCATGAATCAACTGTTGGGAGAGGGTGGAAAGTAAGATGGAAGAAAGAGAATATGAACGGAGGTACAGAAAAAGGAATGAAAGGGATTGCAGCTAAATAATGCCTACAGTGCACCGCATGAGGTGCACTGACGGCACTACCCCCCTACGGGAGAAAGAGAACAATGAACTTAAGTTTCTTCAACGCATGTTAAATCTAACTTCCCGAGATCGGAGGATTTGCAGTCAAGGCAACAAAAGGCTTCCCAAGTGACAAATTTTCTCTTCTTACAAATGTAAAATACTTCCTTTTTTGGAGTTTTACAAGAAATGTCAAAGTATGTTGGTTATCATAAGGGCATCAAATATGAAATCCGGTAATTCCACCAGGTAGAATACATTACCAAGTTAACTAATACAATTTATACATATTTTTTTTATTCACTGGTGAGTGGACTGGCGGAGTGACGCCATATATCATTGCCTTTGTTTATGATTCAGTCATTTAATTTTTCATTTATTAATCATATATATGTGTTGTGCTCCTAAGCAGTGAAGGTGAGCTGAAATCAAAGTTATGATAAATCACGAAGATTTCTCAAGTTCTCATCATAAATTTCATCAATGCCAAAGAATCTTAACCCACCTCGATTCAACTCCTTTAAAACAGCATCAGTAAGAAAATCGATGGCAATTCACGAGTCAGTTCAACGGAAGAGCGTGATTACCAACCAATTACGCCACCTATGATTTCTTTTCTAGTATCATTAACAAGGGAGAATAATGGAAAATTGTAGAAGGAAACCAAGCGACACAAACTTAACAGCAAATGTTCCTGACTGTTTATCATATCTTTGGGATTCCCTTACTTAAGAGACATTGTCGTAAGAGTAGGGATTCTCAAACTTTTGATGACTCCAGACCCCCAATGAACTGCCCAATATGGTTCCATACCCCCTTTGCTTGAGTCCACTTAAGTCCTGTTTGTTGA
>NC_061093.1:23645399-23652139 GCF_015104395.2 Macrobrachium nipponense | reverse complement strand
GTCCTGTTTGTTGACAATATAACTTGATGTACTTAGTTAATACTACATTAGGTATGAATAGCTAGGAATAGAACATAACAGAAAATCGAAAGTATTTATAGTTTTAAATAGTTATTCATTCACAAAATGTACCCATGTATACACTGACACATTAAAATCAAATATATACAAATATCCAGAGATCAAGCTTCTTACCCCAAGGGGTCTGAATACCCCCTGTTAAGAACCCCTGCGTTAGAGGATGCAAGACAAAGCTCACATTAACCTCTTGGATAATGAAACCTGAGATGCAAATGGGCTGAGTGGGTCAGAATGGGTTGAAAGAGAGAGAGTGTGTGTGTGAGGGGGGGGGGGCGGATGGGGAGGGCGGTATTAAGTCACTACAGGTCGCCAAGCGATGCGATGTATGATCCAGCCTCCCTTCGGCAGACCTGGGACCGACTCCATCCACGGCTTTCGAGATTTACGAGGTCGGCCAATTCCGCGCAAGCTATTTACTCGAAGCATCGATCAGATTCCGCAATACCCAGTGGGTTCTAAAGCCGAGTCAATTTACGGACCTATCTCTTTGGCAATGACTAGGGATGCTGGCATGGGGAAATTCCAGTTAAGATTCAGTCAGCTGGGAGAGCTTCGCGTTCGTGGGCTTTGTTGCTGTGAGGGTCATTTCTCTTGAAGGCGTTTTGTAGGCACTGATATTCATCTTTTTTTCTCCTATGAAGTAATGAGTGCGGATGCAGCAGCCATCGTTCAGATTATGACTGAAATGGTCTCTATTTTCTTGCAATTTATAGGTGCGCTTAACGAGTATTATTATTATTATTATTTTTATTAATTATTATTATTTTTTTTTTTTTTTTTTTTTTTTTTTTTTTTTTTTTTTTTTTGGTCTATCACAGTCCTCCAATTCGACTGGGTGGTATTTATAGTGTGGGGTTTCCGGGTTTGCATCCCTGCCTCCTTAGGAGTCCATCAACTTTTACTTACTAAGTGTGCCCGTTTTCTTAGGATCACACTCTTCTGCATGAGGCCCGAGCTAACTTCAGCCTCTAGTTTTCCAGATTCCTTTTCAGGGATCTTGGGGATCGTGCCTAGTGCTCTATGATTATGGGTACGATTTCCACTGGCATATCCCATATCCTTCTTATTCTATTTTCAGATCTTGATACTTATCCATTTTTTCCCTCTCTTTTCTCTTCAACTCTGGTGTGTCCCATGGTATTGCGACATCAATGAGTGATACTTTCTTCTTGACTTTGTCAATCAACGTCACGTCTGGTCTGTTTGCACGTATCACCCTATCCGTTCTGATACCATAGTCCCAGAGGATCTTTGCGTGATCGTTTTTCTATCACTCCTTCAGGTTGGTGCTCGTACCACTTATTACTGCAAGGTAGCTGATGTTTCTTGCACAGGCTCCAGTGGAGGGCTTTTGCCACTGAATCATGGCCTCTTTTTGTACTGGTTCTGTGCAAGTGCCGGCATTCACTTGCTATGGTTTATGGTTTCATTTTTCGTATTGCACTTCCTACATATCGGGAGAGATGTTATTTCCGTCTATCATACTTTGAACATATATGGTTCTTAGGCCTGATCTTGTGCCGTGTATTCATTCCTTCATCTTAGTTTCTTCTTTAGCTCTCCCCTCTGTAGCCATTGCCAATTGTCATCGCTGGCTAGTTCTTTAGTCTGTCTCATGTATTGTCCGTGCATTGGTTTGTTGTGCCAGTCTCTGTCTTTCTGTCTTTTCTCCTGTCTCTGTATATTTGTGGGTCTTCGTCTACTTTATTAGTCCTTCTTGCCCATGCACCTTTAGCCACTCGTCTTCACTGGTTTTCAGATATTGCCCAGTGTGCTCTGTTTTCGATGTTGGACGCAGTCCTCTATACTTAGTAGTCCCTCTCCCTCCTTCCTTTCGTGTTATGTATAGTCTGTCCGTATTTGCTCTTGGGTGTAGTGCTTTGTGTATTGTAATTTGTTTTCCTGGTTTCTGATCTATGCTGCGGAGTTCTGCCTTCGTACCATTCCCCATTCCTGCGCTGTATCTGTTATTACTGGGAACTGCCCATGTGTTTATGGCTTTTATCATATTTCCGGCATTGAGTTTTGACTTGAGTATCGCCATGAGTCTCTGCATATATTCTTTCCTGATCGTGTCCTTCATCTCTTGGTGTTTTATATCTCCTCCTTCCATTCCCTTCCCAGGTATTTGTATCCTGTCTCATCTATGTGTTTGATGTTGCTCCCATCTGGTAGCTTTATCCCTTCAGTTCTCGTTACTTTGCCTTTTGTATGTTGACTAAGGCGCATTTTTCTATTCCAAACTCCATCCTGATGTCCCCAGATACAATTCCTTTACAGTCTGGATTAGGGTACTATTTCCTTGATGCTCTTACCATACAGCTTGATGTCGTCCATGAACATCAGATGGTTGATTTTGTTGCCTCTTTTCTTGAGTTGGTATCCGGCATCCATCTTCTGTAGTACTTTGTCATGGAATCATGGCTACTACGAAGAGTAGTGGGGACAGTGAGTCGCCCTGGAAGATCCCTCTCCTGATATTAACCTCTGCTAGTCTTATTCCAGAGCTTGTAAGTATTGTATTCCAGTTGCGCATTGTATTTTTTGAAGGAAGCTGATGGTATTTTCCTTCTGCCCATATATTTTCAGGCATTCTATTAGCCATGTGTGTGGTATCATGTCGAAGGCTTTCTTATAGTCTATCCATGCCATGCTTAGGTTGGTTTTCCTTCTCCTACTGTTCTTCATTACCATTTTGTCTATGAGGAGCTGGTCTTTTGTGCCCCTACACTTCCTTCTGCAGCCTTTCTGTTGGTGGGGGATTTGGTTTTTGTTTTTCTCCTCCTCTAAGGTAGTTGTATAGCCTTTCACATGATGATACCTTTTTGTTAGTAACCTTCCACAATTATTGGTAGGCAGGTGATAGGTCCTGTAAGTTAACTGGCTGATATTTCCCTTACTCTTGTCTTTTTGTACTAAGGATGTTCTTCCTGTGGTATCCATTTGGGTGCTTGGTGATTTGAGATATAATGCTGGAGTGTTTTATTTGCTATTCGTGGGTGTATGGCTTGAAGTTTTTTGAGCAGTATCCATGGACTTCATCGGGACCTGGGGCTTTCCAGTTTGGCCATGTTCTTTAGTTGGTGTCTGACTGTGTCTGTCGTGATCTCTGTGAATCTTGTTTATTCTCCCTGTTTCTTCTTCCTTGACTTCCTGGAGCCATGTTGCATGTTTGTTGTGTGATACCGGATTGCTCCATATGTTTTCCCAGAGTCTCTTACTTGGTTCGGCTTCAGGAATTTCTGGGTGGTTGTCTTCCCCTCTTAGTTGGCTGTATAGTCTTTTCTGGTTGGTTCCGAATAGTTTGTTCTGTTGGTATCCCCTTATTTCCTGTTCATGTACCGTTGGATCTTGGTGTGCTTTGGCTTAAGCCTCTGTTTTACATCTTCTATTGTGTTTTTGTTTAGTCCCCTCTCTTGTACTTTGTATTTCTCGTTGAGTTCCTCCCTTGTTTTTCTTGCTTCTTAGCCTTTTTTCTGCCATCTCTTTCAGTTTACTCAAGTCAGATCTCATCACCATGATTTGCTTTTCCAGGCGCCTTTTCCAAGGAGGTTGCTGTTTTGGTTTCTGTTGGGTTGGTTGTGACGGTGGTGTTGGTGTTCGAATCCCCATCAGTTCTGCTACTAATCTTGCTCCTGCATATTTATTATTATTATTATTATTATTATTATTATTATTATTATTATTATTATTATTGATTAGATGCAACATGTTTTATGTATATGGCTTTGTTTCAGATTAAAATACCAGTAAATAAAGTATATCAGTTCTAGAATTAGCCAGAGGTAAAAGACAAGATATAAAGTTATTTTCATACAAAGATCATTTTTAGGTTATGTATCAAGAAAGTTTACGTACAAAATTGCTTTTTTCTTCTATACCGCATCTGTAGCTCTTGTGGCTTTACTTTGTCCTTCATGTGTAACATCCTGTAGGTTTAGTGTAAAATTTTCTCCCGACAGTGTTCAATCCAGCAAATCTAGGGATATTGATTCATTATGAAATGATTCGAAAAATACCATCAATGATCTATGTTTCATTTAGATGTATAGCGTCCTTTTGAATAAAAAGAGAACATTAATTACTGATTGATTCATATATGTTAACTTACGTGGACGTAGGTGCGACAGCAGAGATATGTTTTATCGATGAATATTTTGCACCTAGTGAAAACGAAATATTTCGATATTTCGGTATAAACATTCACTCAATCCAATCTTAGCATTGAAGCCTATGCACAAGAAATGCTCAGTACATCTACATAAGGCAATGAAATGTGGAGAATTTTTAAAACATTTTTCAAGAATCGTGCATTTATCCCAATTACAACACTGACACCTTTACAAAAAATTGGTTACCATGTCTCCATTAGGCAACGGAACGTAGCTACTTATATGTGGGAGCCAATTAACGAGGTACCAGGCTACCAAACCGGGACGACTGGCATCAATGAAAGCCCGGCTATATTCATACCGCATGAAATTGATCAAGATTAATTGATGAGCATAAAAAGGATCAAACTATGCAGTGAACGCCCAAAAAGCGAATTTCATTGCGTTCACGCGATAATCGAGTTATGTAGTTACGGGCCTAATCGTTTAATTTTTATATACGGTATTAAAACGGAATATTCAGTTTGGGTCATCAGAGCGACTGAAACGGATCTATATGCGTATTCCCAAAATATCAACATATTCACCGTTAATTTTGGGTCGGTCCGTAAAGATACTTTGGGTGTAAAAAGTATTTCGTCAAACAGTATGAAAGCACGGTGACATGTGGAGTATGCAGCAGAATTTTAGACGTTCCACAGCTCCCAGTATACACTTATCTATTCTTCTATTCACTCTCCTAGTCCCTCTTCCCGCCTCCCAATCTTCCAAACCTTTCTGCCAGTTGGTGCTAATGCGCTCTCTTACCAATCTCTGTTCACGATCACATCCTCTCTAGCTAGCCTTTGCAAGTATATATATTATATATATATATATATATATATATATATATATAGGAATATATATATATAGTATATATATATATTATATATATATATATATAGTTCATATATATACATATATATATATATATATATAGAATATATATTATATTATATATATATATATATAATAGTTATATTATATATTATTCGTATATATATATATATATATATAAATATATATATATATATATATATATATATATATAATATAAATGTGTGAGGTTGTGTAAATGTATATAAAATTCGTGTATGTCTACTCACGATCACTTAGATTTGGTTGGAAAATTCAGTTATAAAAGCTGAGTTGAATATAAAATTTATGCCAAAGGCCAAGCACTTGGGCCTAAAAGGTCATTCAGCACTGAAACGGAAATTGACCGCAAAAGGTTTGAAAGGCGTAACAGGAGGAAAGCCTCGCAGTTACACTCTGAATCAATTGTTAGGGGATGGTGGAAAGTAAGATGGAAGTAAGAGAATATGAAAAGAGGTACAGTAAAAGGAACGATAGGCAAGCATGGAGGAAGTTGGTTGCCTCCTCCTCGCGTTTTGTGGAGCTGTTCTCATGGCTTCTTGGCGGAGCTGAGGAGGAGGAGGAGGAGGAGGAGGAGGAGGAGGAGGAAGAGCGAAATGAAACCGTCGTCTCGAGTGACCTTCGTCTCAAGTTAATTGGGGATTCATTAGCGAAGGATTTTGAGCTAACCCGATGCGGAGGGGAAACTTGGGGAAGAAAGGAGGGGGAAAAAAGGAGGGAAAAGAAAAAAAAAAAAGAACACAGTCTTCTTCCTTCCTGTTAATTAATGGTCGCATCTCCCTTTTCGTTTGATTAACGTTCGCCTCATTTACATTCTTCCTTTTTACATGAACGCTAACATTTTACTTCCTCCATTCACTTATGCGAGTATCCTTTCTCCGTATTAATTTCAGCTTTCGTTGCGGTATCATTTTATCATAAGAAAATATAGAATTTAGGCCAAAGACCAAGTACTGGGACCCATGAGGTCATTCTGCGCTGAAACGTAAACTGTGGGAAAAAAAAAAGGTCTGAAAAGTGTAACAGGTGGAAAACCTCGCAGTTACAATAAGAATCAACTATTAGAAGAGGGTGGAAAGGAAGATGGACAAAGAGAATAAGAACGGAGGCACAGTAAAAGGAATGAGAGGGAATGTATCATGAAAAGCATATTTAGCTGTATCGATCGTTTACGAGTGAGTTACGTTACAGGAATCATAACCCTCTGTTATTCTAACTTTTTGTGACAATCTACGCGTTTCTTTACCCATATAACGAATAAAATACAATACAAAACACAAACTACATCTCAGAGCTACGAAACCATTTGATAAAATGAACACTCATCGCTGTTAGGACGACATTAATCACGTATGACAATAGCAGTGGCGGTGAGAGTCCAAAAATTACAGGAAAATAATGCACGCAGAAAGTATGAAACGTTCACTGCCAATTCTGATACAAAGCGCCTCAGTAGCGTGGTTGGTATGGTGTCGGCGTCCTACTTCGGTGGTCGCGAGTTCCATTCTCGGCCATTCCATTGAGGAGTGAGAGATGTGTATTTCTGGTGATAGAAGTTCACTCTCGACGTGGTTTGGAAGTCACGTAAAGCCGTTGGTCCCGTTGCTGAATAACCAGTTGTTTCATGCAACG
>NC_061093.1:23632899-23640399 GCF_015104395.2 Macrobrachium nipponense | reverse complement strand
ATAGGATTTGAGTTGAATATAGGATTTAGGCCAAAGGCCAAACACTGGAACCTGAGGTCATTCAGCGCTGTAATGGAAATTGGATGTAAAAGGTCCGAAAGGTGTAACAGGAGAAAACCTCAAAGCTGTTGCACTATGAATCAAGTGTTAGGTGAGGGTGGAAAGTAAGATTAAGAAAGAGAATATGAAAGGAGGTACAGTAATAGGAACGAAAGTGGTTGCAGCTAAGGGCCGAAGGCACGCTGCAAAGAACCTTCAGTAATGCCTACAGTGCACCGCACGAGGTCCACTGACGGAGCAAAATTGCTGGGGGAGATTGAGAAGGAACCTGTATGAAAATTATTTTTGCTATGATATGGATTCGATTTTTTTCAAAAAGGTTTGAAAGAAGAAAAATAAAGATTACTGATTGAAATGAAGTCCAGGATGGTTTTTTCTTCTTTTTTTTTGGAGAGTACGAGGACGTTGCGAAAATTGCACGAGGAGCTTACGAAGAAAGCTGTATGAAAATTATTTTTAATACGATATAAATATGGATTTGTTTTATAGAACCGTTTGGAAAAAGGGAAATAAAGAATACTAATTCAAATGGAGTCTTCTATTTACGTGTTGCTTCTTTTATTTTATTGTTAGAGTACTGCTCACTATATTCAAATGGTCATCAGCAGCTGCCTCTGCCTAAAGTAAGTCTTATTTCACATCATTTCTCTTATTTGTTTTTGATACTTTTAGTTATTTGAACTTACACCCTTGAGACAATTAATTTTTATTTCATTGGTTCATCGTATCCAGATGCAAGATTCTTCGAGTTTTTTACTTAAATGTTGTTAGTTTACTGCTTTTTCTAGGTGCTTGCTTGTTACTAAAACAAGGCGTGGTCCGACCTACAGCTTACTCGTGACGCGTGCAAGATATTCCACTGACGCATAACTTGCAAACATTACATTCCTAACTTAACGTGAATTGGTCTTCGTAATTAATGCTCATAATAAGTAATACTTATACTAACAGCAAGGATAAAATAAAAAGTAATACTGATACTAAAAGCAAGGATAAAATAAAAAAAGGACACAAATTAAAAACGTTCATATATTCTCAGTTATAAGTGGAAACGCAAAATAATTGAACAGCAATATAGCCTCTAAATTCAGGACATCAAATAAATTCAAACGTGATAAATTCTACGAACAGATAGCCGGTTGTTTCGCCAACGAAGATAAAAAATAATATTTCATTAGAAATAAATTTTTCAGTACTGTTTAATATCCACATTATTCACTTTTTATTTTTCATTCTAATAAATAAATCATAAACAAACTACAACAAAGTAGTTTGTAGGCTTACTCCCCGAGTAAGCGAAAATATCTATAGCTTAGACAGGCCTGTGCTCAGTCATAAACTATAAATACATTCTTAGTAGCTCCCTATGTAAAGGTTCCTACTTACAACCAATCGACGTATGTCAATGTATAGCTTAAAAAGCGTTTACGTATTAGACATCATAATAACTAACTCCTTTTTGTTTGGTTTGTCTTCTCGTCCAATATATGCACTAGCAAATCAGGAGGGGGGGACACCTAGGCACGTGCTCCCCCTATGAAAAGTAAAACAAAATAATAATATTGAAGATTTAGATTATAACACAAGCGAGAAATATAAAAATGGAAAAAAATAAAAATCTGAGAAAAAATAACAATAATGATAACAACAATGATACTATATATAGTACATATATGCGTATATATCATTACATACATACTATATGTATGTATGTACGTAGTATATGAAAATGGGACAGAACAATCAAATTGATAAAAATCAATAATAATAATAATAATAATAATAATAATAATAATAATAATAATAATAATAATAATAATAATAATAATATATAAACATACATATATATATGCATACATATGTATGTATGTATGTATGTGCGTAAATATGAAAATTGTGCCCCCTCCCCCGCCCCTCCCCCCATAAAATTTTTCTGGATCTGCTAGTGCATATATGCGATATATCTTTCACGTCAAATATTTCACATAACTTTCACGTCAGGGCATTGCAGAAAACAATTATCATTGTGACGCAAGTCTCGCTCTCGTGAAAGATTAAACGTTTACTGACTTAGAAGAACGTTGGTAATGGGAGCAACATGACCTAATCAGTATACACCATTAATGATTTCTTACGACACAACATTAAAAAAAAATCTTGAGATCATTATACAAGTAAAGTTTAATTGCAAGGTAAAAAGGGATTGCCTGAAGGTGATGCAGTATCAATTATAACGATACACCCCGGAGTCATTCAGCGCTATATCACCTAGGCCATTTGCATATCAGTAATTAAGGAATATAGAGCAATATTATTTCTCCTCATCAAGAGTCCCAAAAGACAGCTTTCGATTCCAGGTCTAATCAATAGGATCCTGCAATAGTTGATCCGTTCAACAGATCTCATCGGCCGAGTCATTTCTGGTCTTAATTAGAGGCCAAGGCAAAATTCCACCGGAAAGAATTCATGAAACAATTACCCGTCTCTGAAGTTATAATTGGCTCATTAACATGTTAATGGCATTTTAGAGTCGTTGTGAATACATGTAATGAAGTTCGGAATTGGTTGTAGTTTGTTGCAGGATGTACGGAGAGTATTAATAGTAATTATTACCGTTATTATTACTTTCTGCGCTCTGGCTTCGAGAGGGAGACCGAATTGTTTTCCTAGTGCAAAGGCACACTATTTATGAAGCTCGGGGTTATTCAGTGCATTTTATATATATATATATATATATATATATATATATATATATATATATATATATATATATACTATATATACATATATACATATATATATGTATATAGTAGAGATATAGATAGATAGATAGATAGATAGATAGATAGATAGATAGATAGATAGATAGATAGATATATAAACAATATTTTTGACGTTCAGGGCGAGATCTCGTGGTGGGTGTGCCTGGAGAGGAATGGGATAAAAAATTTAGGCTAAAGGCCAAGCGCTGGGATTAATGAGGTTATTCTGCGCTGAGAATAAAAATATTCTAAACGTGAAACGGAAGTAAATTCTCGCAGTTGCATAATAAGGCATCTGTGAGAAGAGGCTGTAAAGAGGGAAGAAATAGAATAAGAACGGAGGCACAGTAAAAGGAATGAAAAAGGTTGCAGCTAGGTGACGAAGGGACGCTGCAAAGAACTTCAAGTAATGCCCACGGTGCAACGCATGAGGTGCACTGACGTCACTACCCTCCTACGGGGTGGTGGCGGTTGTAACACCAGGTAATTCACAGTAATTCACATTTGCAATCATCTGAACTACTTCCGCATACAGCTGCTTCGCCTGTTTCAAAGCTAAAACATCTTTTGCCCTTGGATTGGCTAATCACTGTTTACTGAATATCTATCACTTAGTTCTACACAATTCTAGCAGCTAAAAAGTAGGACAATAATAACTCTACGGGTTATTACTGACGCCAGGCAGTAGCTGAGACATCAACTTGAAATGAATATATCATTTTGTAGAACACATTCTCTCTCTCTCTCTCTCTCTCTCTCTCTCTCTCTCTCTCTCTCTCTCTGTATGTGTGTGTACCTAATTTCAAAGTTGTTTGAACAGAATATTCCTTTACCGGTTAAACAGCTGTCATTCTCCCTTTCATTATCTTGTGTTCCATCGGCCTAACTAACCTATATAACAACAGGAGAAGACTGGTGACCTTCCCGTTCGGTTTCTCAACCGAAACATTTTCCGATAATTTTCACAAAGGAAGAATGTTCCAGATCTGGGAAACAGTTATGCAAATTGAATATTATCGCGACATGATCATTATGTATCTTTTCTAACAGTATTGTCAGCGAACTTAACATATCTTACGGTGATTCACTTCAATCATGTTTAGAACTTATCTTAAACAGCATTGCAGGGATTATCAAGTTTATGTTTTCTATTGTTATAACGGTGAATGTCTTAACGTTTATAACGACAAGTTCAAGCTTCAGGTAAATGGTCCAACTGCGTTAATATCTGAAGTCTTTGAGGCTAAATAATAATAATAATAATAATAATAATAATAATAATAATAATAATAATAATAATAATAATAATATTATTATTATTATTATTATTATTATTATTATTATTATTTCAATAAATGTTTCATTTATTGAAATACTAATTCACACGGAACAAGCACGCCAAAGGGGCCACTGCTTTTAAATTCATTCTTCCAAAGAATTTTGGTTTCAACCTCCCACCACAGACCCCACACTGCAGCAGTAACTGATTATAAAAAAGAGCCAGTGATTTTTCATCGCCCGGGTGTGGACGCCCGAACCCGCTACATCTGAGTGGCATCACGACACTAACCATTCCACCAGCTGACCACAAATACCTTAACTGCTTCATCTGCCGCAAACCTCCTAGCACAAAAGACATCATTAAGCGCAATGGGAGGAGAACGACCTTTTTCGAAGCTGAATTAGTAATCAATAGCAGAAGAAACAATAGCTCCATCCATGTTTCATCTTCGTTTGATAATACCAGTAAATCCTTCCGTTTGTTTGGTGCTTTTATGTTGCATGGAACCAGTGGTTATTCAGCAACGGGACCAACGGCTTTACGTGACTTCCGAACCACGTCGAGAGTGAACTTCTATCACCAGAAATACACATCTCTCACTCCTCAATGGAATGGCCGAGAATCGAACCCGCGACCACCGAGGTGGAACGCTAATACCATACCAACTACGCTGCTGAGGCGCTGTAAATCCTTCTGGATATATGCCGTACCTGTTTCAGTTGGTTTTTGCTCCTCGTATATTTTTACGATGAGGGGCAGACGAATTAGCAATATCCTTTAAAATATTATGGGAACCCAATATTGAACACAGCCTCAGAGTTAAGAAATGGCAAATGAATGCAAATAAAATCTTCGACGAAATAAAACTGAAATAAACTTAAGCCAAGCAATCTGAAGAAGCCATTCATGGCTCACACAGAATGTGCGCGTGTGTGAACGTGTTCATATCTGTACTATCTGTTTTTTCTCACATGATTAAATTTAATTGATTATAGAATTTAGGCCATGCACTGGGACCTATGAGGTCATTCAGCGCTGAAATGGAAATTGACAGTAAAAGATTTGAAAGGTGTAACAGGAGGAAAACGTCGCAGCTGCACTGTGAATCAATTGTTAGGAGAGGGTGGAAAGTAATGAAGAAAGAGAATATGACAGGAGGTACAGTAAAAGGAACGAAAGTGGTAGCAGCTAGGGGCCGAAGGTACGGTGCAGAGAATCTTAAGTAATGCCTACAGTGCAGTACATGAGGTCCACTAACGGCACTATCCCCCACCCCCCCCTACGGGGTCAAGTGATTAAATGGATGAGTGCATACTTAAAATAGCGAGACCTTTTTTTTTCTTTTTACTTCCACATAAAAGCGAAAACTTCCCTCTCATTCAACAGGGAGGACTGAAAACATCCTCAGTCCCTTCCATAACTTTTCCCTCAAAACTAATTATATAGCATTTCAGAAAGCGAATCTAATTTTGCGGACCACTGATTCTCTATCCATGCAAGGTATTGTGTCTGAAAAGGGGCCACATTCCCCTTTTTCCCTCCGCAAGGAAAAAGTAAACTCTCTCTCTCTCTCTCTTCTCTCTCTCTCTCTCTCTCTCTCTCTCTCTCTCTCTCGATTACTGTGAGGCTGTAATGGGAGATCTACGTGATATAAAATGAGATGTAACTGGAGATTTCGTTTTGAAAATTGCTAGTTCCTCCTACTTGAATATTTTTCCTTCGGGATATCTATTCAGTAATAAATGCCAGCGATTTCATTTCTGTTTTAAAGATGCTAAAAATAATATCTAACTTATTCTAAAATCATTGTTCATTTCTGCTTTAAAGATTCTCGAGTCATTTCTAACTTATTCGAAAATTATTTCTTTTCTAAAATAATTCTCCTACCACTCAAATTACCGGCGTCATTGCATAAACACGTCGCTCACAGTGCAGACCTAGACTGGAAAAAGCTTCAGAGGGTTATTTCTACAGGTATCACAATCCTACGTCATCCCCTGATAATGATTAACCTTTGCAAACGCCTATTTACTCCTTTAATCACCTTCCGATTCTTGCCATAATCAATCCGACGCCATCCTCGACGTAACGGAATCGTTACAAGTAACGGCAGACGCAACAATATGGAGGCTCCACCTGCAGCCCCGTCTCGATCATTAGAAACACGTATACCTGTAACTCGTGCCGCCTTCTCTGATGTCAGCCATTTCCCCTTCTCTGCCTTCATTCCTTTTATGATTGACTGGCTGTTACGCTGCCAGTAACTCGATGCCGTCTTGCTGTGCGCTTCGTGTGTAGCATTCAACCCTCGTGTACGTGTTGTTGTATGTTCCCTCTAGGATTTGTTCGTAGCTTGAATGCTGTGCGTTGAATCGGCCTCTTCGCTGTCATTCGATATTGTGGATTTTTTGTTTCGTTAAGAACAATTTTTCGTTTGCTATTTTATTCCGTGTTTCGCTTTTTTTTTCAGTTATATTTTCGTTCTATTTTTTAGCGTTGACTCTGAAGGCGTTTCGTATTACTAGCAAATATACATGCACAAATACTCCCGCGTTCATACTCATTCACCTGTGTATGTGCTAAAACACACACACACACACACGCCTGCTTAAATGTTGTTCACAGAGAGAAATTCCGCGAGGGGAAATGTCAGAAGGTTAAGTAGTCTTGAGGGGACGGGGCGCTCCGTTGGCGACAAATTCCCCAATGACATCGCATATTGTGGAGGTCAGTCTCGCTCTTCATTTTTAGTTTCAAAAACGACCACGGTAGATGTTTCGTTCGCTCATGGCTGCAGATCAATTTTCTGGTTTCCCCGGTGGTAGGCTTGAAACTTTCTTAAGGTCTAATGAATGCAAGGAACTGTGGGAGCACCAGCGGTAGGAGGCACAGAAGTAGGATGTAACGGCGACGGATTAAGGATATACCCTTGGTTACCGAAGGTTAGGTTATTTTTAACTATTCAGCCCTGCAATCCATATAACTGAGGATATACGAATTAATGCTTATGCAGTACACCGAGTCGAGTTGAGTTGAATATGGAATTTAGGCCAGAGGCCAAACACTGGGACATGTGAGGTCATTCAGCGCTGAAATGGAAATTGACGGTCAAAGGTTTGAAAGGTGTAACAGGAGGGAAACCTCAAAGCAGTTGCACTATGAATCAAGTGTTAGGTGAGGGTGGAAAGTATGATGGAAGAGAATATGAAAGGAGGTACAGTAAAAAGAACGAAAGTGGTTGCAGTTAGGGGCCGAAGGGACGCTGCAAATAACCTTAAGTAATGCCTACAGTGCACCACATGAGGTCCACTGACGGCACTAACCCCCTAGAGAATCCAAAATATATCAGTCAGCATGAAATAGCCAGAAATCATCCTGGCGACGCACCTAACCTTT
>NC_061093.1:23612899-23627899 GCF_015104395.2 Macrobrachium nipponense | reverse complement strand
AATCTCAACATTATAACAATATCTGGAACACATAGAGAGAGGACAGAATAGTTCTAACGGTCGATACGGTAGAGAGAGAGAAGAGGAATGAAGGAAATGGATGAAAATCAAAATCATACAGCAATGCAATTAAACAGTGAACTGGTACACCCATGAAATTTTACTAATTATGATATGGACACTAAATACGTAATAAGGTACATGTAATGATTGACAACATCATATTAGAATATTTATGTCAATCCATACATCATGAAATGATGACAGATAACTAACAACACTTCAAAATCAAATGCAAATTGTAAAACATTATGTTGCAGAAAACACAAACAACTAAGTTGAATCAAGGGATGGTTCACCTAAGTGTATGGATTGCACAGAAACCTTTGCTTAAAACATCCTTCATCACCCTAAGTGCCTTCAACTTGAAACATTTTGGAGAACTGCTCACTTTTAAGTCAGAAACATCATTTTAGGCAACCTCACCCCGTAGGAGGAGGTACTGAACAAAATCCTTGGCAGCATTGTTTCCAGCAGCTTTTTTGGGGGGTTGAATAACCAACATCCACATAAGCATACAAACTTCACACAAAAACTTTTGCCAATGCTTTGGTCCTGAAATGCAAGTTCCTCTCAGTTAAGAACTCATAACCTGTTTCATTCATAAATTACACTGAAAATGCCCACATTCTTACATGTATGACAGCTATTAAGAGCAAGAAATCCTTCGATACTCTATACCCTCAATTATTTTGCCCCCCTGTCATCATTGGAGGTGAAAGGCTTTATTTACTATATTTCACAATATAGTTTTCCAACTGGTATCCAAGCACCTAATACTTTTTTAGATTCATTTTCAATCCAGTATGCAAGCACAAATTAATTCGATTACCACACTCTGCTGTAGCAAAAATGATAGTTATTGTGTCTAATCACTTTATATTAACAGGACCTTAGATGGATATAACCTTAAAACAACTCTGATAACTGACATTCTAAGCATTTTACTCCAGTACCTTATACCTAAGCAGATTAATTCACTTACCAGAGTTTCTTATATCATGCACTGGATTAATTTGCTTCTATCCACAGTAAGCATAGAGCCACTACTCTATATTTTCCGCCATCCTGTCACAGCCTGTAAAATTTAAATAACTAAATTAAATTTAAAATATTTGGTTTTGTGTTATTGTAAAATCTTTTCATTTAATAGGTTCATTTAAAAAAATTCCCTCGCTGTTTACCAAAACACATACCGTACCGTTTGGCAATAAAATCAAGGAAATTTTTATGGTCACATTACATTTGAATAAAAAGATTAATACTGTTTTCAGAGTTAGTTGGACTTATAGCTTTCCTACTGTTTGGAAGAAGGTAAACATTGCTGCATTACCCAAGGGCAAAGTATGTCCTCATGCCCTTCAGGATATAGGTTGAAAGCTGCTTTCAAAGCATCTTTGGAAGTGGAGATAAGCTACTGCCAGCATTACAGTTTGGGTTTTGTAAAGTCTTTGGTACTTGTAATTGCACCCTTGTCATTATCTACTGTCTTGCAGAGTGCCATTGACAAAGGGGCAAGCAAGTTCAGTTTAAACTTTGGCCTTTGCATTATTATATACATTCAAGTTATAAGATTTTAAATGCCAATGGCTCTTTTTAGGATTTTAGCTGTAACTTTTTATAAGAAATTTACTTTAGAGAAACATCTACATAATACTGCTTCCTGTGTTTCTCAAAAACTATTATACCTAACAGTGTTGTATCTTTTCTTCTTTATTCGGAGTACCTACTGTTCTCCAGTATGGTTTTCAGCAGAAATAGCCATGAGCAGCAACTCATAAAAAGATCCTCCTGCGGTTTTACTTCAGTAAAATTACACAGAGGTGAGTTTGCCATTACTGCTGGTTACAGCCAGCATAAAAGCAGATAGTCTAGAAAAAGCCCTATAATACTTAAATGATATTTGGCTAATAACCAAACCTTCATTAAACTAGGGGAGTAGGCTAACTGCAGACGGTAGTGTATAACCTATCTCCCAAATAGCCAGAGAATATAAAAAACATAGAACGGGCAGGGGATGTCACCACTGCCAGGTCAGAGCACAGTGCTTTGGGCAAGGTTAAGTTAGGGGGAACTTAGTAATACTTTAACCTGATATTACCCCTTGATATTCCAGTATTTTGGCAACATTAAAAAATTTATTGTTCCCATAACACTTAAACGTCTCTGTTCATGTTTTGATGTTCATGTCCCTGGCAGCACAATGTGACCTGTACGTTCCTCTCGAAGTAAACGTTCTCTCCTAAATTTTGAAATAATGGCATAATTCAAGCGCTTTTTCGGGAAATGGGCGCGTTCATTTACACTAATAGGTCAACTTCTTTTTTTTCCTACGAAACGCTTGTTTGCAAATGTGTCGAAAGAAGAATCGGAGGTATTTCTATATAAGCATTCCGCATGACCGCATCGTTCGTCCCCGCGAATACGAAAACCACCGGGAATTGGGGCGTCAAATGTATTTAGTACGAGCCCTTGGGGGTTAATTACAGTCGTCCGAACAAATATTACTTAAAATTCTTGTTCAGGAGGTGAAACTGCTTAGAAAAACCGCAACCGCCATAGTCGAGGTCGCCGCGGAATAGTATTATAGAGCTATCGAATCGGATCTTACTTTGCTGTTTGTTCTGTTAAATGAAGCAGTTTTGACGTAGCAACCATATAAAAAAATAATCCTAACCAATATAGCCTAATAAGCCAAGCAGGGAATGGATGGGCATAGTCTAACATTTATTTAATCTACGTATTAACTTCGACCTAGCCACAATTTCCGATAGCCTATTCGATAATTATCATAACCTGCGATAACGTCCTTACGGCGGTAGGCTTAGATATAACCAAGCTTCTGCAGGTGAAAACTCGTCAGCAGCAGCAGGTTCAAACTACAAAGACAACCTGATTATCCTGATAAGTAATAGGACTCCTTATTGTATCTTTCACTGGTAATCCACCAACGGCTTATTCGCTAGACATAGTAGTAGTTTTGTGCCTCCGCAGGTGTGCACTCCTCTTCCTTCTTGTCGCTCTCAGTGTAACTGTTGTTATCAGTTCTAACAAGGACTGGTAATTAAATCTGAAACTATAACACCAACAACAACTTAAAATTCTCGTCGCTTTCAACTTTTTATTTATTTATTTATTTTTTTATTTTATTTATTTATTTTTTTTTTTAGGTCCTCCTCTCTTTGCCGTCTGTGGTGCACTTGGTGGACGCGGGAGGAATCAGCCCATCGCCTTTCTGGAGATAAGTAACTCACCAAATCACCAAGTAGTACTATACTCTGTTTTTTTCCATCTGTCCACCCGCCTGTGGTGTTTGTGTATGGTAACACTGCGTCCCGGGCTTTAGATAGTTACATTCAGCTTACATTCAACAATAGTAATAATATTCTATTTCGAATATTAACGGTGTAATTCGCATACAGTAAATTATTAAAACACTTTTCAGTTGCAAATTTACACCCAGATATCCTTTTATTTACCTAAGACTTACACATAGCGTAACTATCTAAAGCTCGGGACGCAGTGTTACCATACTCAAACACCACCGGCGGGTGGACAGATGGAAAAAAACAGAGTATAGTATTCTTATGGTATTCAGATAACATCTCTTAGGTTCTAATCCTACCACGGGACAAAGGGACATTTAAATATTTCAAGCAGAAAGAGAATTTCATGTTTAGAAACGAACATGAAGAGTCTTTAACGGCATACTTCTGGTGTCTTACCTCCAAATTTACACTGATTTGTAAAACAAAAACAAAAAATCTAAAGCTGAAGTGATACCGAAGAGGAAAAAACGCACTTTAGGAAGGAAGGCGCTCATGAAAATAATAGTTTCTTCTGGCAATTATTTGAAATTTCTCTTATATTTGCACCTTTCGTAACAAACAAAAGATTTATTCAATACCACAACATATTAGCGAAGTCCGGGACACTTCTGTACTAGCCTATAATATATATATAACATTACCAGGGTGAAAAGAGCAATTGGAAGCGGTTGGGAGGATGTATATTGCTCGGTGGGGTATTGGTGGCGGTGGGGATAGGGACTATGGGCAGGGGATTTGCTGTCTCAGTGACGTATGGATACCTAGGCCTGGGAGGTGTACTACTGGTCACTGACAATCGTGCCAGGTTAGATCCTACCAAATAAATGAGAAGCGAAAGGCCTCCATATGTCTGATTTCGTGAAATAAAATTAAATGTTCGAAGCGCGACTCCTCCAATCCGCGGCTAATGCTCGTTCCATAGCCAGTGACCGGTAACAAAACAGGTCGCTCCCTCTCTTTTTATCGAGAATTTTTAAGCGTCTATCCGCATCCTGTGACTTTTTTTATATAGACGCGCCATACCAGGCTCTGTTTCTAGCCGGGAACGTGTGTTTGTTCCATTTATCGGAGTGATTTTTCTTTCCAGTCATATAATTGTAATTATCGATCACTATACTGTGTTTTTTTCCATCTGTCCACCCGCCTGTGGTGTTTGCGTATGGTAACACTGCGTCCTGGGCTTTAGATAGTTACGCTATGTGTAAGTTTTAGGTAAATAAAAGGATATCTGGGTGTACATTTGCAACTGAAAAGTGTTTTAATAATTTACTGTATGGGAATTACACCGTTAATATTCGAAATAGGATATTGTTATTATTGTTGAATGTAAGCTGAATGTAACTATCTAAAGCCCGAGATGTAGTGTTACCATACGCAAACACCGCAGGCGGGTGGACAGATGGAAAAAACTGAGTACAGTCAATGGTGTTAGTTGACCCATTTGTCATTCCTGTAGGCCTATCTCTGTCTTCCATCTAATGGTCTGTCTTTTCCAAGACCATTGTAAAGTTTTCTTTTCTTGACAAAGGGAGAGAGGGGGAGAATGCCTCTAGGAAGTGTTATTCTTCCGTTTGTAGGAAATTACATATTTGCGATAAGTTTGATAACCCTTGGATGTTCAAAGGGCTTCGAGTGTTTACATGTTTACGAAGTCTTGCATTTCCTGTGGGTCCCCTACCCGAGTATTGACTAGATTGATAGGAAGGATAATTATATATATATATATATATATATATATATATATATATATATATATATATATGTGTGTGTGTGTGTGTGTGTGTGTGTGTGTGTGTGTGTTTGTGTGTGGGTCGTCGTTCTTTTAAAGTTGTAGATTAGGTTAGAACATTATCACTGGCAAGTCGTTTCATCTAGTTGAGGGTTTGCTGAAAAAGAAACCCAACAGTCAGTGCCCCTTTCATACTGTAAATACTTATGCATAAAACTTACCAAGCATCAGGCACTTTGTAAACCTTCATGATAAACTCATAAGCAGCTTGTCATGACCATTTTTCCCTATCTCAATATTTGAGGTAAATGCGCTCTTAAGCATCCAAACGGTTAATTCCTTCCATTGCTGTTCCATTTTGTATCCGTACGTGTCCTCGCCCAATGCCAAACTACACCAAAAGGAAGACAGACTATCCTTAGGGAATTTCGTAGGGATCCTGAGCCCGAAGTTTGGTAGAGTGGCCCTTTTTGCCCCTGATGCAAGTCATACGCATTCGTTACACAGGCAAACTTCCCCATTCTTTCCATGTATATAACCATTTCATATCAAAGCTCTCAAAACCATTACTGATAAATTGATATAAACTGCAATTTTCATGATTTCTTATTTTCTAACATCTTTTCACCTGCGCAAGTGGGAACCTCGTCTTGTGGAAATTTTCTTTGTTAGATGACTTTTTCTCATCTGAGAACGAGTGCGCACTGGCAATGGCAATAATGGTAACGAAAAAGATCATTTGGGTTCATTTGCAAAACTATGTCGTCCACCTTGGTAAAGCACGACCCCCAGTCATGCGATTAGAGAGGCTTTGTGCTTGGGAACACATTAATGGTGTGTGCAGTGGTACTCTTAGCTCAAGGATATTTTTTGTTTCTTCAAGTACTCACCGGTGGGAAAATGTTGCATGCCCTGAATTATAATATATATGATTAATGACGCATATATCAGCAACTGGTTTCTTTGAGCTGCTGCAAAGAGAGCTTATAGCTAAACAACTTTGCTATTCTCTCTCTCTCTCTCTCTCTCTCTCTCTCTCTCTCTCTCTCTCTCTCTCTCTCTCTCTCTCCTGCTGGAAATCAGAAAGCAGAGTTTCAGTCGCCCATCAGTCGTTATGTGTGACTGACGTGGGAGATTTAGATTTGGCAACAGTCTTTGGTTTTGTGGAACTCATGGATATACCTAAAAAATCAATCAATGTAACTTTTCCTAGCCTAAAATATATTTGAAGGTCTTCTGTCCTCCTCATTATAATGAAGATACAAAACAACATAGTTCAAAGTAGGCTGTTATAGATTAAAGCTATGGGGACCCAGAGAAGGTGTAGAAGAAAAAATGGGATGGAACCTTGAAAGATGAAGGTGCAATCCAAGAATTTTCATGAGGGATCAAGGACCGTGCTTCTCTGTAAGCAATTGACCTTACCACGAAAAGGGCAAAGGGTATCTATCTATCTATGCATCTATCTAACTAGCTAGCTAGGTATCTATCTGTCTATATCTGTCTTAGATTTTCACGCTGGCATAAATGTGTACTTGGATTAAGCATAACCTAGCAACGAATTCAATATGTAATCATGGTAGTAGAATCTTTTTTATTGGATATGGATGAAATTATCAAATACAGAAGTAAAAGCATGCTTTAAAAGCCCATAGACTATACAATAATTGTAGGTCTGTGTAATATGCTCTTGCTTGGATTCTTGATTACACATTTTCAGTGTGGTTTACGCACATACATGTATACATGAATACGCAGAGCATATATATATACTCATATATATATATATATATATATATATATATATATATATATACACATGCTGTACGTATTCATGTATACATGTATGTGCGTAAACCACACTCAAAATGTGTAATCAAAAATCCAAGCAAGAGCATATAACGCAGACCTGCAATTATTGTATAGTCTATGGGCTTTTAAAGCATGGCGATATATATATATATATATATATATATATATATATATATATATATATATATATATATATATATATATATATATACATATATATATATATATATATTATATATGTATATTATATATAACTAATATATATATATATATATATAAATGTATATGTATATATATATATATATATAGATATATATATATATATCAGTGATATATATATATATATATATACACATGCTGTGCATATTCATGTATACATATATATAATAGATGAATAACTTGATCACGAAATATGTAAAGTAAAACGTGATGCTATATATTGCTACGTTTATTGATCTCCTCGTCTACCCAGCATTTAGTTAAATATTTTTATTTGTAAAAAGGCAGCTATATTCCTCCAAATATCAGCTGATTTAGGCAGGAAACCAAAGCTAGCAAGCCAGAGATAGGAATTTCCTGCTAGAAGGGGGAAAATAGACTCATGTCAGCTTTAGGGACGTATCCCAAAGGGAAGGATGTAGGTAGACTGGTACTTATTAGGCCTACGTCTTAAGCTACTTTTTCCTGTGAACCCTCTGCTGGCTGTATGTTTTGTTTCCAGGATTGCTGTGCTTTTGGGGGGGGGGGGGGGGGGGGGTTAAGCAGCCAGCCTTCCACACTTAGGCCTAACGGCGTTACTGGCGCGCCCAGAGCCCCAGACCTGAGACAAAGCCGGACGCCGCATTTCTACAAAGGTCCACTGATCATGGCATCCAGGTACGTCTTGTGAAACCGCATATTGCCAGTTCCTTACCTCCTAATTTTCACAAATCAAACTTCTAACTCATCCCTTTGTTCCTCTCACTGCCTTGTGGCCACATGTTTCCCTTGTGTGATCGTCCCAGACAAATGAAGTCATTGCATACCTCAGTTAAACACTAGAGTGCCTTTTCTCCAGTGTTAGAGAACTGAATAATTGTAACTTGTGCAAGAAATCCTTTTTTTTATTCTTGTCTAATCTGGGATCTTTTCCAGATTCCCTGAGTCACGAGTCCAAGTCTTCGCCCCGCAAGTGTTGCATTACCGCAAGACATATGAACCATTGTGAAAACCAGCTTTTACGTGAATCTCATTTTGAGCCAACTCTCATCCCCTTGAGAATATTATTAGTCCACGTGTGGACCAGTTGCATTTACTTTCCCAGGCTGTTAAGCAGCCTCTTGTAAATAAATAGATGTGAAGTAATTAGCTGAGTTTTCTGGCGACCTTTCCCTCTAGAGTAAATTAACACTTCAAATCCTTTTACGGTAAGTTCAATTAATTTATTCTGTTTTTTCCCTCAACTATTTCCGTTTACGTATTTGAACCCCTTATGGCCGAGGCTCATACGTAACAATATATATATATATATATATATATATATATATATATATATATATATATATATATTATATATATATATATATGAAGAAGCCAGGTACTATGTCGTACCTCTAAGTAAATGGGGATACAATCCACAATGAAGTAAATTCCTCTTGTAGTTTAAAATATATGGTTCTTGTATAGGATTAGAGCTTTCGACCATATATTTTAAACTACAAGAGGAATTTACTTCATTGTGGATTGTATCCCCATATATATATATATATATATCTATATAATATATATATATATATAATATATATACACATATATATATACATATAATATATATATATATATATATATATATATATATAGAATCTATTGGTCATTTGTACCAGATGCGTAATTGTTACTATTTACCATACATGTGCGATCATACGCTTTCCAATATGTTTGGCACGCACGGAGATGCCATAACAAACACAATTACGTATTTGTTTGAACATTCTGTATCAGTATACATTTCTACAACCGTGATGTATCCACATGCATACGTATAGAATGCACATGCTCGTACGTTACAGATATGACCATGAAATAAGAAAGAAAAAGTAGTGTTTCTTTTTATTTTACGACATCCGAAGCAATTCATTCCCCGCTGACAGAGCGCCTGCGGCTAAGGAAACTCCTTCGTGAAGAGCGATACTTTCCTTTAATGTGAAAAGTCTTCATTTCGGCTCCCTTTGCACTCGGCGATTCATGTATCATGCTCTGAAGTGTTTCCAGTAAAGGGAAACGGGCCGCAGATATTTCCCGGGAGAAATGAGGTGAAAACTCGCTGTTGCAGCGCTGCCCGTAAGGCAATTTCGGTGCGGTTTGCGCACGTACGTGTATACGTGAATACATACATACAGCATATGTATGCGTGTGTGTGTGTGTATATATATATATATATATATATATATATATATATATATATATATATATATATATATATATATATATATATATATATATATATATATATATATATATATATATATATATATATATATATATATATATATATATATATATATATAAATAATACACGCGCCGGATTTTCTCCTTTTTTCTGTTTTATTTTCCTGAAACTGACCAATTTTCGATACGTTTATAACACCCAACTCCGCTCCGATGGCAGTTTTCGATATTCGACGGTTGGGGGGGAGGGGGTGGGGACGGAAGGAGGTGGGTTGGGGTGTTTGGTGTCTCCCCCCCAGCCGAATTCTATATGCAAGGGGAATGTATCAAGAAAAAGGATATTATTTCCAACGAGTCTTTTCCCCGCTTGTCCTTGGCAAGTACTTCGGTGTCATTTAAGGAAAATTTTTGTCATGCTGGTTATTTTTATAAATGTATTAAGATTATTATTATGGTAATGAATAAATGTATACGTATGTATATATATACACATAAGTATACATGCGCACATACATATATATAATCTATTTGTATATGTAATAAACGTATTCATATTAATGATAATAATCATGAAAAATTTAAAACAATAACCAAAGAAACGCATTCGTCCTCAAAATGCTCAGATCCACCATTGACTCCTGTGCAAACGAAACGAATGAAGCCAAATCACCTACTAATGACACCGAAGTACTTGCCAAGTACAAGCGGGGAAAGGACTCTTAGGAAATAATATCCTTTTCCTTAATCCATTTCCTGATATCGGAGAACCTGGGTAAAGGACGTCCTTGCCTTGCATATAGAGGGTGGGGTGGGGGGACAGAGACCCCCAAACCGCCCCCACCACCACTCATACCAACCTCCTACCCCTTCTTCCCTCCCCTCCCACAAACCGTCGAATATCGAAAACTGCCATCGGAGCGGAGTTAGGATCGCTGTAAACGTATCGAAAATTGATCAGTTTCAGGAAAGTGAAAAAAGAGAGAAGGGCGAAATCGGGTCTGCATCCAGCTGCATCCAAAGCACAGCTTTGCCTGAATCGTCTTGCGACGTCTTGGGCACCATTTCCATGCAATGTTCCAGCTGCTGGATGGCGCTTAGCTCTTTTCCTTATGTCACTGCGAGGCGGTAGGAGAAAGAGAGAGAAAGGGAGAGAGTTGCTTTAATGGCAAATTGTGTACAGTACTTAAAAATAATAAAGGTTTGGCAAATGCTGCTCGAAAAAATTGTTTGACTTCTTCCTGGAAAATGGACCTTAATGAACGTATGAGTATGTTATTCTCCATATACGTTTGTTTTTTTAAGAGACTTGCTGCTTATAGCTTACGTAGAGAATCGACTGTAGACTTGAATTCCATTACCCATCGTACCTACTTTAAACATTACCGATTATTACCTCTAATTCCAGTTTCTGCATCTTTCCTTCTTACAGTTGTGCATTCCGCTTTTTCATAAATCCTTGTCGTTGCGTCATCTCTTAAGAATTTTGAATATATATATATATATATATATATATATATATATATATATATATATATATATATATATATATATATAATATATGTATGTTCGTTTCTCTTAGTTATATTATTATTATTATTATTATTATTATTATTATTATTATTATTATTATTATTATTATTATTATTATTATTGTTGTTGTTGTTATTATTATTATTATTATTATTACTATTATTATTATTATTATTATTATTATTATTATTATTATTATTATTATTATTTATCTATTTATTTATTTATTTTTATTATTATTGTTATTTGGCAACCCTAATTGTATTCTCGTTGATTTATGTGTTGTCGGAGAATCACATTCTTTCGTTCCTCAGGATGAAATTTTGCCTGGATTAATTTTCTTTTTTTCTACAAAATGGTTCTGGGATATTTATCAAGATCTCCATACTTATGCTAGAAGGACATTGATGTCTTGGGATTCTCAGACACTAGCTTAACTAGCGCCTCGTAATAAAAAGACAGTCAGAAGATTGATTGATTTTCAAAACAGATTTATCATGGCGATTTTTAATACTTGAACGTACTGCTATCTGCTTACATAAGATCTAAATGAATCGCAAATTGTCCATAATTACCTATGATTTTTTTTTAATGAACCCTATTGCCGTTATGCCAGTGATAAAAGTCCTATTATAGATTTTTTTTTCAGTTGCATTTATCCGAATTCTCTGCCAGCCATGACTTAAGTCGCTCAAGTGAATCCAATACATATCCTATAGCTTTACATGGAGTCAGAAATTGCTTTGAACATTGAAAGTCTACTGAAAAATAGTCGTTCAACCGAGCCCCTCCATCCCGAAAAAGCAAGAGCCCCGTGATCGTTTGTGGGAAGGAATATGTTCCAATAATATTTCAAAAAATATTCCAATAACATTATGAAAAAATGTGCCAATAACATTTTTTTTTAATTTTCCAATAATATTTTGGAAAAATGTTGCAATAATATTTTGAAAAATGTTCCAATAATATTTCAAATAAATTGTCCAATAATATTTCAAAAAAAGTCCCAATAATGTTTTTAAAAAATGTTCCAGTAATATTTTGAAAAAATGTTCTAATATTTCGTAAAATTTTCCCATAATATTTCAAAAAGTTTCCAATAATATTTAGAAAAAAAAATTCAAATAATATTTCGAAAAAATAACTCCAATAATGTTTCGAAAAAATTTCCCAATAATATTTGGAAAAATGTTCTAATGATATATTTAAAGTCTTAATAATATTTCGAAAAAATGTTCCAATAATATTTAAAAAAACACTTCCAATATATTTTGAAAAAATTTTCAAATAATATTTCGAAAAACGTTCCAGTAATATTTTGAAAAAATGTCCCAACGATATTTTGAAAAATGTGACAGTAATATTTCGAAAAATGCCCCAATAATATTTTGAAAAAAAAAATTCCAATAATATTAAAAAAAAAACATTCCAATAATATTTTGAAAAAAAAAGTGTTCCAATATTTCGAAAAACGTTTCAACAACATTTCGAAAAAAATTTCCAATATTTCAAAAAAATGTCCCAATAATACTTTTAAAAATGTGCTAATAATATTTTGAAAAACGTTCCAATAAAATTATAAAAAGATGTACCCATAATATTTAGAAAAACTTTCCAATAGCATTTCGAAAAAACGTTCCAGTAATATTTCGAAAAATGTTCCAATAATATTTCGCCAGATAAAAGAGAATTCCCAGGCACTTCCTTGGCCTCCTCCCTCCCCGTTTTTTATGCTAACCAGAAGCAAATTGAAATCTGTAATTAGGATCCTTCAGGTCTTCTGTGTCATCAAAGTTACGACAAAAGCTCCTCATTAAGGCCTTAGCGAGAGTCTCTTTTCGAGATGATTGCTTTATGGCCGGGATATTTTTCAGTCAAGTTTTCTCAAGCAAGTAGTAGTGGTTATAAATTGCCTGTCCTCATTCAGAGGGGGTTATGATCATGCTCCGTTTATTAATTAACTCATTATTATTATTTTCTTAATACAGATCTCTTCTTTCTGTATTCTCTATTCCCTTGCGTTATTTCTTTCAAAATTACCATATTCTTTGAAAGCTTGAATTTCAATAGTCAGTGGGCTTGTCCCCACCCCTAACTTTGACTTTTTCCATATAAACAGGGTTCATCTTCTAATAATAATAATAATAATAATAATAATAATAATAATAATAATAATAATAATAATAATAATAATAATAAAGTAACCAGGAGAGATACAAACATACGTATAATTTTGTTCAATGCCTTGAAGATTGAACTGGAATCTTATACCTAAATTATTACCTTGCAGTAATAAGTGGTACGAGCACCAACCTGAAGGAGTGATAGAAAACGATCAGGCAAAGATCCTCTGGGACTAGGGTATCAGAACAGATAGGGTGATACGTGCAAACAGACCAGACGTGACGTTGATTGACAAAATCATGAATAAAGTATCACTCATTGATGTCGCAATACCATGGGACACCAGAGTTGAAGAGAAAGAAAGGGAAAAATGGATAAGTATCAAGATCTGAAAATAGAAATAAGGAGGATATGGAAATTTTACCCATAATCATAAGAACATTAGGCACGATCCCAAGATCCCTGAAATGGAATCTAGAAAAACTAGAGGCTGAAGTAGCTCCAGGACTCATGCAGAAGAGTGTGATCCTGGAAACGGTGCACACAGTAAGAAAAGTGATGGACTCCTAAGAAGGCAGGATGCAACCCGGAACCCCACACTATAAAATACCACCTAGTCGAATTGGAGGACTGTGATAGACCAAAAAAAAAAAATAAATAAATAATAATAATAATAATAATAATAATAATAATAATAATAATAATAATAATAATAATAATAATAATAATAATAATAATAATAATAAAGTAACCAAGAGAGATACAAACATACGTATAATTTTGGTCCATGCCTGGAAGATTTAATTGGAAACTTATACCTAACTTCAACGCAAACATAATTATATTTTATGTAAACATAAGTTCTGTTGCAAACTTCTCCTAGTTTTCTCTCTGTATATAACAATCATCTTCATTAAGGCCTACAAACATCTTTATCCACGCGTTATCCTAAACTCTCATAGCTTCGAAATTTCCGCAAAGTCTTGCGGAAACTTTTCCTCCAGTTGCGTCTTTCTCCTCTCACCTTCCTTTTCGATTCTTTGTGGGTTTCTTCAACTTTAAAAATGTAGCTGTCTTTATGATCCGACATAATTCAGGACCTCCCGTTAAGCATCCATTACCGTAATTAGAACTTCATTGGATCTTAAGGTTTTCTGACAGATCTGAGGCTCTGCCGATGTCAGAAGTTCAATGGAAGTAGGAAAAAGAATGCACAAATAATATATATATATATATATATATATATATATATATATATATTATATATATATATATATATCTATATATATATATGTATGTATGTATAGTATATATATATATATATATATAGATATATATATATATATATATATATATATCTATATATATATATATATATATATATATATATATATATATATATATATACATCTGTGATCTACAAAACGCAGATTGATATAAAAAAAAAAAAAAAAATTCCAAATAATAGCCTCAGCGCAACACGAGGACGAGCTTACGACTTTAGAGTCAATTTTCATCCAGACGTCTTCCACACCTTTGTTTATTTTGTGATTTTTTTCCTATAGTTTTGTTAACTACCTGTTAGTTTTACCTTTTTGTGAGTAGTTTCTTTTTAGCCATGTAATGGGTAGGTTTGTTTTAAAGTATTTAAGAAATGTATTTTTATAATTATATACTTACATATATATATATATATATATATATATATATATATTATATATATATATATATATATAATTTAATGTAATATATATAATATATATATATATATATATATATATAATATATATATCTATATATATAAATATATATATAATATATATATATATATATATATATATATATAATATATTATTATACAATTAACCATTTAAATTTCTTTATAAATGGTGCAGTTCTGGGATAAAACAAGAAAACAACTACGTATATCTGTTACATTCATGCTTTATTCGTTGGGCCAAAGATGAAACCCCTGTGCAGAAAATTTCC
>NC_061093.1:23599618-23612399 GCF_015104395.2 Macrobrachium nipponense | reverse complement strand
TGTGCAGAAAATTTCCCTAACACTGGCCATTCCATACTGCAGTAAAAGAAAAACTCTATAATGGAGGTGCTGAGGATTTATTTTGGTCATAGTTAGCTTCAAATTATATGTAAAGTATCCCAGTTATTTCCTTTCATCACTTAGAGGCAAAACGCCACTAAGTACGCTCGAAATAAGATACAGAATTTCTGGTTTCGTATCCAACTGACATCACCAACCGATTGCATCTTTACACTTTTTTTTATTTATCTGCTTCAGATTTTAATCATTTTGATCAGAAAGGGGAAAGTAATCCCTCCCTAGGTTTGTTTTACATAAGAATAGGAAGAGGGGTGTGGGACGTATCTGTGGAAAACGGTGCTAGCGATAGGTAGCTCAAAAAGTGAAGGCAGGGAGCACGGCAAGATATTTCGAAGCGAACGAGCCCGAGAAACACACGAAGGGAATTCACGTGGGATTTGTTTTCATTTGTTTCCGGGATTTGCCGAATTTCTTTCTTGTTCTCCCCTTTTATCGCTGGATTTCCTCTGCATGGATTTCATCTGCTACGAAATAATTTCCTATATTTTTCACTTTGTATTTAAATGTATTAGCATCTGATTTTTAAAATGTAGAGGATGCAGTATTAGTGATTAACTTCTGATATCTGAGATATTTTTTTTACTCTCTTATGGAACGGAGCTTGAATATTAAACCGATACTCTTGCAGGATTTTTTTTTTATTATTATTATTATTTTCTGTTCAGGCAAATAATGTAGGATATATGATACGAACTTGACCCCGAACCTTTAACGTATTACTAAGGTCAAATCAATTATCTTAATTTTTTTGCCCTTAGCTCATTTGCATTTTTGTGATTACAGATTTCACCTCTAAAAACCAAATTTCATCTCCACAATCAAATTTCCCCTCCAATAACCAGATTTTATCTGCAGCAACTAAATTTTACTTTCAGCAACCAAATTCCATCTCCAATAATTAAATTTAATCTCCAACGATTAAATTTCATTTTCAACACTCAAATTTCATCTCCAATAATCAAATTTCAGCTCCAACAATTAGATTTCATCTTCAACCATCAAATTTTATCTCCAACAATCAAATTGAATCTCCAGCATCTAAATTTCTTCTACAACAATTAAGCTTCATTTCCAGAAATCACATTTAATCTCCAGCAATCAAATTTGATAGCTAACAAAGAATGTCTCCTCAAATGATCAAAATTTATCCCCAATAAAAAAAGTTAATCTCCACCAATCAAATTTCCTCACCACAGATCAAATTCCATCTCCAACAAAATAAATTTCTTCTCCAAAAATCAAATTCATCCCTAGCAATTAAAAGTAATCCCTAGCAATTAAATTTTACCTCCACCAAATTTTATCTCCAACAATCAACTTTCATCTCCAGTAATCAAATTTCATCTCCAGCAATCAAATTTCATCTCTAGCAATCAAAATTGGCCCCCAACAGTCAACGACGCTACTCCTTTCCTTTCATGGATAGCGGATAAAATCCTCTGAGCCCATTCGTCTATAATCTGTTGGGCTAAAGGAGATACTGAGGCTACTGTGGCCGGGACAGTTTGGGCAGAAAAATGAACTCACCGTGTAAAATTTGGCAACAGTTTTACTACTCCCTCCAACTAATTTTTGTTTTTTGGGTGGGTCGTTTTTCTTCTCTCAACTTCTGTCGAAACACAATACAGGAACGAAAATGAGTAATAACTGAGCAAACAATTTCATCTCTCTCTCTCTCTCTCTCTCTCTCTCTCTCTCTCTCTCTCTCTCTCTCTCTCTCTGCAAACTGCGCCAACTTCGCTGAATACTGAAGCATCATTCAGGAAAAAAAAAATTCCTACTATGCTGAAGGTGAATTTACTCTCATATTCCCTTTGACGCCAGGTATCCTAAGATTAACTAATCTCACATTCACATAAGATTTGCATTAAGTATAATCACTTGCAACGAACGCGGCTTTGAATGTTATCAAAATATTCATTGACAGAAAAGAAAACGAACAGACTCTAAAAAAAATATTCAAGATCATTTCGTAATATCACACCTTAGCCTAATTAATGTATAGTCGTGGCTTACTGCTTCAAAATATTACAGATACCCAAGTAAAAAGAAATTTTTATGTTTAAATCAAGAAGTCAGTGAATGCTTGATAAATAGTTTTCGAGCAGATATTTGGTCTGTCATGTCCTTATAGTTGCTATAATGCTAAAACAATTCTTCTGGTACCTATTTATTTGTTCATTTGTTAATTTATCTTGGTTTTCTAATAACTGATTTCTTCTTTCTGCATTTTTGTATTTTAAATCTCATATTATGTGGGAGCTTGCATTTCAAGTCGATGGCCCCATAGGTCTGTTCTAATTGAATAAGGTTCATTTTCTGAATATAAATATAATAATAATAATAATATTTAACAAACTAGGTTATATGGCAAATGCTGCTGATACATACAATAAAGAACAGTGGTCCTTTACCTTTTTCAGTGCCTGTACGCAAATTCCCGTGATGTAAACTAGTATCGCACCAATTCCGGTTGTTTTGCCATGCCCCCTATGTAAAGTTAGGTTGGGTTAGCTTAGGTTAGTTCAAAGACACACAAATTGCGTATTTTGGTTGCGGGAAGCACAACGAGATTATTTTCAAGTAAATTCTATGGTTGGTTTTTAAGATATGAGGTCCCGCTTTTTGAGGGAAGGTTAAGTACTCGGTTACAGTTCGAGAATATGCTGCCCGTACCCTTGATATCATAGAAAATTTTCTCGTACCCATCCATTATAAATACAATACAAATATGTGAAGAGAATCAGCGGTACAAACCTTGCTGAGAAATTATTAGATGCATTCAATTACTGAACAAAGGTACTTTTCTTTATTTCAAATGGAAAGTGCCAATTAATAGGATACAATGAATGCACATTATAACAGCAATTATGAGTAATATCACATAGTGCCCACCAATATATTTTAGTGGCGCTTTTTGTTGTTTCTCATTAATGATGATCTTTCCAGCACTAACTTTGAAAAAGTAATTGAGGCAATTATAGTAAGATCAAATTTGGAATATATATGTTTTACTTTCTCATGGCAAATATACAGTACAACAGCACTGGCAATCATGTCTCGTACCCCCCAGGTTAAGGTTTCATACCCCAGGTACCCCAGGTACCCCAGGTTAAGAACCACTGATATAGAATACCAGGTTGTGCTTATTCTTGATGTTGATGTTGTAAAACTTTCCATTAGTTCAAGGAGTCTATTTTCACAGATGCAGTCCGGATCTATATTGTGTTCTATTTAGACTTAATGAAATGATAATTCGTTTCGCCGAATTTCATTTCAGAGCGCTGGAATATAAATGCGTAACATTTTCATTTGGATTGTTAATTACAGTACGTCTGGAAAACGAAAAATTACTGCTTCCCTTAAAAATAGAAAATCTCTTTCTAAATCTTTAAAGTTTCTATTAACAGAAGTGCTTAATTCATTAACTCGATTTTTTACCCAGTAAATTTAAATTCATTATTTTTCCAGGTTCTGGTTCAACTTTGAACGAGTGGTTCAAGAGCTGTGTAATAAATACTCAACTTTTTATACATTTAGCGCCGTATCGATCCGAATCAAAATCTGTACCAAGTTCTCTATCATTCTTCATCTAATTCTCTCCTTCATAACTGGGTTGGTCTTCCTTTTCCCGTACATTTTCTTCGATATTTTATACAAACAAGTAAAAAAAAAAAAAAAAAAAAAAAATCGAAATTCCTTCTGAGCAATCGAGTTTTCTGTACAACGTTGTTGTTTCTCATTAATGATGATCTTTACAGCACTAACTTTGAAAAAGCGCTACGACCAGGACCAGTAGCGCTTCAGTTGCTTCCCAGATGCGGTAGAGTGAGGGTGCGTCCCACGCCTCCAGAAAGCGCTGCCAGATGCACGATCCATGGCCAACTTTAACCTGAAATAAAATTAAGATAAAAAAAGCTACTGAGTCTAGAGGGTTGAAATTTGGAATGTTTGATGATTGGAGGGTGGATGATCAACATACCAGTTTTCACCCCTCTAGCCTTATTAGTTTAAATCGAAGGACGGAGAAAAAAGATGGGCAGAGTAAAGTGCGGACGGACGGACAAAGCCGGCACAATTGTTTTCTTTTACTGAAAACTAAAAAGCGAACTAATTGTTAGTATGACTACTATCCTTTTTAAATTTTGAGTTGGACTCTTTCTAGATCAAATCTTTCAAGAGATCACATATCTAAAATCTAGAAGAAACTGCCTTTTCAAACGTGCGCATACACTATTATGGGGGGGCGGGGGGGCGGTGTCAAATTCCTTATAATCAAAAGGACCGACCAAGAAATCAATTGGCAGGCTTACTAATTATTTTGCCTAGAAATGCCACCTGCATTATTCCCAAAACCTTTTCGTTTCTCGTCGAACGAGTAGGTTACATGCTTGCCTACCGATTCGATAGTCCGAGTTCGATTCCCCACCCAGGCAACGTGGAATGAGAGGAATTTATTTCTGGTGATTAGAAATTCATTTCTCGAAATGATGTGGTTCGGATCCCACAATAAGCTGTAGGTCCCGTTGTTAGGTAACCAATTGGTTCCTAGCCGCGTAAAAATTTTTAATTCTTCAGGCCAGCCTTAGGAGAGCTGTTAGTCAGCTCTGTGGTCTGGTTAAATTCAGATATACTTTTTTTCTCATTTAAAGAAGAAGTAATCCTCTTTTGACTTCAGTATTAAGGCGGAATAATCTTTTTTCACTTTTGAACTCAGCAGGAAGAAAGTCGCCATTATGGATTCATAATTAAGAACAGGCTACTTCAATACATTGCGAGCGTATCTGGAATTGCCAATTTCCACTTCCAGAAAACAAAAGCCTCCGTAATGCTCCATCCTGTCGCCATTAAAAAAAGAAAAAAAAAAAGTTCAATTAATAACTCCTAATAATAGAGCACGAAAAGTTGATGATGGGGTTACTGATTTTTGCAGCTGTCCCATACAAAGATCAAAGCTTTGTGTGGGAGGCCCACAATTACGCTTTTATTGGAGCCCAGCTCTCTCTCTCTCTCTCTCTCTCTCTCTCTCTCTCTCTCTTTCAGATGTCACTCCACTGTGCGCGGATGAATATTGACACGCTGATGGGGGAAGGGGAAAAAAGGGAGGGCGAGTGATGGATAAGTAGGGGAGGGGGGAAGAGGGAGGTGATGGCGAAGGGGTTAATGGGGGAGGGAGAGATAATGGAGAAGGTGTTAATGGGGGAGGGGAAGTGATGGAGAATGGGAAAAGGGGGAGATGATGGAGAAGGGGGAAAGGGAGGTGATGGAGAATTGGGAAAGGGGAAGGAGGAGATGATGGAGAGGGCGGACGGGGAAGTGATGGAAAAAAATGGGGAAAGGAGGATGGGGAAGTGATGGAGAAGGATGAGGGGAGGTGATGGAGAATAGGGAAAGGGGAGGCGATGGAGAAAGAGGATGGGGAAACGGGATGGAGAAGGGAAAGCGAAATTCCTCTGAGGAAAAACAAAACGTAAAAGAAGAGATAAAAAGAAAACTTGTGATGGATTGGTTGTCAATAACTGACGCTGTCAAAGGACAAAGAATTGAAATGGTTCTTCTTCATAAGCAAGAAAAAGAAACACGCACACATATATTTATGTATGCGTGTGCCCGTGTAGTATTCATATATATATATATATATATATATGAAAACTACAAATGTCGTTTAATATACGATTCGCTCTGCCTCGGAAATATGCAATACATACATATATCATCTGCGAGGTAGAGTGAATTGGGTATTAAACGACATTTGCAGCTTAATGCTTGTATATAAACCATGGTGATGTGATAAAAATTCATATATATATATGTGTGTGGCTGTAGGTGTGTGTGTGTGTGTGTGTGTATTCCATTGAGGATGTTTTCTCATGCATGATAGTCGGGTTCGATTTAAGCAGTGTGTCATATACCTAGTAAATTTTCGACTGTTGTGAGTCGTAACTTGGTTGGCCTACCTCTATAAGAGAAAGAGAATCTTGGCACAAATAAATAAATAAATACAGATAGATAGAGAGACATGCCCGTATTACTGAAGTCTAGTCGACATCGATTCAATGACCTTGTTAACTCACTCACTTTGATTGCAGGAATAACGGCAGCTGTGATCCTTGCTGATATGTTAGGCTTTTCAGGAATTTTCCTGTTACTGTTTTCTCGTAAAACAGACTTTCATTCTCCGTCCATTTGCCTTGCAAGTTGATTCACCCAAACGGAATGTTTGCTCAGTTTATGCAGCGACAACAATTACGTAAACAAAGGACGTTTATATTAGTGCCAGGTATTGCCGGAGAGCGTTCGGAATGCTAAATTGCGCATACAACGAAACGTATGAACAAAACAAGAAAAAATGCGCCAAAGTTTCTTCTGCGCAATCGAGTTTTCTGCACAGCGTATAATACTGTATGAGAAGCGACCCATGAAACTTTTAGCCACCGTCCGATGGTGGCAAGTGTTGTTGGGTGCCAGACGTACGATTATAACTAACTTTAACCTTAAATATAATACAAACTACTGAGGCTAGAGGGCTGCAATTTGTTATGTTTGATGACTGAAGGGTGGATGATCAACATACCAATTTGCATCCCTCTAGCCTTGGTAGTTGTTAAGATCTGAGGGCGGACAGAAGAAGTGCAGACGGATAGACAAAGCCGACACGATAGCTTTCTTTTACAGAAAACTGCAATCAAGTTCAAGCTGATTTATATGTGTAGTTTGCCTAGATGATGGTTCATCGACAGAAGTGAAAGAATATTTATATCATACACTTGATAAACAAAGAGGCTATTTCCTTGCTTAGATGTGTTACTTACGTATATTTAAAACATGAAAGAGGAAAGTAATAACAGTTCACTTCCAAGAAAGAGCTAAATATTTTTTTTAAGATTTTTGAGTAAAGGACCAGGGCTCCATTTCTAACAATCCTTTGAGCAATATAGAAAGTATTTAGAGGTAAGAGAGAGAGAGAGAGAGAGAGAGAGAGAGAGAGAGAGAGAGGAGAGAGAGAGAGAGCGCAAAAACAGCCACAAAACAGATGCAGATGGTAAGAAAGATGAAAGATTGGGGATCCATCATCGCAGACATCTTAAAAAAATAGAAGAAAAAAGAAGAAGAAAAAGTTTTTTTCTTAAACAATAAACGTCAATTGAACTTAAAAAACGAAACTATATAGAATTTCTACCGTCGTGCCCAGGCACCATCAGGTGACCGATGGTCTCTCATTTTTTTTTTTTTTTAATCGTTTATGAGAAGAGAGAGAGAGAGAGAGACAGAGAGAGAGAGAGAGAGAGAGAGAGAGAGAGAGAGAGTAATCCCTCTCGAGGTTTGTTTTGCATAAGAATGGGGCAGAGGGATGTGCAGTTGTCAGTGAAAAACGGCGCGAGTGATAGGTAGATCAAAAAAGTGAAGGGAGGGGAGAAGATATTCGGAAGCGAACGAGCCCGAGAAACAGCCGAAGGGATTTCACTCGAGATTTGTTCGGGGATTTACCGAATTTCGTTCTTACTCAGGCACCCCCCCAACCCCTGCCCCCACCCTTCCGAACTTTTATCGCGGTATTTTCTTTTCACCTTTTATCCGTTGTTTTCCTTACCTTTTTTAATCTCTTATTTTTTTACTTCAAATCCAAAATATCTGGTGCCTATGACGTGCCCGGGGTTCAAATGGCAAAACTCGCTTGACGAGTATTATTTTTTATGAAATGTTTTTGTGCTTTTACATTAAACTCGGTAGATTAACTTTATTTCTGGGAATTTCAAGTTTGTGTTTTTATAATATATATATGCATATATATATATATATATATATATATATATATATGTATATATATATATACATGTATGCATACATACACACACACATACATATATATATATATATATATATATATACATATATGTATGTATATACTAAGAGATCACAAAAGTAAGCACGTGATTTTGTTTATTAGCTGAAGCCACTGGGATAATTTGATTTGAAAAAGAAAAGACAGAATGCCAAGTACTTTCGTGTATTTAATACATCTTTGTGCCCCGAAGATGTGTTAAAGACACGAAAGGACTTGGCACTCTGTCTTTTCTTTTTAAACTTTCCCAGTGGCTTCAGCTAAGATATATATATATATATATATATATATATATATATATATATATACATATATATATACATACACACACACACACACACACACATATATATATATATATATATATATATATATATATATATGAATTACTGAAGTCTATGAAGAATTACAGGATCAGGGGAGCATCACCATGTATAGAAATATAAGGAAAACCCTAACGTTAGATCATTAATACCTTGCGGCAAGTATCGCTTTATAGTTAAAGGGGAGAGAGAGAGAGAGAGAGAGAGAGAGAGAGAGAGAGAGAGAGAGAGAGATCATACTCTTTTAGGCAAATAACCTTTACTCTATCCCATTTCCAAAGAGAAACCTAACCTTTGGATTCCTTGTAACTGCAACGCGTGGGTAAGTAAAATTGACTTAACCTCCATCCCGAAGTGTCCCTTTCCGTTTCCAGAACACGAAAGCCTCTGCAATACCCCAACATGTTCGCAAAAGGACGAAAAATGAGGAGCTAAAAGTTCAATTAATAACTGCTAATAACAGAGCACGAACTGTTGATTGGGTTAGCAGTTTTGCGGTTGTCCTGACATAGGTCACAGAGTCTTGCGTGGGAGGTATACCACACAATCACTCCTCCATTAGACCTCGGTTCTTTTTTCCACCGCCAGATGGCTCTTGATTGTACATGGACAGCAGCATACTGACACGCTGATGGAGAAGGAGAAGAAAAAGGAGAAGGGAAAAAGCGATGGAGGAGAAGGGGAAGAGACGCGTAATGGAGAAGGGAAGGTGGATGGAGAGGCGTATCAAACCTAAATAAATATATATATATATATGCGTGTGTGTGTGAGTTTGTGCAAACAATGTTATTCTATTCTAGTCATTCTCCTAAATGTGCGAAATAACGCATAGAATTAAATAATAGAAACTATTGCTTATTTTCGTATCTCTGATGATTACATAGTACATGCGGTGCCTGTCTTTTCCTCACTTTACAGTGTGTGTGTGTGTGTGTGTGTGTGTATGTGTGTGCAAACAATGTTATTCTATTCTATTCATTCTCCTAAATGTGCGAAATAACTCATAGAATTATATAATGGCATCTATTGTTTATTTTCGCATCTCTGATGATTACCTCGTATATGCGGTGCCTGTCTTTTCCTCACTTTACAGTAGCTGTAAATTTATCTCATAAATATCTATGGAATGGTTTCAGATTACACATATCCTAGCAGATATGTTTCTCAATTCCTTCATGATTAACCTTTTCTTCTCTATTTTCACGTGAAAATGTCATTATTGTTCAAGAGGTTATATTTTGTATTTTCCGTCTTATTAAGAGTAATAATACTAGGATTATAGAGGATTTTCGCTTACTTGTGGAGTAAGCCTACAGACTACTTTGTTGTTGTTGCTGTTCTTCTTCTTCTTCTCCTTGCCGTTGTTGTTCTTGTTGGTGGGGGGGTGGGGGGAGGTGGTTAGGAAAGCCCTAAGGAAAAGCCTAAAAAGTCTGAATAAAGTATTTCACGTTGAGTTAAAATACGGGAATCTTAGGATAGGATATTATGATTTATTTATTAGAATGAAAAGGTAAAAAAAAATGCATGTTAAACAGTACAGAACAATTATTTCTGATAAAATATAGCGTATTGATTTTAATCTTCTTCGATTAATCAACGCACTATTTGACAGTCAATTTTAGCACGTGCCCTGAGTCAGTAGGCTGGAGGTCGGATCACGCTTCGTTGCTCTTCATTTCATATAACAGCCTACTAATTCCTGACATTATATAAGATACGGGGATATTCAACGTATCCTTTCCAATTCCCTGTTTATTGCTGCCATTCCCGTCCTTCGTAAAAGCTCTAAAAACTCGCCTTTGTCCGACCTTAGTCATCAAAATCCGGCAGTTTTGGGAATCTGGATGATAGGATTATGAAAGATAATGAGATTACGATCACATTGCGTCCCATAAGGAATTCGTAGAAGAGTCTTTATGCACTAAATCTCGTATATTTTATCGACGACCAGTGGCCACCCGGAGAGGCCCATAAGTACTTCCAGGAATGAGCATTCCAGGTTATTAAAAGCTGAGCTACTGACGCAAGAGGAGGGCAAACACCAACCGCCCCCCACCTTCTCTCTCTCTCTCTCTCTCTCTCTCTCTCTCTCTCTCTCTCTCTCTCTCTCTCAGAAGCATATTTATCCTCTTGCTAAGAAGTCAAAGTATTTTGTAACTTCGAGATATGCTTTTTTTCGCAAATGGTCTTGTATTTGCTGGCAAGAACTGATTACGATATAGCGCAAACAGTTCCTTTAGACAAACCCGGCTCATTCGTACAAAGATTGTCCTTCAGTTTGACGTAAAGCAGACATATTCTCTCTCTCTCTCTCTCTCTCTCTCTCTCTCTCTCTCTCTCTCTCTCTCTCTCTTCTCTCCTAATGATTATTAGGAGAAAGGTTATTTCCTTTTACACATCTGTAAATGTTTAAAAAATAATTGAAAAACGGGAAAGAAATACGTACAGCATGCATATTCTCTCTCTCTCTCTCTCTCTCTCTCTCTCTCTCTCTCTCTCTAGTGATTATGAAGAGAAAGGTTATTGCCCTTTAGACATCTGTAAATGATCACAAAAATTAAAAGACGGGAAACAGATCTAGCCTGAAGGTATTTGGATGTTTTGTCACGAAACAGAACTTCAGAAAAACGCAGAATAAATCCCCCTTTCTCAAGTGAACTAAGCTGAGTATGGTGTTGAGCGCTATATCAGTCACAAAGTCAAAATTAATAATAAAAATAAAAAATAAACACTAACGGGAAAACCACCCTACGAAAAGACATTAAGGTAAATTTGCACATATGATACATCAAATTAGCAATCAGAAAAGAAATAATAAGTTAAGTATATTTCGGTTTAACCAGACCACTGAGCTGATTAACAGCTCTCCTAGGGCTGTCCGGAAGGATTAGATTTTTTTTTTTTTTTTACGTGGCCAGGAACCAATTGGTTACTTAGCAAAGGGACCTACAGCTTTTTGTTGGATCCGAGAAATTAATTTCCAATCACCAGAAATAGATTCCTCTGGTTCTGCACTGGCAGCAGCTGCTGAGAGCGACCTCGGGCTACCAGGTTGATAGGCGAGTACGCAACCAACTCGTCCAGTGAGGAAATTAAGGAGAATATAACAGAAGAAATCGGATACATGACAAGCATAGTAACTGCTTTAATAATATTGACAAATACACATACAATCCGAACGAGATGGCGGCCTCGTTCTTTAGCAAAAAAAAATAAATAAATAAAAAACCTCCCTGAGAGCAGTGTCCCCAAACTATTGCCCGCGGAGCACATCCGGCACGCCCCGAAGATTTAATCTTGGCCCACAGAAACTTGAATAATACCCCTTCATTTTTTTTTTCCTCCCCAGCAACGCCATCAGACAGATGACACGTGCCGTAGTTCCTGTCCGCCAGCCACGCTCCTTCACTCCCATTAATCTTGTGGGAAAAACTCGGCGATTTGTTGCTTAAGACAGAAAACTCTTAATTGCCAGAATTGAGTAGAACGGTCCAGACAGGGTTAATTTTTGTTCGACCTTCGCTAATGGCTCGGAATCGTTTTCAGTTTCTTTGCATTGTTTTATCCAAGTCTTTTCTCTCTTTTCGTAATTTAAGTAAGTTTTCAAATGTCTTGCTAAGCAAGTTTCCTATAGTAGATTAACATCACCCGTGCATTTGATGTCTAGGCCAGTCCCTTACGACGCTCCTGATTGGCTGTTAATAAGCCAGTCACAGGGCTGTAAACTCTTAGTCTATCGGGAGAGTTCACATAGGCAGGATGAACGCTCCATCTCTCCTGAGGGATACTTTTGAAAGACGTATTCTTCAGGAGAAGTGGACCGTACATCCTGCCTATGGGAACTCTCTCGAGAGACTGAGAGTTTCCAGCCCTGTGACTGGCTTATTAACAGCCAATCAGGAGCGTCGTAAGGGACTGGCCTAGACATCAAATGCACGGATGATGTGAATCTACTATAGCCATTGTATGACTGAGAAGGAGAATTCAGGATGTATGGTTTGGCTGAATTATAATGATCATGATCATTGCTGGTGGGAAATATAGAGATACGACGGAAATCCTACGAAAGAGGTTCCAATACTGGATTGAGATGTATCTCGGATCACCTTTTCCAAGTGGCTTGGATATGTGAATAGAATGGAGAGCAGTAAGGCGAAGAAAATCACAGAAGAATGGAAAGGAAAAAGGCAGAAAAAGAAAGGCTTTAATATACATGATTTGTGGGTATGCTTATAAAACAGAGGTGAGTGACACACACACACACACACACACACACATATATATATATATATATATATATATATATATATATATATAATATATATATAATATAATAAAAGGAGCCCATAACAACACCAAAATATAGAGGGAGAAATACTATATTTCAGAGACTGCTGTCTCCCTCTTCAGCAGTCTCTGAAATATAGTATTTCTCTCTCTATAATTTCCCTGTGTTTTTATAGGCTCCTTTTATTAGATTGGAATTCTGTTATAACAGAACATTTTTAACAGTCATATATATATATATATATAT
>NC_061093.1:23592131-23594118 GCF_015104395.2 Macrobrachium nipponense | reverse complement strand
GCACCTCTCTCTCTCTCTCTCTCTCTATTTGAAATTTCTTTCATCATTCATATCTTCTTATTTTCCCGACAGTTGAAGGAATTTCGAAATGTATTTATTTGGCTGACAAATGATTTATGGATTCATTCCTGTCATTGTCATTCCTTCATCTTTCTTTGTATCATGACTGCAAATGCTTTCCGTTAATCGCAATAGGTGTGTAAATAACTTAAGTTCCTGAACTAGAAATGGATACATCCTTTAGGTCGTGAAAAATAGTAGTGCTGTGAAGAGGCTTATTAAAGGTTTCTCTACAAAATGCCTTGCATCTTTGAAGATGATTGTTTTCCATGAAATATAACTAGATTTTAACTAGATTTTTCAAGTTATTCATCTTATCAAGCTTTGCTATCTTTGTAACGAAAGGATAAGTGTGAAAACTGAGTTGATTTTTGTTTGTTCTCGAAGAAAAATGGAGCGCTTTAATCACTGGTAAATTCATTGGCTGAATTGAGGTTGTTCTGAACCAAAACACCAAAGATTATAACAATACATAGTTGTGGCAGATACTTTCATATCGCTTAGATCTGTTGATTGATGAAACTTGAAGCGATTTTTCAGGATTGGTTTGCTTTTCTGAAATATGCAAAATTATGGCATTTCTCTACTTAACTGCAATGACTTTTTGTAACTTCAACATTGATCCTATTTGCAATTTTTTTTAGTCTTTTGCCACTTTTCATTCATCGATTCCCAGCTAAGATTGCTGGCTAAATCAGACACTGTAACAATTTATTCTTGATCAATACAAACAAAAGCCAACATGGCACACATACAGTAGAGCAATATGACGAAATTAAATATAACAAACATTGAATGACACTAAAAGTTTTATTCAGAGCCAGGATTAAAACAAGTAAATAAAAACAAATGCGCCAAAGAATCGAGTTTTCTGTACATCGTATAATCAAGGCCATAGAAAACAGATCTATATTTCGGTGGTATCGGTACAATGCTGTATGAGCCGCGGCCCATGAAACTTTAACCAAAACCGGGTGGTGGCCTGGCTTATATCGTTACTAGACGCACGATTATGACTAAATTTAACCTAAAATAAAATGAAAAAAATACTGAGGCTAGATGGCTCCAATTTGGTATGTTTGATTACTGAAGCGTGGAAGATCAACATACCAATTTGCAGCCCTCTAGCCTCAATAGTTTTTAAGATCTGAGGGCGGATAGAAAAAAATGCGAACAGAAAAATGAGCCGACGCGCAGACGAAGCCAGCAGAAGGGTTTTCTTTACAGAAAACTGAAAAAAAATTATGAATATGAAGAGGCTTCCCTGTCCCCCAGCCAAACAAAGCTAACCGTAAGAGGCGCCCTGAGAATCCAGCATCTCAGGCGTTTGGGTGAACCGGAGCCACAATAGAAGGCGCTGAATCTGTCACGCGGGGTAATCTAACGCGCCCACTGTGCTCATTGTTTACCGGATAATAGTAGGGGTCCCAGTCGGTGTCTCCTCCCCCTAGGATTTTGATGCTTGGTATCACAAACGTTTTTCTCGCTTTCTTTCTAATTTTTGTGACTCTTTTCCCAGTGTTCTGTAGCCATAGGTCTAGATCTCATACTTGAATTTAATTTCAATGGGTTACTTTTCATGGGACTATTTTTTTACAAGAGACACTAGGTTATATGTGGTATTAAAATATAATATACAACTGTGTATGTATATATATACATGTATAAGTATACATAAATATGTGTCATATATATATATATATATATATATATATATATATGTGTGTGTGTGTGTGTGTGTGTGTGTGTGTTTAATCTATGGGCTTGGACATCACACACCATCTCCATTGAGGGTTTCAAAGGTTAATGGGAGAGCATGGATTGATACAAATTATGATCCATCAGGTTGATACTCGCACCGGTATCAAAAAAATACCGGGATATCAACATCCTCCGCTGTTCCTTAAACTAAAGGCCTGGGTTCTGG
>NC_061093.1:23509631-23589631 GCF_015104395.2 Macrobrachium nipponense | reverse complement strand
ATATATACATGTTTGTGTGTGTTTGTGTATTTGGTTGTGTAGGTGTATGTATGTATGCCAGGTGTATGTATGTATACGATGACCAGTATACCTTGCTTAAACAATTTCAATATCATTTCGTTTTATGCACGTGCATAATCATGAGGAATTCCTATATTACAAGTGCTCCTAGGCATACATACTAAAACCCTCTGTAAACTTATTCAAGGAATCCTTTCTTAAATTAAAGAGAGCATATTTCAATTTGACAAAAAAAATTCGACGATTACCAGCTCCGACTCAATCATGGAAAAGAATCAGCGACGCCTAACCCAAAATCCTCAAGGAACTTTTAAAAGCCTAAAAGAGCCAAGAGAGACACAGAGCAGGGCAGATATTTATGGCCTTCGCGAAATCAAAAACGATGAGTGATGTGAAAAGTTGTGGGGTTAGTCCTGGGAATCCTTCAGGAAGGCTGTCGGTCTTTAGAAGATAGAAAACTCGCCCTTAACGTATTTCAGCAAGAGATATCGATGATATATTAGTCTTATATCCTTCCTTCCATTTTTGTTCAGGGAGGAGATATGGTGAGCACGCCAGATGGCAGCGGGCTGTGTGACAGTTTAGGGATCAAGGGGGGAAAGTTAAGGGACCTCTGGCGTCGTCTCCGTTCGCTTAATTTGGGAAGGAGAAGGTCCATAGACTCCTTTTCTTCTTTGTAGAGGATAACGAAATCTAAGTGTCCTAAATTTGATGATCGGAACAAGAAGAAAACATGCGCAGCAGGACCACTATTCTCTGTCTTTTTCCATCTGCCCATCGGCCTGTGGTGGTCGCGCATGGTAACACTGCGTCCCAGGCTTTAAATAGTTACGCTATGTGTAAGTTTTAGGTAAATAAAAGGATATCTGGGTGTACATTTGCAACTGAAAAGTGTTTTAATAATTTACTTTATGCGAATTACACCGTTAATATTCGAAATAGGATAGTATTTAAAGCCCTGGACGCAGTGTTACCATGCGCAAACACCACAGGCGGATTGACAGATGAAAAAAAACAGAGTATAGTCAGCTAGAAATATCTAGTAATTCAAAACTTGCCACGACGCTGGTCATAACTGAATCTGAAAGGATTAGTCTTTCCTTTCCTTGCAAATTTAATTAAAATTCCCACTAAATCTTTTAATAACACCTAAATTCTAATGCTGATTCTGACACTGAACCTCTATAAAAAGGAATCTCGCAAAATTACATATATCTGATTAAAAAAAATAAAAATAAAAACTTAACTATACTGTCAATCGTTAGCTCGTGGAAATTCCTCGAAATGAATGTTTTTATCTAGCTGCGGATCATGGTCATCATAATTACTGGGGTCTTTGGCTTACCTTCAATAAGTTTTATGATAACTACAGTCAGAAAAATGCAATAATGCTAAAACTAAAAATCTTTGATTTCTGGGTACCCAAACCACAAACCAGTCGTGGGATAATCATTCACACATGCACTCACACACATGCGCATGAATATATATATATATATATATATATATATATATATATATATATATATGTGTGTGTGTGTGTGTGTGTGTGTGTGTATGTATATATATATATATATATATATATATATATATATATATATATATATATATGTATGTATGTACGTATGTATGTATAACTGTAATAGTCCCAGTGCCCTCTTAACTTCTCGAACTCGTCGCACTTTTTGGATAAGCTTGTCACTACATTGCTAACCTTAGGTCCGAATGCAAGAAATATGAAGTAATTCTGATTTCAGGTAGCGTGAATTGAACCCGCGTACCATGAGAAGGATAAAAGTCCATTGCCATAAATGCGTATATATGTCGAAGTCTGATATATTTAAATAGCTGGAATAAAGCCATCCTCACTTTGCTCTGATGACTCGGAATGCGGGTTCGATTCCTGCTACTGGACATCAGAATTACTTCATATTTCTTACATCTGGATCTAAGGCTTTGTAGTGACAAGGGCATCCAATTCGAGAAGTTCAGGATAGCATGGTGTCTATATATATATATATATATATATATATATATATATATATATATATATATATATATATGCAAACATTAAACTGAATATCTTCACATGTCTATCAGTGTTCACAATCATCAGAGGTTAACCTGCCATCATCTATCTGTACGTAGTTATTTTGGTTAGTTAAAGTAACCCAACAAATCATAATTATTGGGGAAAAAAGGTAATGAATGCGATACCATGAATTGCTAGAAATAAAAAACACTGTTACCTTTTGGTATTACATACTTAATCAATAATCCGTTATGTCTCTTAAAAAATAAAATAAAACCTTTGCTAAAAAAACTGACCTGTGTCAAAGGGAAAAAAAGCCTTTAAAGGTGACAACAAAGCTGTAATACGAGGCCGGGAGGTTTGTGGTAACTGTCCTAATTACAAAATGCAGATTTCCAATTATCACTATTTTCCCAGTTCTGATACGAAATGCAGTGTGCTTTTAATTGAAGCTTGTTAGTGTTTCAGCTCGTTCTGCATCGCCTAATTGAGCATTTTACGTCAGACTGTAAAGTTATAATGAATTAAGCCCATACAGTGGATTTTTTTTTAACTCCAAAGTGGTTTGTATTGTATAAATGTAAACACGTTTTAAACTCTTTAAAATACACATTAAAAACTTGCTTCCAGAATCATTACTACTTTTTGAAGGTGATCAGAAATTCTATATACAGTCTTTTTAAAAATGCGATTTCGAAAATGAATCTATCAAGATTTGTATCATAATGTAACTACTAGAAGAATACTAGATTTTCTCTGTCATTATCAAAGGGGATGGACTTCTAAATCCCCATTCATAAGAATGCCGTTAACGCGAGTATGGCTGCCGAGTTGTTAGAATGAGAGAAAATCTTCATGGGAATAAAGAATAATATCAAGGAAAGATACACATCATATAACATTTAAGTATTAGTGGAAATGTAACGCGATGTAACCGGACCTGCTTCACACATTAATGAAGGTAATCAGATTAACATGGCAAATGGATGTCCCCCTTTGCTAAGGCCTCATTCATTGAAGCAGGATCAAAATGTAATAGGTTGATTACCCAGATAATGAATTTACGTCCGGGGCGGAAGGAAGGAAGACCAAAAATGTACTCGAGTTATTGCGATATCAAACTGGAAAAACACTGTTTTTTTTTCACAAAGGGTTAATGAGCTTCTTTTACACACACACACACACACACACACACACACACACGCACACACACAAGCACTAGGTTACTGGCGCATGGCAAATCAATTTACGAGGTTCTGATGAAGTAAAATGGAATTAAAAAAACATAAAAAAAAGAAGAGGAAGAAGCGTCACGTGAAAATAAAATATCTTCCGGGACACCCAAAGGAGAGATAGAAAGTTAGGCGGTGTTTAGGGGAAGCGAAAAATGGAGTCAAATTTTGCCCTCAAGTTTCTGATCAAAGTTTGAGAATTTTTGCCGGCAGTTTTCGAAGCAGAAGTTCTTTTTATAGGAAATTTCGAAAGCATATTCTGGGAGGTAAGCGTTTTACCTTTCTCGTCGGCGGATAGAAAAAAAAAAAAAAGATTATATTGAATCAAAATGCGGATGAATGAATCATCCCAAAAAGAACTTGTCGAAAAAGGTTGGCTCTCTCTCTCTCTCTCTCTCTCTCTCTCTCTCTCTCTCTCTCTCTCTCTCTCTCTCTCTCCCTGAAAAATTTATGAAGAACGATTTACCTGCACGAAAGGTCTTTCAGGTTTTTTTTTTTATTTTACCCTTAATTTCAAGCTGGATTGGAATCACCTTTTATAAGATTTGGAGCTACAGTGATCAAACTTTTTCCCACCAATGAAATTACAAGAAAGAAAGTTTTCAGTACGACTCTCATCCGTATTGGTAAATTGAAAATAAAGTTTTGACTCAACTTTGTATTGCATTCTTATTCCTCAAGCCCTCTGCTCTCTCCTGGTGCATTTCGAAATTCAATAGCTTTTTTTTTATTTCTTTATTGGGCGTTTCGGTAAGTTGTCATCCTATCTGCAAATTCCCTGACAATTGTGTTTATGCAAAAGGGTGCTAAATAGCTTTCAAACATACACTCCGCGTATGAGATGACGCCCATTTTTCCTGTATAAAGACGACCCATAAATATCCATGATGGGGTCTTGTGATAACTGTATTGGAATAATGGTACTCTGGATAAAGCTAGTAACAAATTGAGAGCTCGCCCATCCTAACGTCTAATTAGAGTAATATCCTACGGTAATTACTGCAATTACAATTATTTTGTTTACAGTACTGATAGCTGTGCTGCTAATAATTCGAATTGCAGACGGTTTTTAGTGTTATTATAGTGGTTTTGTTTACAGCTTTGATAGTTATGATAGTAGTTAACTATTGACACAACTATCGACACTCCAGGGGTTAGCCATCGTTTAAAATTTCTGCAGGATTTAAGTTTTGTTTTTTATACTCAGCAAATAAGGCTAACCCCCCATTTTGGGGGAGATCTTTTAAGGTTAAACGGTCGCCTAATACGCTGGCATATACATAGCGTGAATGGTTGATGTCTAACAGACGATTCAGTGCTGACTGAGGATTGAGTGAACAAGAACAGTAAAGAATAGTGAAGAGAGAGTTTGGAATTGTTTGCAAGAGTAAACGAGGATAAAAGTGAGGTTGTGAGGATTGATAGGAATGAGGAATGAAACACTAAATGTTATTATGAACAGTGAGAAAATGAAAGCGTTAGATTCTTATAAGGGGTCAGATTTAAGGTAATGGTGGTAGGATGAAAGAAGGGTGTTCGAGAACAGGGCAAACAAGAAATGTAGCAGGATTTGCGCAAAAGACTAGAAGAAACTTGGAGTGTCTATGGAAACGAAGGTTGGAATGCTTGAAGGGTAGGTTGAACCAACTCTTTATCTACTGAAGTAGTGTATATGCTGAATGAAAATGAGAGAAAGAAGGCTGAAGCTGTATAATTAACTGTTTATGCAGTGTGCGTAACATAAGAGGGTCGGATATGGTGAGAAATGCCGAGTTACATAGGAAAGTGGTGAAAGAGTTAAGGCGCTGTCACACTAGCGAAATTTCCGTTGACTTTTGAATTTGACGTCAACTTTTCATGTTTTGACGACGACTTTCTGGTGTCGTCGTCACGGATTTTGAAAACGGTACCGATCGAATTCAACCCATCGCTACCGTCGACTTTATTGTTTGTTTATATCTCGGAGAGCGCGCATTTCAAGTCATCAGATGCAAGATGAAGTTCTTGGTACAGTGGACAAGATTGCCAGAACAGTTTTTGATCGAAGATATGGGGGAGAGACGATGCTTATGGGACGATAAGCATGATAGTTTTATGAAAAAGGGTCTTAAATGAAAAAAATTACCAAGAGATCACCATGCGACTCAGGGAAAACTTTCCTGAACTTGCTGATCTTTATACAGATAAGCATGCTATATCGTGAATATCAGATTGTTATATAGCCTAGGTCTGCTCTTTTTTTTGCATTAGCAAATAATAAAAAGAAATATCTTTAAAATTTTTGCGGTGTTTCTCTAGCTTAATTTATAATACAGTCTGACTGTGGTTGTGTAAACGAGGTTACGAGTAGCCTATCTGGCTGGCCCTAGCTTATTTTTTTTAAAATAAAACCACGTCTTTTTAACCAGGACCGAACCCAAAGACTTTTTATTTTAAATTCTATGCAGCATCATTAAACACATGCAAGCACGACCCACTAGTTGCTTTGTGTTTTAAAGCATAGTTGTTTTATCATTCCGGGAAGTCACAGCTCTGGTTTGTTTACATTTTGACGACGACAACCACGGTAGGAAGAAGAACATGTGTGACAACCAAAGTACGAAATGACGTCGACTACTTTGGAAAGTCGACGACAAACTGAAAAAGTCGACGGAAATTTTGCTAGTGTGACAGCGCCTTTAGTCTAGGTGAAAGGATGAATTAGAGCATTTTGAGATGTTCTGTCATGTGGAGAGAATGAAGGATAAAAGGATGGTGAAAAGGTATACAATTGCTAGGAAGAAGAGAAGGATGACTTGGATCGTATGGATAGATGGGGTGAAGGAGATATCAGGAAGGAGGGAGATAGAAGTCAGTGTACAATGCACTTAGGGGGGATCGATACGCTACTTTTGTTTGTATGGTGTTTTTACGTTGCATGGAACCAGTGGTTATTCAGCAACGGGACCAACGGCGAGAGTGAACTTCTATCACCATAAATACACATCTCTCAGTCCTCAATGGAATGGCCGAGAATCGAACCTGCGACCACCGAGGTGGGACGCAAACACCATACCAACCGCGCCACTGAAGCGCTAAGTACTACCGCCGAAGGTCCTGCGTGTCGTAAAAGGCGACTAAAAGGACAGCTGCTGCTTTGCAGTCTTACTTTTTTAGTAAAAGGCTAGGCCCACCGCCAATAACTGTGGAAACTGCTGCCTTGCAGTCTTACTTTTTAGTGAAAGGCTAGGCCCACCGCCAATAACTGTGGAAACTGCTACCTTGCAGTCTTACTTTTTAGTAAAAAGCTAGGCTCCCTGCCAATAACTGTGGAAACTACTGCCTTGCAATCTTACTTTTTAGTAAAAGGCTAAGCCCACCGCCTATAACTATGAAAACTGAAAACTGCTGCCTTGCAGTTTTACATTTTATTAAAAGGCTAGGCCCACCGCCAATAACCGGAAACTGCTGCCTTACAGGTGGACTATTTAGTCAAAGGCGAGGCCCACCACAAATAACTGTGGTTGATGACAGCAAGGACATGCGGACATAAATACCCCATTGCCAAATGATAAACAATGCCTGATGTTGTAAGGAAAGGCGCATCAGTCAACCGACCCTTTAGTGTAGGGATAACGGTGGGAAAGAAGCTATGATGGTTAGTTGTGTGGAAGCTTCCAATACAGGGAGTTTACCCAAGTTTCGTGTTTAAATGGGACCATAGCAGTGATCACTGTCTTTTCTTGGGAGCCACCCCTTCTAATTAGGGAAAACGGTTAAATGTCGACTGAAATGGTAGACAGATAAATAGATAGACGTGTCTGAGAACAACGCAGTCTGAACAAGCCACCATAATTTCAGGAGGAATGTTCGAACGCGCGCCTCGGAATGACGAGAAATGCTGCTCGCTACCTCCTGAATGGCGATGAGAGAACGCATTGTGTTAGTAACATGTGGGCGCGGTGATAAATGCTCTAACTCGGAAGTCCGCCTTCCTCCTCCGACGTTCGACTAGAGCGAGGGATGCTTCGCCAACTACCGCAGTCAATTTCACTTAGTATGCAAATTGGAATAGTCTCAGACCCCTAATATAATGTCCAGACCTATACCAGACTCACGTGGATTGAAGGAGGCGAAAGGGAAGAGCAATTACAGGGGTGTTGTGGTAAAAGCACAGTAATGAGAAAGGAATTGTCAGTGGTTTTGTTTGTCTCAGTCTGACCATCTGTCTGTCTACAACTCCACCAAATGTTATCAATTTCTGTTTTGTAAAATCTCGGTTACAATCCACAATATAGTATATAGTGGAAGGGAAATTATGTCCAGAACGATTGGGGAATCACTAATGGTAATAAAATGAATTTGGAATTTTTCATCTGGTAACACCTCTAGCCAACTGGTCTTCCCCCTCCAGGAGTCGCTACCTTCATTAGCTACACTCATTCTTGTGTACAGCGTCGTTCTTCGTCAATATTTTTCTAGTTTCAATTAACCTATACTTGGATAAAGCTAATGTTTAGGCGTCTTGCTATTAAGACGAGTCGACAATCTCCTTTGCATTTACGATGTGTGTGTTTGTGTGTGCCCGTGCGCTTGTGAAAATGAGGCTGTTTCAAGCCAGGTTAAATTCCTCTTGAACGTTGCTCTCTCTCTCTCTCTCTCTCTCTCTCTCTCTCTCTCTCTCTCTCTCTCTCTCTCTCTCTCTCTCTCTCTCTCTCTCTCGTAAAAAAAAAATGTGTTCCGAAGACTGATTTGCTTTAGATTCAGAGAGAGGTTAACTGGATGACTGTTTCAGTTCAGTTGATTGGTAATTCAACCTTTGCCAAGGATCCTCCTTACTTCCCTGCTCTGTGTATTTCATTTAAGCTCTGTTTTTAGTCATTCACGCAGGTTAAAAAAGGAAAAGAATGATCCTCCTTACTTCCTTGCTCCATGTATTTCATTTAAGCTCCGTTTTTAGTCATTTACGCAGGTTAAAAAAAGGAAAAGAAGGATCTCCCTTACTTCCCTGCTCTATGTATTTCATTTAAGCTCCGTTTTTAGTCATCCACGCAGGTTAAAAAAGGGAAAAGTTCTTTTCTCTATACCAATTCTTTCTTCCTGGTTCCTGGTTCCTAAGCGCTTACTCCACAAACACAGTACCGGACGCACTACTCGCGTCGTAAGATGCAGAGCTATTCAGCTTGAAAAGAACATTTCTTCTTCTTCTTCTTCTTCTTCTTCTACTTCTTCTTCTTCTTCTACTACTACTACTACTACTACTACTACTACTACTACTTCTTCTTCTTCTTCGTCGTCGTCGTCGTCGTCGTCGTCGTTTTCTTTTTCTTCTTCTTCGTGTGACTTATGCAAGTCCCATTTTTTCTAACCTTGGAAAATGGCTTAATTAAGTCTTCAGTTTTTTACCGCATGGCCTGCATCATACACCATGGTATCTACTTCTGTATATCTGTTATTCAATGTGTCTTCTTTCATATCTTCTTATTTTTCTACATGTGATGCCTAGAAGCTTCAGAATTAATCATCTTTATTAGCCTCTTTTTCCAAGCTTCTGGGGATATTCTCATTTAACCCTGTGTCTTTCATGCGTCTTTCAGCTTCTTTTATCCCCCTGTCAGTTTCATCCCCGTTTATTTCTTTCATTAGCCTCAGTATCAACTCATTTTATCAGTCCTCTGACACTTCTCGTTGTATCATAGTCTTCATTTCCAACAATCCTATTCACCTTTTAGACTACCTCCTGCTGCATTAAAAGCTATGGAATCCTTACTCCCTATGTCATTTTCTATTTTCCCAGTTTATTTTCTCCAGTTAGTACTTTTTTGTCAACTTTTGCTAAGTTTTTTTTTCTGCTTCCACCAAGTTATCAAATATTTCACACTATTTCTGTTTCTAATACCTGTGTATTTTATACTCTCTGTTGTGTTGAGACGTTCAGATTTCTATGGCTTGTGTTTTTTTTTTATCATTATCATATATAGCTCCATTTCTCCATTCACTATGTTAGGCTAAATCTATGTTACTCTTTGAAGTTCACCCCGGCCTCTTCACATCTGTTAATCTATATTTCATTATATAAGCCGTCAATCTTTAGCAGCATAAGATTATTGTTGCTTATTGTTCCATTTAAATATTCCACCAGGTATTCCAAGAATCCCACTTGGTCTTTGGAAGAAGTTAATAACCTATCATTATTTTTAAAAGAGTTGCCCTAAAATATCGTTTTCTATATTCCCTTCATCAGAAAACTTCTTTTAAAGGGGATTATTAACTAAAGTCAACTAACCCCTTACTGTGTCATTATTTGGTGCATTGAAAGGAAAATTGAATTTTTTTAAGGATATAAATAACCACCACATACGCAATGCGTTTATATGTATTTATCTGTTTATTTATAGGCCTTAGAATTATTGAAATAATGGTTTTGAGGTGAATTTCACTGAATTATCTAACTTTGCTTTGTGTCAGTTATCCCAACAGATGACGCTACAGTAAGCGTACTTGAATTTGCCTTTAGTGTGAGGCTCTGAGCATAATACAGTGTTGTCACGCGTAGGTCGATTCCCCTTCGGTAGGTGAAATCTGGGGAAACATACGGGAAAAAAGACCTTTAATTGTGTAGGAGAATTCAACTTACTTCCTGTATAAATATGTTTTTTTCTTCTATATTCTTAAGAAAAACAAAATGAAATGTTATTAGTATCTTGAAAAATATTGAACAGCCCAACGTAATATTATTAAAAACTCGGTAGCCTACTGCTAATTTTAAAAAAACAGTGTTTCAGGTTCAAATCGATATAAATCTCAGTTTAGTTTCAGTCTAGCCAGTTCCTGATAAGGGATGTGAGAGGAGCTTCATTATTAATTATGTAGCTTTTTTTTATTTTTGTAATTATTTGCCTACCGTGCCCAATGATATAGGAAGGAATGTGAAAAGGAGAGCTGGGCTTTAAGCTGGTCATCTAGTGGAAATCACGAGAGGAAGCACAATGGTAGCTAGACAAGCTCTTTCTTTTTCATTGCCTTGCAAGGTGAGGGAACTTTGAAAAAATACACAGACAGTGAACCTCGTGAAATTCTCAGTGATTAAAGGATTTTTAAATGTTACATCGATGCTTTTTTTTATTAGAATAATCTAACGTTTATTTACTTCAAGACAGATGTATTAATAGAAATGTATTTTCAAAGGTTACCGAGTAGAGTAGGCAACACTTTTGTTACATGCATGAATTTTGCAATGAAACAATAAAAGAAATTTTGTTCATTTATTTGTTTATAATTGTGGTTGTAAAATTTAAATTTTCATCTTTAAAAGGAACAAAGTTTAGTTCTTAATGTTGAATCATTATTTTCAAAATAAGATAATTCACGATTTATTTACATTTTCTTTAAATGAATTGAATTTTCATGCATATTTTCTATGACTGAGTTCATTTGCCTGTACCTAGAATTCGGAATGTTTATTTTTGGTAGGAATTGAAACTAAAATGTAATATTTTATTTGCACTTATCCTATTATTATAGTTGGTGCGTAGGGGGAAATCGCCTCTGATGTGGTGGAAAACGGTTTTAGTGGGCGGCGTCACCGACTCACTGTGTCAACACGGTCATAATACCTAGTGAAGTCTTCTTCCCTTCGAGATCCTTGTTCTGTTAAGTTAATTTGTATGATTTATGTATCACTAGAAGAACAAGTCGCCGAAGAATTCTGTTACTTCTTAAGCAGTATTCATGAAGTCAGTAGAAACGAGTGCTTTTGCAGTTGTGCAGTGACCATTACAGTGCTTTTAACTCCTTTTAATGTTCTAAAGGTTTGGTTTGAGTTTAGTTGCTTTTGATTTGCTTGTTTTAGGAGTAGACGATAGTATTTGTCTGTAAATTGTGAGTTATAGGTAGTAAGATTTATTTCATGAATTAAGATAGTACCTAGGTATATGTTATGGGTGGGCTGTGGCCTTGTCTAGATTTACCACCTTATAACTGCTTGGGCTTGTCTCAATTGGGGGACTTTTTAAGTGATGACCCTCATTAAAGGGGGTATGAGGCTTATGTGGAGGTGTGGATTTTATTTCACTGGACATGGGACTAGAATCCTGGGGCATAAGGATTCTTTGGTTTAGCTAATTTGCCCAAAAGTCCTTGAAGAACGAGCATTGAATGTTTGGTGCATGTTTTGAGGACTGCTAAAGTTTCTATAACCAGATCTTATCTAGCAAAGGCAAAACCTATTTTTGTTGTACATGAACTGAAAGACTTGGAACATCCTGTGATCAGATTATACTAGGCTAGCTTCCTAGGTACCTAGGTAGTAATTGATCTGGAGCAGGAACAGTAGTATTGTCGTCATACCTAGGTATATCTTCTTAATAAACCCCTAAAAGTAAAAGTAACTACCTAGGGCTAGTGGGCAGTTTTCAGTTAATATAGGTATAGGCTAGGTGGGGCAATTTTTTTTTAGGTAGTACCTAGTACCATGCAGAACATACCTAGGCTAGGTAATACCTATTTTGAATTTACTAACTGATCTTGGACCAAATAGGTATACTGAAGTTTTAAGAACCATGGTGACGATTGAAGAGTAGCCTAATTAGTCAGTTGGGTGCTTGACTAGCCTACCTCTTAGGTAGCAATGGAGATGGGTTTTTACTTTTATTCTAAAACAATTTTAATCGAAAAATTAGTACTACTGTAGGTGTTGTGTAATTTAAGTGTAATTTTAAGCCTTTCACATAAATTTACGATAAATTTCATTGGTGTAGTGTAATTTTAAGCCTTACACACAAGATTAATTTAACATGTTGAAATTTTGTATAGAAAATTTACTTAAATTCAGTATAGGAAACTTTAGCTAGTTTCATAAGCAGAAGCAGTGAAGTTGTCATAGGCTAGATTATCTGTAATCCTGTTGATTGATGTAAATACAGAAGTGTGTAAAGGTACTAGACCCTTTTTGGGCTTGCTGCAGAGAATGGGTAATGTAGGACACTATCCTAGAGTGAAGGAAGGTAATTCTAAGCCTTCATTCCGCGGTAAAGTAGACTACGGCAGTTTACTTTTTCGTATGTTACTTTACTTACTGAAAAAGAATTTATAAGTAATCTCTATTCGGCAGACTGTGATTAAACCGTAATTTACCTTTGAAGACTACATGACTGTACAAGGGGTGTGATGTACCAACGTACATACGTGACAGTACAAGGGGTGTGATGTACAGATTAGTTACAGGCAACCAGCAAAATATTACCTTTAACTTTTAAAGCAAGTAAAATAAGTAAACTGACACAGTCTACTTCAACTGAACTATCTTCGAAGTTTGGTTCGGGGCCAGTAAACTTAAACTGACATTTTTTATTTGTGGTGGGGGGGTGTGGGATACATAACCAGCAGGTAGTGTAATATACAGGTTATGATACTAACCTAACCTAACCTAGAAGAATGTGTTACCTGACCAAGGGGCAGAGCCTCCCCCATACCCCTCCCTAAAGGAAGGCAAGCTTAGAAGTGTAACTTAGGTAAAGTTTGTGTCTGAAACAAAAGCTCTCCTTAGTCTCCTATAACATGGCGTATGTGCAGTAGGACTCAGCGTCGTAATATCAGTAGCAATTGGTGGATTTTGGCTCTTAACTGCTCCATTATCAGTTTATTTATCGCATTGTTTCTGTGTTTATTTGGCGTTTCAAATGTCATAAATAAGAGGAAATAACACATCACGGTAAAACTATCCTCCATGTTATACCCCACCCATAACCCCGCTTTCCCATTGGGCCTCCTTACCGTAGGATGGGGTTAAGGCTTAATTCTCCTAAGTGTTTTGCCTTCCTAAAACCCCACATTCCCATTGGTCTCCCTTACCGTAGGATAGAGTTCAAAGGTAAATTACAGGTTAATTACAGGTGTGCCAAAAAATATTACTTTAAATTCTTGTTTAGGAGGTAAAATCCTACAATAGGAGGTAAAATTCTACAGAAAAATTTAAACTGCCACAGTCTAGTTCACTGCGGTACAAGGGCTTAGATCTACCAGAAGGAATGCTTCATGGTGTGTGCGACAACTTTACTTTCACTAACCTTTGACTCTGGATTTTTATTGGCTGATAAGGGAGGCCAGGGTTTCTAGTTTGATTGCAAATTAGGTAAAGATATTTTATAATTTGGGTGACCATTTATTTACCATATTTGTTAGTGGGCTTTTGAATGTGGCAATTACATACGTAGCCCTGTTTTGGTAATTAAGTTTTAATTTTGAGTATGTGACATTTGAAAATTAGTTTTAAAAGTATAATGTAGTTTTAAACCCTAAATGCAACAGATATGTATACAGTTAAGTCAATATTGAAGTTTGGTCCATAAGTTAATATTGAAGTTTAGTCCAGTAATAATAGGAAACTGTTAAAGAATTGTCCTGATACAAATACAAATGCGTAAGGCTACCTGAGGATCCATTGTGGTTTTACTGCAGAAGGTTAGAAAATTAAGAGACTTGAGGAAATAGTACAGTGATTCTGCTCCTAAATAGTACAGTGATTCTGCTCCTAACTTTAAATACGGAAGTAGCCTGGTGAATAGCCACACCAATAACTTACCACAGTAGGTATAAGGCTGTTTAATAGGTGCTCAGTATCTCTAGTTTTTATGGTGAGAATGCTTATTTACCAGACTATTTTGAATTTGAAAGCTAAAGCCCCTGTGTGCTTCAAGTTGCCCTCAGTGTAGCTTCTGCTAAAATTTAAATAAACTTTAGAAAGAATGCATACGTATAGGAATTACATACGTATAGGAATTGTACGTACATAAGGGAATTGTATGTACAGTGATGCTAAAATCTGATGCAACATGATTCTTTTTGTATCTTTCAGAGTTTTAAGATCCCAAGTAGTAAATTTTTTTCATATGTGGAAAAGTTTGAATTCACAGCTAGCACTATTTTCCTTATGGTTATAAATTATCCTTTTTATGCATTAGAGTAAATCTTAGTGTGACTTTGAACAGAATTTTTTTCCCCCACAAGTAAGATTTATGAAGGTTAGTAGTGCCATCTATGACAGCTTGCTTAACATGCTAATCAGGCTGGTCAATGTAAACCACCTATGCAGCATTATAACAGACCTAATAGGCTCAACAGCAATCTTAACATTTTCAAAACCAGTGTATGAATTGCATAGTGTTCTTTGATTGTTTAATCAAGTTTGTCTGAGCTACCTAAGAAGAAAAAAAATAATCTAAGCCTTTTGAAATGTAATCTGTTGCTCATGAATTTGTTGAAGTTACTTTTTTTGAGGAATAATTCCTGCTTGCTTTTGGTGTATAATTTACTTTCATAAGGTAACAGGACTTGGAATATTGTGTAGATAATCTAGTTTGCTTTCTGCATATGTTTTCTGGCCAGAAATTTATGTAGAGATGTGAATAAGTGTAAATTAAAGAACTCTAATACACTGGACTAGGAACAATCTTGGCTTTGACCAAGAATAATTGCATAAGCCATCATTTTTTAAATATTTAAGAAATTTACTCTAGCAAATAGTCTCTTAAAGATTACATTCACTACTTGAAGACTGTTACACCAGGTGTAAGCACCTCAGTGGTGTGATCGGTATGGTCTTGGCCTGCCGCCTCAGTGGCTGCAAGTTCGAACCTCTGGCATTCAACTGAGGGGATAGTTTTGAATTTCTGGCTATTAAAATTTCACTTGTGACATGGCTCGGAAGTAGTGTAAAGCCGTTGGTCCCGTTGCTGAGTAACCACTGGTTCCATGCAATGCTATGTTAAAAAACCATACAAACACACACCAGGTGTTTGTTGCACTGCCACCAATGGTGGTCACTCGTGCTCTGCTCACATGTTTATATTAGTGGTGCATTCTACTTTTGTATACATATTTACCATATTTCAGGGTTTGCTAAAACTAATAAATAGGACCATTTCAAAATTTATGCTTGCTGTGGAAGCAATATAATGAATTTAGTTTTTAATTTTTTCTTTTTTTAACTCAAGTTTTGAAGACTTTTGATCAAATGCATCTGTATTGAGTGAATGGACATTTTGAAACTGTTTGAACTTTTCCTGAAATTTGTATAAACTTTACATTTTCTTAGTTTTGAAATGACAGATTTCACTCTTTATGAAACATTTTAAGGCCTAATTACATGTATATGAAACATGGAGCCTGTTAGGTTGACAGTGAATTTCGAATCAAATTCTCTGCAATAATGTAGCATTAGTTATGAGCATAACTGACATAAGGGACTTTTATGTACATAAGTATATCTTAAGTTTTACCAGACCACTGAGCTGACTAACTGCTCTCCTAGGGTGGCTTGAAGGGTTAGATATGGTTACTTAGCAGTGGGACCTACAGCTTATTGCGGAATCCGAACCATATTGCAGTATTAATTTCTATTGCCTAAAATTCCTCGGATTTCACGTCTGCAGAACAGGGAATATAACCCAGACCCTGATATGTATGTACATACTTTAGTGAATTATATAAAAGCCGAAACTTGAGCACAGTGTAGGTAAAGGAATTCAAAGCAGCTGGTCAAAGTGTGTGTGAATATTATTACTAGGTTATCTCAAATCTATACATGAAAATAGTTTTGCAAAGGCTGGTCAAGTAACCAAAGCAACTTGTAATGTAGTGACTTGGTCAGTATTCCTTAGTATATTAGTACTTTTCCAGTCTAGTATGTACTCTATGAAATTTTGCAGAAGCTGCTCCAAAACATGGTGTTCAGTACCTTCTACAACTGAAGTAGTCTAAAACCTATCACAGTAGGTAAGCGAATTTGTGCATGATGCCTATTATATATAGTCATGTCTTCCCTTTGGGGTCCTTTTATGTCTGGTTAATTTGTATGATTCACATATTGAAAGAAAGTTGCCAGAGAAAGCCAGCTACCAAGACAGTACTCAAGACCTTGGTGCAAATTGGTGGCCAGTGCTTTGCAGTAGTTTAGAGCATTAAACTGTTCTTTTAATATTTGAAAAGTATTAGTTTTATTGGTTTCGCTTTGCTTACTTTGGTAGAAAATTCAGTGATTTTTATTTAGGTTTAAGTATATGGGGTTGGCTTTGGGTTTAGATTTAAAAGGCTTGTACCAGGCTTGGGCTTGAACCAAATGCAACCCTAGAGTTGTAACTCTTCGAAAGGAGTGAAGGTTTGATGTGGACTGATTCCACTGGACACAGGACTATAAATCTTGGGACTTGAAGATCCACAAGCTAACCAATGTCACTAGTGGGTAGTTTGTTAGTTCGTATAGTGACAAATTTGAGGAAATGTTCTATGATCCACTTAATTCTTTAATTTGCCAGTAGTCCAAGGTTGAGTTTGGAGAGTGTGGTGCATATTTTGACTGCTTAACTTTCTAACCTAGTCTAATCTTTAACTAGCCTAGGCATTATTGTTGTGGTACATTTAACAGTATTAAAGGTTTCTAAACAATCATAACTTTCTAACATAGCCTAATCTTAACTAGCCTAGGCATTATTATTGTTGTACATTTAAGTGTTAAAGGTTTCTAAACAATCCTGTGTCAAGACGAAATTAATGTAGAACAGAGGTTTTAGTCTGGGAACTTCTCTCCCAGTGGATAGTTTTCCATAAATATTTGTCAAGGTATTGTCAAACTAGTGCTATGCAAAACAATTGAAGGCTAATAGCTTGAACTTGAGTGTTAAAAGTACCATTGAGATGTGAATTTTGCTTTAAAGATGGTTAATGATGCAGTTGGATTTACCCCACCCTAACCTAACTCGCCCAATTAGAGGCTTCAGATCTTACTGAGCCTAATGCTCCAACTATCCTTTTGTAGTGGCCAAGTAAATGGTTCCAAATGCTAGGATGTGGCCCCAAACTTAATATGGGTTTATCTACCCGACAAACTTCAGTGAGTTCATTAATCTTGACATGATCTGGAGTTGCCCTCATAAGCCATGACTCTTTATCCCAGAGTGAATAGTAGTCTCCTGGCTTCTCTTGTCCCACTTTCACTAATTTTTATTGGTTGAGGAGGGTGTGGAAAGGGTTGCTTTATTGACAATAGTTAAACGGTTTTCTTCATTTGGGTCTCTGATCTTGCCCCATTTGTTGGTGGGCTGTAGAATTAATCTTAATTAGCCTATAGATAGCATTAGAAGGATGGGTTTTGATATAACTTCAAATTTATACTTTGGTTTTGATTTAATTTTATGGAAGTATTAGATGTGTCAAAATAGTAAGTACTATTGTGTAATTTTGAACCTTATATGCAGTATACAACTTTCACAGTTGTTAGAAGCTTGGTAAAGTCTATTATTGAAACTTAAGTTCCGAAAGTGCAAGCTGTGAAAAGTTGTCTTAAACTGTAGTCTTGATTAACACAAACAGTTATGTACATGGCTACTTGAATGTCCCTTCTGGCCTTTTAATATAGATGGTGGGTAACGTGGGACACTTTAATCCCAAAGTGAATGGATGTTTCTTTGTTTGTCTAAGCCCATTTTACTCTCGCTAACCTTTTAGACTTTGGATATTTTGTTGACAAGCAGTTAGGGTGCGGGGGTTGGAGTTTGACTGTAAATGACGTTAACGATAAGTTATTTTTTTGGATGTCTGATTTTACCATATTTGTTGGTGGGCTTTTGAATGTGGTAACTAGCGAGCCTCGTTTTGGTAAATGAGGTTCCTTATGTTAGGTTGCATTGAATGATAGGTTTTGACTTCAATTTTAATGAGTATTAGTGACATCAAAAAGTACAGATGTGTAGGTACATGAGGTTCCCCATGTTCCAGTGAAGGATAGGTGTTGACTAGATTTAATTTTGATGAGTATTAATGACTAAGTTAGTACAATTAGTTTAGGTTAATGAGGTTTCCTATGTTAGGTTCCACTGACTCAAATTTCATTTTAAAGAATAATTTAAATTTAATTTTAATGAGTATTAGTGACATAAATTTAGCATTGATATTGTGTGGTATTAAACTTAACACTACACATTTTTACTGACACATTTTTACTGGAGTTAACTTCTTTAAGATTTGTCAATTTAAAAAGTTTGAAAGTGGAACCAGTATTTAAAAAGTTAAGTGGAAGCGGTTAGAAGAATGTATACGTATAATGATGATTGACACAAACATGAATGTATAAGGCTACCTGAGCATCTTCTGTTTTACTACAGAAGGTGAAAACTAAAATGGAAATGTGGAAATGATGCAGTACGATTCTATGCATAATTTAAGTGGAAGTAGCCTAGTGAATATAAGGTGTAGAGCTTTGCCATTACCTTGTTGGAAAAGTCCACTTACTTTTTAACAGGTGCACTAAGCTTCTAGATTAGTGTTCTTGGCATAACTATTTGCATATTCAAGCTAAATTGCCTGCAATCTTGGAATTGCTTCAGGTTGCCATTCGCGTAGCTTCTGCTGAAATTGAAAATGTAACTAAAGATAATGCACACAAGAGACTTGTATACAATCTGTAAGTAAATGCATAATGCTGATAGCCGACTTCAAAGCAGCTAGTCAAAATTATTAAATTTCTAGGTTATCTCTAATCTACTGAACTTACAGTAGTTAGTAAGGGCTGTTCAAATAACAAAGGCAACTAACAGTAGTTAGTAAGGGCTGTTCAAATAACAAAGGCAACTAGTAATGAGGTTCCTCTGGCAGTTTAGTACTTGGTATTAGTGCTCTCCAGACCAGACCTAAAAATTTCCAGACCAGTTATCTATGAAAATTTATGAAAGCTGCTCCAAATCATGGTGTTAACTAGGTACCTTGTGTAGCAGTTGACAACCAGAAAGTTGGATATGAATGACAATATGTTGACTGTTGAAGCAAGCGAAGCATTGTGGTACAAACAGAAAACCTTTAACTATTTGTTGTACTTTGAGATTCCTAGTGAAGTTTGGAAAGTGTTATCTTTTCTTTGCAGAGAGTGGTTTAAATAAATTTTGTGAGGTATTAGTATTGACAGAATACAAACCATTCCTAGCAACAAAATCTGTACCATTACCAAAATAAGTGTTCACTGGACTACTTGAATAAATATTAAAAACCTGCCACCTGTGATCTCTTGAACCAATAGGTAGTGTCTTTGACCAATAGGTGGTCTTTTGACCATTAAGTTTAATTTTTTACTAAAATACTTGTTGGTGTGCCATTGTGTAGAATGGCTAAAAACTATTCAAATGAGTGCTGATGTGGTAATTATGAAGGCACTAAGCTTGTCCAAAGCTTGACCCAAAAATTAATTTACTTTTAAAAAGTCCTATCAGGAGATATCACATGAAGGTACTATAATGAGTTAATTCAATTGAATATTCATTGTAACTTTAATCAGTCTGTTACTCAGATATTGTAATTTATATTTGTGCTATCCAACCCAGTGCTTGACCTTTGACCTAAATACTATATTCCATAACATATTCTGCTATCCACATTAAACTTCATAAGTGACTAATGCAGCTTCATACATCTGGAGCCCAGAAAAGTAATCCGTTAGCTTTTGAGTTTGTATGAAGTAGGTGACCAGGTTAATCTCCTTCAATGTTATTTGAATCAAATTCCAGGTATAAATTATTAGAAAAATTTAGCTAAATGGTTGCTGGAACAAGGTAAAGCAGATTAATACTATACGCACATACACAAGCTAAGCCACCTTGTTACGGGACTGGTATTTACAGTTCGGTAAAATTAAAGTAAATCTTTTATGTATACTTTATACAGATGACTTGCTGATTAAGGCATGGGTTAAAGCTCTTGTGATGTGGCAATTTGTAAGAAGCAGTTTAGTCTGTTTAAATATTTTTCTTTCAGACTTTAATGGGCAGTGAACGAAGGTAGGCTGATAGTGAAGTTAATCCTGCCAAGTACCTTGTACACTTTACCCTGAAGGGCAAGTAAGGGATGTAATGTTAGAGCATATGAAACTTTCAAAGAAAGGTACTTTCATTTGGAGAACTTGGAAAGCATAGAAAGTGAAGGTTGTTTGGTAGATAGGGCTGTTAACTAAAGTTTGCACTTAAGAGTTCTTTTTAGGCTAAAGATTTTTAAGATTCTCAGCTTAGTGTGGAAATTTAATAAATACTGGTTCTTGCTTTGCTTAGCATAGTATTTTATGATGGTAGATATGCTCGCTTAACTGTCCTCCTAGTCCACTATTGATTGTTCATGAAAAATTCTCATAAATGGTATAAATGGATCAAAACTAGAAAATTTTAATTGCATAGCAAGGCATTACTTTAGACCTAAACAGTTTTCCAAGAATTATGCAGTTTGTTTAAAATAGCATGTTCATTTATTTTTTTTTTTATCAACAGGTTCATGTATAGTGTTTAAGAATGGAATTCTGTGGATCTGTGTGGTTGCTAACATTACTTGCAAGTTTTAGTAGTGCTCGATGGCTCCCAGGTAAGTTAAAATATTTCTTGCATTTAAAGGAAAGTTTTCAGTGGTGACTGTTTTGTATTCAGTATTGACTGGCTGAGCATTGTCATTTCTGGCAGATAGGGGTCAGGATACAAATAGATTAGTTTTATTTTTTAATGTTGGTTACTTAATTCTTGCAATTAAATTATTTGGTAGTCTGTTGATCTGACCAAAAGTTCTAACCGCATTCTCAATTTTTATAGGTGCATATATATATTGAGTTCTTAGTTTAGAGATTGAGCGATATATGGTTTTAACAATGGTTTACAAACCAATGTAAAGACTTTTCAAAATACTACAATGTTTTTTTATTCAAAATATACTACATCGAAGTTAACTGAATTGGTTTAGTTTTGCAAAAGCTGTCCTAGCTGGTGACCTAGGTATGACAAATTTAATTTCATGAAAGTTTAATCAAACCTTGATTCCTTTCCAGTTGAAGGATATTTCAGTTTTATCTTGTTGGTGAAAATCTGCAGTGGAATTGGTGACTTGAACACTTTGGCTTGAACACTTAATCTGACAGATCTCTACCCATTACTGTAATTTTGCAGGAGTTTATTAAAAGCTAATTTAGAAATTTAACACATCTAGTGAGAATATTCTAACCTATTCCAGTTTTTAAGTTTGTGCCTTTTGACCTGTTGTACCCTAAATTTAGTATTAATGATTTGACAGCAAATTGTATTGCAGTGGAACCTCTGTTTTCCTACATCTGTTTCAGAATGTCTACTGAAGTCAGGAATTTATAAAATCCAAGGTTGTAAATCCAATTAATGCATTCCAGACACCCACAAATTAATACTGTTTATAGGGGAATTGTTTTACATACAGAAAATTACTAATGGTGATCAATAAAAATTTAACCTACCCTTTACAATATGTATACAGCATGGAAGACAGGAGGGGTTGTTTAGCATACAGAAGACAGAGGATGGGAGAGGGAGGAGGAGAGTTGATTGTAAGGGGGAAACACCCTCCAGAAGGACTTCAGATATCAAGGACCTATCTGGGGTGGTTTTTATTTATACTGAAAATCTGTAGTTACTACCCTTCATTTTTTACTGGCACAAGGACAAGCTTGAGTTGCTGGACCCCTGTCGCACAACGAAGCAGTCCCGAGTCGTTGTGGCATATCTTCTTCATAATTTTGTTGGAAATAGCCTATGGAAAAAATCTTGGGAAAACCATGCCATACAAAACCTGAGGTTTGACTGAACTCCTGTGGTATTTTGTTTTGCCATTATCAAACCAGATCAGACCTTGCTGGTAAATGTTTTGATAGTCTTTGGTGTTATCCCCATTAGCTTCATTTTAGTGGCTTGGCACTGGTTAGCGCCACCTGTGCAATGGCACCAGATATAAGTATCACCAGTTAAGTATCCATGTGCATACTTTCCAGAGTTAATGGAGTTTGCAAATGAGCTGAGAATTTTAGCTTTCATCTCTAGTTTGAAGCTTTAGTTTATTGGAAAGTTATTGAAAACTGTTTACCCACAGTTCCTAAAATGGCAGTATTTTAACTTATGTAAGTGTTTAAAATTTTAAGCGTCGTTAAACTTGGCTGTCAGATCAAGTGGGCGATTGTCAAAATACGTACAGGCAGTCCCCGGTTATCGGTAATTCGGTCTTATAGTGCTTGTCTAGCGCCATAAATTTGGCGATTTATGGCGCCATAATGGGCAGTTCTAGTTATTGGCGCCATAAGAAGCCTTATGACATGCCATAAGGGTTCTTATGGCACCACCTTAAGTCCCATTATGGCACTATAAATAACCTTCGGTCAATGGTGGCTGTTTTTACTGATCTGCACACCACCCGGAACGGAACCCCTGCCGATAACTAGGGACTGCCTGTACTAGTCAAAATCTGAATGTGTTTTAGTGATCAGGTTCTATTTAGGGCTGACAAAAATTAAATCCCTGGTAAAGTTCACGCAGTTCGTAATAGAATTTTGGCTGTCATAGGTAGTAATCCTATTCAGTTATTGAAGGGTTGAAACTGTAAGGGTTAGGAGCTTCAGTGACATGGGCTTGGAATGTTATCAGGGTCTTTGAACCTTGCCTTTCAATTGCCTTTTAAGTCTAGGTAATTCTATGGTTTGACCCTTAATTGTTTTAATACTGTAAATATTTAAAAAAAAAAATTGGAGTAGAATTACGTAGATATAATTTTAGTGCATTAGTTTTGATAAAGCTGTTTGTGAAGTATACAGATACAGGCAGTCCTTAGTTATTGGTGGGAGGGTTCCATTCTCAAACTGGGTGCTGATAAGCAAAAACTGCCATTTACTGAAACGAGGCCATTTATGGTGCATATGGCACAGAGGTTCAGTTGATGGTGCTTCTGTTACCTGTTATAGCACTGATAACAAACTGCCTATTATGGTGACATAAAATCCATGAAACCGGATCCCCATTAACAGTGCCAATAACCAGAGACTGCCTGTACAGTGGAACCCCTCTTTTCGTACATAATCTATTCCAGAACCTTCCAGAAAACCGTAACTTACAAAAACCAAAACCATAATTCCCATAAGGCAGTGGTTCTTGACCAGGGCTGCTCGCACCCCCTAGGCTGGTTCCTAAGGGGTGCGAGGATGCCTGTGAATAATTAAAGTAAAATATATTTTGTTAATTTCCCAGACAAAAAAAATTTTACTCTGGAATTTTTTCATGAAAAAAAAGTAATCTATATGAATGAAGATAAAAAAAAAAAAAAAATTATCAATACACGTCACATCAACTTTGTATTTTTTGCATTTTTCTGTATTTCAGCATTTTTTATATTACGGCAATCGGGGGCCGAGAGAACTGACTGCTGATTTGAAATGGGTGCATAAACTGAAAAAGGTTAAGGACCACTGTCATAGGGAATATATAAGTAAAATTATACTCCACACCCCCAAAAATATTAAATACAATTTATAAGGAATAAATATGGTTTACATAGAGAACACAATGACGAAGTCTAATAGTGTATGGAAGACAGCAAAAGGGAGGAGGGGGGGGAGAAATTTTGAAGGGGAATCTCCCTCCAGGACGACTTGGACTATCAAGGACCTATCTGAGGTTACTTCTCTTCATTTTTTAGTGGAACTATCTGGGGTTACTTCCCCTGTGGGTTTTTACTGGCACTAGGACCAGCTTGAGTCACTGGACCCCCAGGGACATTTGTTTCTGCAGTCTCTAAAATTGGCTTAAAGTGAAGCGCTGCATTGTCATTGAAGATGTTTGAGACCTGGATTACAACTTGGTTGGGATAATTTTCCACAATCTTAAATCGCTCCACTATGTAAACATGTCCTTAATCACTGAAGTAGGCATATTATGTTTGCCCATTTACTTTCCGAGTTTTAAAAACCAGTGTCTCGTGGCCTTAAATTCACTAACAGCACCACTTGTAGGCATTTTCTTACTGTGATCGGCATGCAACACCCTCCAACACTTAGCTAGGAGGCCTTAAGTTTTTTTATTTTTACAGAAGGGCTGGCACTTGAAACTTTCTTTGGCCCCGTGATGGCTTATTTAGCAGTTGTACTATTTTATGATAAAGCACAAAATAAGCATAAAGCACAAAAAACTACACAAAAGCAGAATGGTTCACAAGAAAACTCTGGATGCTTTGTTTGGGTACTGATACGGGCCCTAGTCATTCCTGGAAGGAGCATTTCTGATTGTACGAAACCAGACAAAATTTTGTCGGTCTACAAAAACCAGTGTACAAACACACAGGTTCCACTTTGTGCTCTATCTTGAAACAATAATGTATTTAAGAATTTTCTTTTAATCCTTGATTCTTACCATAATAAAAGTACTCATCTAAGATGAAAGATTTTAACTTTCTACTTTTACCTTGTCAGGACCTACAGAAACTGTGAGAGAAGATTGTTCTACTGCATGGGAGTGCTGTAGCTTGGAGTTTTTATCAGAACAGTTCAATAGTTGCTGTTATGATCATGGATGCTGTCCTCTCTGTGATAAATTTTGGCCCAATGGTAAGCATTATCTTAACTCTGAACCAAAGTGTGTGTGTGTGCTGCTGGTATGAAGAGGTGCTGATGGTCTTAATCTGCCTAGGCATTAAGGAAGTTTTTCTTAACTATATACTTTCATGTTAGGTGCTAGTTTCATGTTAAGGTTTGGACTCCCATTTGGTACAGGAAGTGACTCCCAAGGTGGCCGTACTGCATGTTGGAACCCTATGAAAGTAAAAAGGTTGCATGTCTGAAAGCCTATAAAAGTAAACTTTAGTTGGCACATAGGTGGGTGTTAGGAGAACTGGAGACCGCTAAGAGCTAGCTTACCCCCAAAGTACTTTATGTATTATCTCTTGAGATTCTAAAGAAAGCAAATTATATGGGTAAAATTCTTTGATTTTAGAAAACTCAAACTAAGCAAATAGCTATATTAGTAAATAATTACTAGTTACACTGGTGAATATGAACATTGGAAAAAATGCATATTTGGTGAATGTAAATAATGAAAAAAAGGTTTTGAATACCTTACTGGATTACTGGCCAGATAGATCACATTGAAGAAATTCCTTAAGGGGCCGACTGGAACCTTTATATATGGGGGTATAGGGCGACAAATGCAGTGATGAAAAAATTTTGAGCTTCATATGGCAATTGAGAATACGTATACAAAATATTTCTTCAAAATTCCTTTTGCTTTCGTAGTTACAGGGTAATTAGTAAACATAACTCAATAAGCCTAAAACATTCATCCGTACAAGAAAATGCAATATTTCTTCCATTATCGTAAATTTTGATAATTATTGTCAAAGAAATTGTGAGAAATGGCATCTGTAGAGATTCCGTGGGTCGCAGAGGGGATTATAAAGTTGAACCATTATTCAGTGCGAGCACAGACTTAAAGTAGACTACAAGTTTGCGTTTCACCTGACATTCGCTTGCTTTTACTTATGTTTATCTATGTTTCGGCAAGAATTTAATCATGCCAATGAGGAAAAGACTAGGAAAACATCTCGCTAACATAAAGACGAAGAAAATTCGCTCTTAATATGATTACAGAATATCATGTGTGATATTGGGGTAGTTATTGGAGAGAGAGGGAGGGTTGCGTAGTAAAACTCCCAGTCTTGCCTTAAGCATACGTCACACTGTCTCCCAGGCTACGATCTTTGAGCAAAGGGATCTTAATTTATGATAAATAAGTTTTGGTTTATTAATACCCAAAAAGGAATGAAATTCATAATCATGATTAATCAACGTTCTTTGTAAAAAGAGAGTACAACTTCGAATTTCACCTTGACATTCTCTTGCATTTACGTTATTTTTGTTTCGGCAAGAATTTAATAATGTCAAAACTGAAAATATTAGGAAAACATCTAGCTAACATACAGAAGAAGAAAATTACCAGAGAGGGAGAGAGAAGTGAATGGCAACATCATATATCTGACCATCCATTATTATTTATTAACATTGAAGATATAAAAATACGAAGAAAAACTTTTGAACGCCCGTATCTCAAAACTATAGTAATTGACTTTCAAATTCTATCTTCTCACTTAGTTTTAAAGCTATAACATTGGAATTTGGTGTATGACTCGGAAAGACATTATAGAACAATCAAATAAGCACTTTTTCCAATTTTTGTTCTTTTTTTTTTATAAATTGTTTTCCTAATTTATAGGGTTTATTTTTTTACCATAATGAAAAATTCATATCTAGCAAAAAAATGACTTTTAGAAAAAAACTCAAATATTTGAGTGGTCTACATCAGGTCTATATATGGTAGTAATCCCAGGTCTTAATATAAAATATCAAGGGAGGAGATAATTTGAAAAATGGTTATTTTCGGGGTAAATCTCCCTGGTGTCACAAAACCGAAGCTCGGAGGCGAAAATAATGTGCAGTTTGGAGATGTCCCAAGTCACCTTATTAAGTGGTATGATTATCGAAGTCCTGTCCTTAAAGAATGGCATTAGCCGGCCGGCCCCCTTAAAAGTTTAATGTCTTGTACAATTAGTAAATCTTGGGATAAATGTGTAGTTAGTAAAATCTTAACCCATTTTTTACTTTTTTTTTTTTATCATGCAACAAAGCTGTAAGATTTAATTCAGAACAAATTGCCTCGGAATCTATTTTGTAAAATCTAGCTTGACATTGTACATAATGCATTTTAATTAATAGTAATTCATTAATTTTGACTTTTAATTCTTTGTGCTAGAAAAGTACTTGTTGCTGCTTGAAGACTAATTGTAATTTATTTTAACTCTCTGGATGGACATTGTGGGTTGCTATATCAGCCTTCTGATGTAGCAAGATGTGATATAGCATCTTGCTATATCTCTAGACTAATTTTTAAGGTAACTGTAGCTTTATCTTCCAGGATGTATAATTTTTAAGGTAACTGTAGCTTTATCTTCCAGGATGTATAATTTTTAAGGTAACTGTTGCTTTATCTTCCAGGATGTTTCTACAATAATAAGAACTATGACTTTGGTACTGTTATAGAATACAGTCCAAAAGAATGTAAAAAGCTAGTGTGTGTTGCAGAGGTATCGACCTTACCACCATACGTAAAAGGAATTATAATGCAGACTAGTTATAATTCAGGGATTACTGGTAAGTGACCCTTTTTTTTTTTTTTTTTTTTGCATGATTTAACAAATGCTTGTGCATAGATTTGTGTACTGTAATGGTGTACTGGTATTTCAGGGGCCACCTGCATGACTACAGTGAACACAATTTGTGTAGATGATTTTGGCATACTTAGAGCTGAGAATGAAGAATGGTTTGTAAGCTCTACATGTCAGCAGTGTTGGTGTAAAAATGGTGTCATAAATTGTCAGCGTACAAAGCGGCCATGTCCTTTACCACCCCACCCAAACTGTATAGCTATACCTTATGGCTGCTGTCCTAAGTGGGATTGTGGTGGTGAGCAAACAAGGTAAAGTGTTTAATGTATCTATATTTAAAGGTTTACAAACTTACTGTGAATGCAGTTTTACTGGTAATGTTAAATTTTATTTGTGGTTTCCAGTAATCCTTAGTTTTTGGCAACTAGGATCACCACAAATTTGGGTTTGCGTTGTAAGTGGATGTTGATAATGATTGGTATCTGTAGAAAGTAATTTCTTATGGTTGTTTAAGTAACACTGGTAGTTGGCCATTCCATAAGGTGGTGAAATCCTGCAGCTAATCCAAAGAGCTATGCCTCATGGCTGAATTTCTGCATTCACTTATTCTTATATTTGTTAAATGATGCAATAATTTTGTTGCTCCATTTGTAATATTTAATATGTAGCATGAATGTATTGTATATTTTCAGTGGTTGTCCAGACCCAAATTCATATGGCAGAGAATGCATCCAGTACTTTGACCAATGCCAGTCTGACAGAGATTGTGGTACAGAAGAGCACTGCTGTTTAGTTGCTGGTTGTGGAAAAGAATGTATTAGGTATGTAATCCTTGTTTGTGTAATATAAAATGCTGTAGTATGTACTGTATATTGAAACAAAGCAAACGACTCTACAGGTGGCCCGCGGTTAACTGCACAATCGCTCGGCAGCAAATCTGTTTTACAGCAGTCTTAAAAAATATTAATTATAAAAAAGCATTTTAAGGTGTTTTTACCGCAAAAATTTTGGTCAACAGCGTCGCTAGCGCAGTTTTCTCAAAAATTTTGGTCAACAGCGTCGCTAGCGCAGTTTTCTCAGAGTACATAAATTTGTAGAAATACCGTTCAGGCCATAAAGGTTATGCAAATTAATTTAAAATTTATTGACCTATTACATAGGTATTAGAGTAAAATATATGCCTCTGATGCTGTTCTATGCTGAAAATAGTGAAAGAGTGCAAATTTAGCTATGGATATGTCTTATTTATAAATTTTCATGCTTTTGTTTAAAATATATGAAAATGTATTGGGTCTTTTTATTTCTGCACAAATATACAAAGGCAGCTTTTGAAACTGCCCTTCACTTTTTCAAAAAATGATTTTTCATGTTCGTTCTTGTAAGCCACCGCCTGAAGCTCTTCTGAAAAGTTAAAGTATGAAGTTTAGAGATCATTGTCTGTTTTTAAAGGTTCATAATTTTTGTTTAAAATGTGTATGAAAATAGTGTTAATGAAACTTCAGCTTTTTGTTAAGTTTTCATGCCTTTGTTTAAAATGTACATGAAAATTGTATTACAGGGTATTGGTAAGTGGATGTTGATAATGATTGGTACCTGCAGAAAGTAATTTCTTATGGTTAAGTGACACTGGTAGTAAGCTGTTCCATAAGGTGGTGACATCCTGCTTCTAATCCAAAGAGCTGTGACTCATGGCTGAATTTCTGCGTTCACTTATTCTTTTATTTGTTAAATGATGAAATAATTTTGTTGCTTCATTTGTAATATTAAATATGTAGCATTGAATGTACTATTGTATATTTTCAGTGGTTGTCCAGACCCAAATTCATATGGCAGAGTATGCATCCACTACTTTGACCAGTGCCAGTCTGACGGGGATTGTGGTACAGGAGAGCACTGCTGTTTAGTTGCTGGTTGTGGAAAAGAATGTATGAGGTATGTAGTCTTGTTCATGTGTAATATAAAATGCTGTATGTACTGTATATTGAAACAAGCAAACTACTATACAGGCAGCCTGCGGTTAACGGCACAATCGCTCGGCCGCGAATCGCTTTTACAATAGTCATAAAAAATTCATTAAAAATAAAGCATTTTAAGGTATTTTTACCGCACAAATTTTGGCAGACCATAAAGGTTATGCAATGATATTTTAAAAAAAATTTGAGCTATTACATAGGTATTAAGGTAAAATATATGCCTCGGATGCTGTTCTATGCTGAAAATAGTGAAATTGATTGCAAATTTAGCTATGGATATGTCTTATTTATTAATGTTCATGCTTTTGTTTAAAATGTGTGAAAATGTATTATGTATAGGGTATTTTTATTAATGCACAAATATACAAAGGCTACTTTTGAATCTGCCCTTCACGCTATCAAATGTTTTTTCATGTTAGTTCTTGTAAGCCACCGCATGCAGTTTTTCTGAAAATGGTAAAAAAAAAAAAATAAATTAAATTTAGAGTTTAACCTTTAAAGGTTTATGATTTTTGTTTAAAATGTGTGAAAATATATTGTGTAAGGTATTTTTGTTTTTGTACATAAATATAATTCAAATTAAGGCAACCCTCCACATTGTCAGAGGATGTTTTTTAATGTTTGTTCTTGTCCTCCACCGTTCCGAAAAATGCATGGTGTTATTTTATAAATTAGGGAGCTAATTAACTTTTTGTTAATGAAACTTCAGCTTTTTGTTATAGTTTTCATGCCTTTGTTAAAATGTACATGAAAAATGTATTACAGGGTATTTATTTTGGTTTTTGTATATATATGATAGTGGCAGTACGCATGTCCATTTGAAGTCTTTGTAACAGCCCTTCACATGAAGACTATAGGCTGTTCAGTCATGCCCGAATACTATTTTAATTTATATAATTGAATCACGATTTTATAAATTTAAATTTGTTGCATAAATTTATTTTAAGACAAAACTTGCTTATGCATTCAATTTTTGCAACACTGCAATTTGTTTTTCCATGGGATAGAAGTAAAAAATATAATTGTGCAACTGTCTTATTTTTGTCTTTGTTACTCTAGCAGAAAATTGAGGTACGACCTAATGAGCTCGAGATGCCATTGCTACCTAGACGGCATAGTGACGAAAATTAATATAAGCTCGGAAGAAAAAGTAAATATGCATATTTTCCATAAATCCTTTAAAGTTATACATTACTTCACTGTATCCAGTAATATTCTATGTATTCTCATATTGTATTATAAGATACTACAGCAAATCTAAGCCAGTATTCTGTGGAGCAGCCAATGTGTTGGTTCGCAATTGGCTGATGGCGAATAAGAGTTTGGTTCACCATATTTAATGCAATTCTGAGCAAATTTTCTTGCTTCTAGTTAGCATAAACGAATATCTAGATTTGAGACAAGGTTATTACGTTGGCAGCAAGTTTATTGCATAAAAAATTAAACTTATTAAGTTCATTATTTTCCTTTATATCATAATACAAACTTTAAGTTATTTATCTTATATTCGCATGAAACCAACAGTAAAGTGTGTTTTTTAAAACAGCAGTTTTGATTAAAATCATTTTATCTCTTATTTTATCTACGGTTGTGTTTGATGGCATAAGTTTACTGGAGTTTTATCCTTGTTGCCGATGCACGATAAGTCATTAGCAGCTTTAACAGTTTTCTCAGCTTCAGTCATAACTAGGTTTAAATTTAGCAATATATTTCCCGATTGATCTTTGTTCTATATTGATCTTTGATCTATAGCGAATAAAGTTATTACATTAAGATCTGTTCTATTCCACATAACTTCATTTATAACTACGGTAATCATGTACTATAGTACGATGATTGAAATAAAAGCCAAACGGATGTTATCCAATTCAGTTTTACTTAAAAAAAAAAAATTAAAAGAATTTACGCGACGAGTATAACGTTAAAACCATACTTATATAATTCTCTTTTGCTGTTTTTGAATTTTTACCTAGACGATGAGAAAGTTAGGCTATTGTAATTTGGTCTCGTAAAATCCGATTATCGTAAGATGAATTATTGAAACTTTAACACTACAGCCACCTGTACACTGTATAAAACCTTATCTTTACATACTCTAGACACCCAAAGGATTAAAGCAAGAATTTTTTTCACTTTACAGTATTTATAATACTATAATATACTGTACAGTACTACTGTACAGTAAATTCTATAGTACTATACTACTGCATAAATATAATTTTATTTTTGGGCCCTTGCAGGATTACGGCGCCGTTTGACTGGTCTAGGGCGCTGTTAACTGGTCTAGAATTTCAAAAGGTGTGCGGTGGCCATCGGCTTTAAAATCTCTTGGTGTCGAAAATCACTTGGCGTCAGCGGCCAGGAACGGAACCCGTGCCACTAACAGAGGGTCTCCTGTACTGTAGATCTGAAACTTGGCCAAAAATTTGACATCTAGCTTGGTCATAGCTAATCGCTTGGCTCCAAAGCTATGTAAAATGCTGTAGAGTTTATGAAATTGTTGGAGAGATGTTCCAAGGTTGAAATTGGCTCTTTTTGGTATAAACAAAACAAAACAAACCAAACCATTACAGGCGGCCCTCGGTTAGCGGCAGGGGTTCCGTTCCTGGCCACCGACGCCAAGCGATTTTAGACGTTAAGCGATTTTAAAGCCTACGGCCGCCGCACACCTTCTTTCGAAACTCTAGACCAGTCAAAGGCGCTGTAATCCCACAACGGCGCAATAAGTAACTATATTTATGCAGTATAGTACTATAGAATTTACTGTACAGTACATGTGGGTGTCTAGAGTATGTAAAAATATAATAAAGTTTATACAGTGTACAGGTAGCTGTAGTGTTCAGGTTATGATCATTAGTCTTATGATAGTCCGATTTTATGAGATCAAATAACAATGGCCTAACTTTATCCATCTTCTAGTTACATAAGTTCAATAACAGCAAAAGAGAATGATGAAAGTGTGGTTTTAACGTTATACTCGTTGCGTGAACGTGTACAGCCATGAACAACCGAACGAGAGAAACTTTTTTTGTTTTTTCTAAGTACAACCGAACTGGATAACATCTGTTTGGCTTGTATTTCGATAATCGTACTACAGTGCAACATTGCTGTATTTGTTATAAATGGCGTTATGTATATAATAGAACTGAGATATCTTAATGTAATAACTTTATTTGCTATAGATCAGAAATCAGTATAGATTAAAGATCAACCGGGAAATATACCGTTAAATTTAAACCTAGTTATAACTGAAGCTGAGAAAACTGTTCAAGCTGCTAATGACTATTATCGTACATCGGCAACAAGGATAAAACTGCAGTAAACTTCTGCCATCACACACAACTGTAGATAAAATTGGGATAAAATCATTTTAATCAAAACTACTGTGCTTGAAAGAACACATTTTACTGTTGGTTTCACGACCAGAATATAAGATAAATAACGTAAAGTTCGTATTACGATGATATAAAGGATTATTGCGAACGGAATCACGTAATTTTTTACGCAATAAACATGCCGCCAACGTAATCTGTTAACGAAAAAAATAGTTTTTCACATTCACAACGAGACATATTCAAACATTTCCACCTAAAAACACGCTGTATAAGGAAAAATAACTGTTTCATATAAGTCAAGTATATAGATATTCGTTTATGCTAACTAGAAGCAAGAGCATTCGCTCAGAATTGCGTTATGGTGAAACAAACTCGTATTCATCAGCTGATTTCAAACCACAACATTGGCCGCTCCGCGGAATACGGGCTTAAGTTTGCCGTAGTATTTTAAAATACAATAATACGAGAATACATACAATATTCTTGGATACAGTGAAATAATGTATAACTTTTTAAAGGATTTATGGAAAAGATGCATAATTAATAAAATAACACAATGCATTTTTCGGAACTGGCGGACAAGAACGAACATGAAAAACCATCCCCTGACAACGTGGAGCGTAGTTACAAAGGCTGCCTTAATTTGTATCTTATTTCTGTACAAAAATGAAAATGCCTTTACGTAATATATTTTCATACACATTTTAAACATAAAAGCATAAACATTTGAAAAATACACATCGATCGCTAAATTTGCACTTGTTGTTTTTTTTTTTTTTTTTTTTTTTATATATATCTCTATATTTTCGGAAGAGCGGCAGACGGCGGCATACAAGAACGACCTTGAAAAAAAAACAACTTAGTTGATAACTTGAAGGGGAGTTTCAAAAGCTGCCTGTTTATCATATTTCTGCACAGAAATAAAAATACCCTATTCGTAATACATTTTCATACACATTTTAAACATAAAAGCATAAACATTTATAAAAGACACATCGATCGCTAATTTGTATTTCTTTTTTTTAAATCTCTATTTTCGGAAGAGCGGCATGCGGCGGCTTACAAGAAAGAACATGAAAAAATATCGTATTTGATAACTTGAAGGGCAGTTTCAAAAGCTGACTTTGTATCATATTTCTGTACAGAAATAAAAATGCCTTTCACGTAATACATTTTCACACATTTTAAACAAAAGCATGAACATTTAGGAATAGACACATCCATAGCTAAATTTGCACTTATGTAACTCTATATTTTTGGCATAGAACAGCGTCAGAGGCATATATTTTACCCTAATACCTACGTAATAACTCTCCATAAAATTTGTTAATATAATTTGCATAACCTTTATGGTCTGAACGGCATTTCTACAAATGTATGGACTCGTTAGACAACGGCGCTAGCGGCGCTGTTAACTGAAATTTGTGCCGTAAAGATACCTTTAAATTGCCTTATTTTTTTAATGAATATTTTTGACGACCGCCGTAAAACCGATTCGCCGTTGAGTGATTGCGCCGTTAACCGCGGGCCGCCTGTATACTATAGATGTGGAACTTGGCCACAGCTTTGACATTTTTCTAGCTTAGTCATGGCTAATTGCTTGGTCCTCTGCTGTCATACTTAACTCTGAATCCTATTTGCCCTCTGCCCACCAATGCAGTTTGTCAAATTTTAATTAAAACATTTACTATTGTGTCCCTCCAGTGCAGTTTTAAGTTTAGATATATTTTGAAATGGATAAAAGCAGATGTTAGTTCAGCGGTGTGCTTTGTAATGCAATACCTGTTGGTTAACAAACTTTAAAATTGCAGAGTTTGCTCCAGATGGTTTTACTATCCACTCTTTACAGAGTATATGTAAGATTCCCCTTTTGTGTATGGCTGTCAAGCTTAAATGACCCATAAAGTAAAAGATGCTGGGCAACCCCCAGTAACCACCCACTCAAGGTTGAGTTGCTTAACTATTTTAGGATAACTTGATCCCTAGTGTTTTAATCTCATTCTGTCCTTGTTGGCCATGGCGGTTTTTGTACTTTGATCTTGGAGGTGTTAGAACTTTATACTATCTTAAATATTTCTATTGGGTCCATGAGTTCCCAAGTTTTCCTTAGTCACATGATGTACATGGTTGTGTAGTGCTCACTAATTTTCTGTAGCCAGTTTTCATACTGGTAAACTAAATACTAGCTCAATGCCATGTCAAATGTCCAGAACTGTTATGGAGGTACTGGTGATTCTGGAATTTATGGAAGGGAAATGATTACAGTGGGCCTGATACAAAGTGTATGAATATTTTTCTTATCTTAAGCTGAGGACTATTTTCATTTTTGATTACTGTTATTTTAATTTTAGTTGACAGGTATATTATATAGATTTAATTTTGATTGTAAAGATTTTAGCAATTAACACTTCATATAGTGTGAACTTTCTAGTTTCAGCCATTGTGTAGATAACTATGGTATTACTCGTATGACTGAAGAAACTTGGTGTTACCCTGGAAACCCAGAGAATAAGTACATTTGTCTGTATGGAGACATTCATCCTGTTGAAGGTTCTTGCATTTCTGTGGTTGACCCTTACACAGAGTCTCCATTACCTTCTGATTGTATAATAAGGCAAGTATAATATGGTCTGTTTGTAGTAATGGTTTAATGTAGCATTTAAAACCAAACTTGCTCTGGTAGGTTGGTTGTTAATTATTCAAAACCTAGCTTTGTTGATTTTACTGATTAGTGCAGTACAAAATTGCATTATTTGCACAAGTCCTATAATTGTTGTTGCAGAAATTTAGTGTGAAAAATTCAACCTGAAGGTACACATTTCATATTTTAGCTGTGTGATTAGGTAATGTGTTCAGCATTGAATTCATATTGCCTGTTGAGTTTTTCCTATTAAAGTACTGATAATTAAAGGTTAGTTGTTAGAAGTAATTTTTTTTAGATTGTTTTTCATATTCTGAAACTTATTACAGAAATTACTACTTATTGCTACTTTTAGGCATTCTGGAAATGTATATAAATTGCTACTTGTAGTTTCACAAGTTAAAAGCTTTTGATATCCTCGGATTAAGTGTGCTGTAGTAGTGTCTTGGTGATTTATGGTATACCTTCACGACATGAAGGGGCCCTTTCATCTGTGGGGAAGATCCTCAATAGACCTCTTTACAAAAAGATTCAACAATAAACTAGTGTTCGTTCCTTGGTTCCAGATACTTTGCAGTGGCAGAGGTTGCCCTGCAACACCCCTGGAATAAATTGGGGTGGGGGAGTTATGCCTTCCTTCCATTTTACCTAATCAGTCTGTTGCATAACCTGTCAAACCACACTTCAACCACTGCTTGGTAGTCCCTCTCTTCTCATGGCTGGAGACTATCCAGTATCTTTTCCAAAGGCTTAATTGCAGAGCAGCATCAGGAGTCTGGCTATCTGTGATCTTCCTCAGCCGTGTACCTGGGGAAGTGGGCAGTTTATACAGTGTTTTTCAATTGTGGAGTAATCTCGGTCAGAACACCTCTCTCTCTCTCTCTCTCTCTATCCTCTCTCTCTCTATCTCGCTCTCTATCTCTCTCTCTCTTCTCTCTCTCTTCTCTCTCTTCTTCTCCTCTTCTCTCTTTCTCTTCTCTCTCTTTTTTTTTTTTTCCTTGAGGAAAATCTTTTATGCTTCAAAAGTTTTGTGCAGTCTCTGTGAGAGAATAAGACTGCCCAGTTGGGACCTGACTTTATTGGGACCTCACCCATGCTCAGTTTTAGCCTCTACACTGTCAGACTAGAACCAAACACTCAAGTCTGTTTTCCTTTTGGCCCTGGCGCCTCTTAAAAAAACTAGTTAGTCCTTGGCCTATTCTTTGATGTCGAACATAGGTGGTTGGAAGTCTGTAGCATTTGAACTTGTCCCAGAACTTGTGGCAAAGACTCGAAAACCTCTTGTCAATTTTACGTACTTATTTTAATCCTTTTCCATTCAGTCTCTAATAACTTTGACAATGATCAGGACAAATTGCTCTTTTGCCCTATCAGAGTACTACACTATCTGGAAATAACTCCATCTCAGACCAGGTTACGAAGGAGTTAGCGCTGGCCAGAATTAAAGTGTCCCAAGAATAGTCTCCTTTTGGCTTCTTAAAACTATCTGACAAGCTTATGGTTCCGCTTCATTCCCCAGTCCTAACATTGCATGTAAGAGCACATGTTATAGGGCTAGCCCTTTGGCATTCAAAAGGAACTTGTCTGTTCAATGGATGTTGAAGGCTGGCACTTGGCTTCGTCAGACCACCTTCACTGCTATCTGCAGAATGTTGCAGCAGCTCAACAGGTTACGTAACTTCTGTGCCCCTGGTGGGACAGTCTCTTAAAGAAGTTTGTATGAAAGTGAGAATGACTGACATGACTGGTCTTTCCTTTTCCTCTCTTCTCTTCATAATATACAATGAAGTAATTCAATCGTGCTGGATTGGTTTGACAGTTGACTGACTTTTACATTTTGTTTATTCCCACCTGAATGTTAACTTCTTTTTGAATATTAAAACTTACCAAAGAAAATCCCCCCCCCCCCCCCCCACCCCCCCCCCCCCCCCTCTCCAGCTAGGGAGGAGGGGATTGATAAACTATTGGTGGCTACTAAGGTTTATCTAAATGTATTTCTTTGACATCCTCCTACATTGTTACAACACTATGAAGACCCAGAAGTGTTGACCGTTAATAATCCCTTTATAAATTTATTAATCATTTATTTATCTTGCAAGAAGCTTTGGTTTTCTTCCATAGTCTTCTATAAGACAGGAAGAGTTACTAGGTGTGCTGAACATAGTCATTTCCAGGCTTTTTTTCCTCTCTCCAAAAGTCTGACCATAAGAACAAAGTTTTTTCTGCATATGAACAAATTGCAAATTTAATTTTTATTCATAGCTAACAAACCTGTGGTCTTAACTTACAGGGACCACCTAGCCACCCCTCGATAAAGTTATCTGGTCTGAAAGAAAGTTACTTGTATGTAAAGGAGGTTGACAGTTGCCACCTAGGCTTGTCAGCCTACCTAGTTGCCACTAAAGCCTTGGTTTAATTTTGACTAGTCTTCCAGCTGGTGCTAGAAGAATGCTTTGTAAAACCACAGGTTTAATAGCTATGATAAATACAAATTTGTATAATTGTTTTTATTCTGTAAACTTATAACAAAGTACAGTTAGTTTTCATAAACTCCAAAACATGCTTTGTACCCTTAAGAAAATTTAGTTGGCAGCAATTGGTAAGTAAACTTGTGCCGTTACAGATAAATAAATTAAGTTTTTGGCACAACTCTAGAGCATGCTTTATGCACTTACTGTAAAAGAAATTTATACTGCAATGTAAAAGAAATTTATACTGCAATCTAAATGGAAGTCCATAATTAATGGTTAGTTTAATTAGGGCCTATTGCCAACTCAAGACAGAACTGCAAAAAGGGTTAGTAACATGACTGATTTGCTGAGAGAATTCTAGAGACCTAAGAGGGGCAGTGTAATGAAAGCTGCAGAAGTGGCTGGATGATCTGCTTCTTAGACTATAGAAATGCTTCTAGACCATTGAAAAGGTAATGTGATTTAAAAGGAATGTGTGCGTTTTGCCTTTTGAGTCCCCAGTGCCAATCAAGCAGCATGAGTACTCTTATACCTTGCCCTTCCTTACTGTAGCTATGGAGTTGACCCTTCAGTGTTTGCTCTGGTACAGTTACTTCCTCTTCATAGGACACACTTGTACTCTGGAGCGGACTGGCCATGAAGGCATATGGGCAATGCGCGGTGGGCCGGTTTTTAAACTGTATCAAAGTAAATTGTCCCTACATAGGCCTCAAAATACCCCTAAAATGCTTAACTCTTTGCTCACCACTCTTCCCCTCTCACGGGGCTGTTGAGTGAAAAATGCCCAGGCTGGTTTAACATCCCAGTCTGCCCCTGCCTGTACTGCAATCTTCCAAAGATTCTAAACACGAAGCTCAGTGCTAGGCACTTGTCACCTGAGTATCTAGCTAGGTGTAGAGCTCCTAAGAGTCCAGTCCCGAGTGCGAGCTTCAGTCTCCAGCAACTGCGTGGCTACCATGGGTTCCTGCACCGGCAGTTCTCGCTCCCGTGATGACTGCTCCCTCTCCTGTGATGACTGCTGCTGCAAATGTTCAACCCACACTTGTACTAGTTTTGGATCTGCAATTCACTGCCCCTTCTGCTTCAGGACACTTAGCCCATCAGCAACAGCAGATCTTGGTTGCAGAATTGGATGGCCCAACTTGCACTACTGAAGAGCCAGCTAGGAGAACTTCTAGAAAGCTCCTCAGGCAAGTGTCCTCTTATGACTGCCAACAACCTTCACCAGCTTCTTCATAAGACTAGGAAGATGGTCAAGATTTGGCTTAGTTGATGTCATACAAGGCTTTACTTAGTCTACTCCTGGAGAGGTATGCGGGTTTCTTCACTCCTACTCCTGTGTCTTCTGCTGCCTTGTTCCTAATGTCAAAATCTGCTTGAACACAATCATTCCCAAGATGGTACTTTCCACCTCCAGAAAAGCTTAAAAGGTCAAAGAAAGGCTCTCTTTGTAGAGGGAACAAGGGAAGAAGACATTTGCTCATTCTCCTTCGCATCTTATCAAGAGGTACCATAAGCTTACGACACTGGAAAAAGCCGCTCCCTGGGAGCTGCTGCCTCCTCCCAAAAGTTCTCTAATCTCATAAACTCATCACACCATGCAGCCTTCACCTTGGCTAGTTTTCTTCTTGGCGGAATTGGACCATAAACTCTTTGCGCCATGCAGCCTTTGCCTCTGTAGAATTTCTTCTCTGGGGAATTGGACCACCTCGTCAAGAGTAAGGTGTTTTGAGGTATTTTTTCCTAGACACTATGGTGGGCACGCTCGCCAAGAAGATTGCCACAGGGATGGTTGACTGTTTCAGCAGACCAGAGCATGCTTCGATCATGGATAAGGCTTTCAGAGATGGCGCAGCAGAGCTTGCGTCGTTCATAGCCTTCAAACCTCTGAAGAAGAGGGACCTTTGGTGTTTGCCAAGAAGGGAGTTTCAGCCCTGCTGAAGGTGGCTTTGCTTTTTGGTCATCTGGACCCCTCCCATCTCTTCCTGCAGGCATGGTAGAGCAGATAGCTGCAGACCTGTAGAAGTAGTGTACATACTGAGGACCTCCTGATTCAATAGTAATGTTCAAAGCCACCTTAATTTGCAGGCGCCCTTTCATCCGAAGCTAGTCTCTCCGCTCCAAGAGCACCCCTTTTGTGCAAAAAAAATTAGTCTCATCCTAGACTCTACTATAACTTCCATTCAAAGTCTGTCTAGAAGCAAGCCACCACCAAGTCTATACCAAAGAAGTGAAGAACAAATACTTTGTGCCCCTGTGGGAGCCAGGCTTCCTTGCATTCTGGTAGAAGTTGGCTTGCATGGGAGCAGAGCCATGGATCTTCAGGGTATTGGAAGGCTACTGCATCACGAAGAGATTCCTCCTTTAAGGGGGCCTGCCGGAACCCTTCTATATGGGGGTATGGGCGAAAAATGCAGTTGTGAAAAAATTCATGGAGCTTCATATAGCAATTGAGTAAACTTGTAAGAAAAACTTCTTCAAAACTCCTCTTACTTTCGTAGTTACAGGGTAATTAGTAAATGTAACTCAATAAGCCAAAAACATTCTAGTCTCTGAGGAAGGTTAAAAAATCTGCTATTCGCTGAATAGAGGTCACAAGTGGAGAAAAACCCAGTTTAAGACACTAATCACCGTAGATTGCCCATTTGCCTTGGTAAACTGTGGAGGTTGACTTCCTAAGACTGCTGGACGTGTGCCCAGCTTTTCTGAGAAAAGCATCTTGCTCGGAGGAGATACTTGATAGTCTCCAACCGTTAAGAGACAGGGATTCTACTGACTGGTGGAACCTTTCCGCATGGGGCTGACACAGAAGATGCCGCCAAGGGGGAGTCTCCCTCGGAATCTCTTGACAACGACGACAGCAGATCTGTTAACCATTCTGCTTGAGGCCACATAGGGGCTACCATAGTCATCCTGAGACCCTGTGAACTAATCAGCCTGTTCAGAACCTGATTGATCAAACAAAACCAAGGGTAGGCATGCACCTCCAGGTTGTCCCAGGGATGTTGGAATGCGTTGTCTGCCAATGCTAAGGGATCTGGAACCACTGAACAGAACACAGCTTCCTGTTGCAGCGTGTCGCGAAAAGGTCTAGCATGGGTCTCTCCCAAATCTGGAAAAGCTAGTCTGCCATCACTTGATGAAGGGACCACTCTGTGCCTAGGATCTGGTCCTGGCGACTGAGTTTGTCTGCGACCAAGTTTAGTTTCCCTGGGATATACCTGGCTGAGAGCTCTACCGAATTGGTGATTGCCCACTGGTGAAGCTCGACAGTCAAGGCGTGAAGTTGCTGAGAAACCAGGCCTCCCTGTTGCTTGGAAGCCTTGGTGGGAGCTACTCAGGACCCCAAAATGATCTCTTCAGCTTCGTCGGGGCACATTCAGTCTGTCTTGCAGAAGGTTAACGCCTGTTTCTGACTGGGACTGTTCACTTCGCTCTAGGGGCTCTACAAAACTACTACCCCCGCCCCTCACGAGACATAGGAAGTACTTTGCTACGAGCTCTGCATTTTTGTTGTCACTCCACTTTAACCCAGACGTCATTCGCCTGAAGCCGGGTTTGACTTTGGAACGGGAGGTCAGTGGCTCCGTCCTTGTCTCCGCAAAATGCCTCTGCTTTGGAATCTACGGCGGCCTCCATGTTGCAGACTGTTTCTTGGCTGGACCTCTGGTCTGTGGTGATTGCCAAGATAGCTTCTGACAGGTCCCCTGAAGGGTTGGTGAGTGCCACCTCTCTTGCCAGTCTATTGCAGTCTGGGGGCAAGGCTTTTTCATATTTGGCTCTCCTCTGAGCCAATTTATGGGCTAATCTTCTGATTAGGAGGGATGCGGCTTTGTCTAGGATGGAGAGATCGCTCGACGTAGTGTCTTTGCGGGCATTGAGGAACTGAGATCTGTTGGAGTCCCAATTTTTGTTTCCTCGGACAGAACTTGAAAATTAGATAGACCGGCGCCGGTGCATCAGGCCGTGTCTGTCAGTCTCTCTCCCTCATAGATGTCTAGCTCCTCCTCCTCCCCTGGTCCAGCAGCAGTCGAGGAGATAGTCGCCTGGTAGGCCATCGAGGACCTCTAGTTCAGCAGGGCCTTCCCATTCGAAACGACCTAAGTCTCAAGATCCACGCCCCTTTCACTCTTGTTCCTTAGGCCAAGAAGGAGCCCAAGGGGCAGGGGTCAAGGGGGCTGTCAGTAGGTTAGGCCCCTCTCCCTCTCCTGTGCCATGGGTTGGGGAGTTGCCTGGCTGGCCATTGGGCCAAGTGGCAGAGTTAAGGGGTGAAGTGGGTGGTAGATGTCCTTTGGGTGGGATACCTGCTACCATTCGACTTCTCTCCTCTGTTGGACAAGCCACAGCTCGGGAAGATGTATCCTCCAGATTCTCTGAAGTTCTTGGCTCTAAAGGAGGAAGTGCAGAAAACGCTGGGCAAAGATGCGATAGAGGAAGTAGTGCGTCTGTCCCCGGGGTGTTATAGTTGCATCATCTTGGTACCCAAGGCATCGGGAGGATGGAGGCCTGTGATAGACATCCACCTTGAATTGCTTCATCAGGAAGACACGGTTCAAGATGGAGACCCCGCGCTTGGTGTTGGCAGCCGTGAGGGAAGGCAACTTCATGTTGTCGATAGACTTGAAGGATGCATACTTCCAAATCCCTGTTCATCCCATGTCCAGGAAGTTCCTTCGCTTCTCTCTGGTGGATAAGATCTTAAAGTTCAAAGTCTTGTGCTTCGGGTTGACCACAGCCCCTCAAGTGTTCACAAGGGTCTTCTTTCTCTCATGTCAAGTTTGGCCCATGCTCAGGGGATCAGTTTGCTGAGGTACCTCGATGATTGGTTAGTCCTGGCAGTTTCCAGGGAGAAGCTGCTGCATGACAGGGATCGTCTACTTCGGTTCTGTCTGGACCTGGGCATATTAGTCAACAAGGAAAAGTCTAACCTCGTACCCACTCAAAGGATTCTCTACCTGGGCATGGTCATCAATATGACAGTGGCAAGAGTTTTCCCGTCTGATCAGAGATTGAAGAAGTTGCAGTCTGTAGCGCGCAGCTTACTGTCTAAGTCAAATCAGTCAGCTCGTCAGTGGCAGGTTCTTCTGGGAGTGTTGTCTTCCCTGGAGAAGCTGGTCCCTCATGGGCATCTTAATCTTCAGTCTGCAATGGAGACTGGGAGAATTCTGGTCTCCGGCGGGGGGGGACTCCCTTGTTTATGGTACCTCTCTTTGGAAGTGAGAGAAGACCTTCGTTGGTGGTTGGACGACCAGAATCTGTTGAAGGGTGTCCCTCTGCGTTCTCTCCCACCGGACTTCCTTGACGTACGGCTAAGCAAGGCGGATCAGAGGAGACTACTGGGAGAGACATCATCAATGAGAGTGACTTCATAAGCAGCGGTGAAATCACAGCTTCCCCTCAGTGTGAGGGGGAAAGACACCACTGGCAAAGGTAAACTCAAAGATGGGCCCCTTGACGTCATAAACGGGGCTGACACCGCAGCGTCACTCACTCAAAGCGGCTGCAGACACTGGCAGAGCAATACAAGATGGCAGAGTGCTGTTACCCACCAAGATGAGGCCGGGAGGAGGGGGGATGGCCTGGCCACACTGGGAAGGGGGGGTGCGAGCCTCCACAAAATGCGCTAGCAACCAACCTCCAAGGAAGGGGGTACACCCTAGCCCAAGCGTCTTCCAAATCGCCGCCATTTTGGACGCCTCCGACATTGGAACTAAAGCTCCTGAGGAAGAGGGGGCTACATTACAAAAATTACCCTGGCGACCTCCCTATACTTCCACCGACGAATCGATGGAAGATAAGAAAGGAGGTGCAGGGACAACACTACTATGGGAGTTGACTACTGCGGAAGACGAAACAATGGGAATAGGAGCAAAGCCCTCCCAAGTAGGAAGAGTTGACTCTCCAATGTTCCCTTGTGCCATAAAACTTCCTCCACTGTTCCTTAAGCCATGCCGGCATTCCGTGCAAGGATTTTTTAAGTACAAAAATTTGATTGACACCTACTACATGTGATGTGAGGGTCAGTCTCTGCCAAAGCCAAAAAACGAGAACACGAAAAACCAGGAACTCCGGGGCACATACGCAGACGCCGAGAAGGAGCAGAAGCAGCCAAAATACCAGGAAAAAACACGCGCACTAAAATAAACTAAATTGACAATGAATCGGGAAAAGGCCAAGAGCTACTCTCCTCTCGCCCAGGCGGTCAAAGAAAACTGGCATAGATGCGTGGTCCTTGACCACTCTTCACCCAACCTATGCAAGTGGTGCCAGATATCACAAGATTCCTTGCTTTCATCTGCTTTTAACCGGATCCAGCTAGGTGCTAGAAATGATCCTATTAAGACATCAGGTTTGTAGCTATGAAAATAAAATTGTTTTAGAAAATTTGTCATTACTCTCCTGCATTCAGAAATATTAGGGACTGTACCATGGTTGTTCCTCCTGTTAGTTTGATTAAAGTCTTATAATATTCCTTTCACCATGAAAGAATTAGATCATGCAATCTAGTTTATCTTCCCCAACATCTCCTGAGGAAGCTGATTTACTGTACACACTGATTTTTAATCTGCCTAGAAGTACAAAATTTCTTGACATTTTAAAACTGTTTTTGGCTTTCAGGAACTTCACCAGTGTCTTGGAATATATCTATTATTGTACCCATTTTGAAAAATTTTAAATTCCTTCCAAAGAACTATAGGCCAATTGCTCTAACTAGATGTGTTAGCAAGATATAGGAGAGGATGGTTAATGCCAGACTTGTGTGGTATTTAGATTCAAAGAATCTTTGATCTAATCGGCAGATTGGCTTTAGGAAAAATATTTACTTCTTTGATCTAATCGGCAGATTGGCTTTAGGAAAAATATTTACTTCTGTCTTTGATGTTCCTTACTTGGGAGATACAGAATGCTTTTGCCGTGCAAAACCAGACTATTGCAGTGTTCTTTGACCTAGAAGATGCCTACCAAGAAAATGTCTTGACACTACCTGGCGAGGGGGTATCCTTATGCAACTTGACTGGGGTATTGTGGGTAATTTATTCTATTGTCTTGAAGATTTTTTGTCAGAACATTACCTGTAAGTAAGAGTGGGCTCTTCAATTTCTTCTTCTTACCCTCAAGAAGGGGACTAACCTCAGGGAAGCTAGTCAACACACTAATGTAGCTGTCAACGGTCTACTAGTAGTAGTTCCTATTGGGGTGCATGGTCTCGCGTTTGCTGATTATGCAATAATCTGTAGGTCTACAGCTGTCTAAGCTTGTCACAAGATCCAGACTGCTATTAATGTTGCAACATTATGGGCCAGTGCTAAAGGGTTCAAATTTTCACCAGAAAAAACTAAGCTATAAGGTTGATTTAAGAAGAGTGGAAGAGATTCCTAAGTTTTTAAATGGTTCCATTTTACCTTATGAAGATAGCATTAACTATCTAGGAGTTACATTTGATTAAAAATTAACTGAACATGTTAATGACGTTGTGTAGCATGAAGCTGAGTCTTGATATTCTTAGTTGTCAAATTTTAATTGGGGCCAGATCAAATCACCCTTTTGAGGATGTACCAGGTTGTATGCTTAAGCATAATTGATTATGGTTGTCAAGTTTATGGTTGTGCGTGCAAGACAACACTGCAGAAATTAAATGTTGTCCATAATATGGCTTCACGTATATGTACGGGAGCCTATAGAACTTCACTAGGAAAGTCTTTTATATAGTCTGGTTTCCCCCACTATTTATCCGTAGGGAGGAATTAGGCTTGAGATTCATATGAAGAGTACTTACATCAAAGCTGAACCCCAACTATAAGTACATTAAAGAACCAACTGATAGAGCCCCAAATAGACCTAGACTGCCAAAGCTGCTTGAAGTTAGACTTTAAAGCTCTGCCAGGGAGGTGGGATTACTACCTCCTACAGTAGCTGAAATTTTGCCCTCCAAGTTTCCTCCTTGGAATAGACCATGCTTGGAGATCTGCCCAATTAGGGACAGCAGGAGCAACAGTTCTGGTGATCAGTTGAGGGCAAGTTTCTTGGATCATGCTTCTGAGCATGGTGATTCTTTATCATATATACCCTCGAAGGGTTCCGATGGTGTTGGTTGCTCTGTAGTGACAAGTGATAATATAAATAAAAAGAAGCTTCCATCTAATTCCTGTTTTTACAGCTGAACTGCTGGCAGTTCAGACTGCTCTTAAATATATTTTTTATAGTTCTTGTACTAAAGTTTTTTACCATTTTTACAGACTTGGTTTTTATCCTCTTAAAAGCCTGGTCTCTTGCCACACTTTAGTGCAAGAAGTAATAGTTTGGTTTTATCTTTTAATTAATAGTTTTTCTGTTAGGTTTTGTTGGGCTCCGTCCCATGTTTGAATTGTTGGGAATGAGCGAGCCGATGTTGCCGCTAAGGCTACAACTAGACTTGGGCACATTTCCAACATGGGCGTCCCTGTTTCTGATTTTAAAGTACCATTCGATTTTATTGCAGACCAGTGGCAGGCCCACTGGTCTACTCAAGATAATTTAAAAGTTGATTAGGCCTACTGTTCATCCTTGGCCTCATAGCTGGATGGATAGAAGGTCTAAGATAGTTTTAGCTAGATTGCATATTGGCCCCACTAAATATACTCTTGGGTATCCAATGATGAGTGGAGTGGATAGGTAGGTTCCTCGCTGTTCCACCTGGCATGTGGATTTGACTGTGGTCTATATTTTGGTGGGGTGCCTTCATTTTGAAAACTAACTTGGAGCTTGTTTGCTGGCAAATGAGACTTGCCAATATTTTAGGTGAAGGTGCTCAGGCAGAGAATTTTTTTTTTTTTTTTTATAGCTTTCTCTTAATTGTGATAGGTTTCTTGTTTGACTTCTATGAATGAACTAAATGGCCCCCCCGGCTCTGGCGCTTGGCTATATACCAAAAGTTTTATAATCTAATTTAATCCCCAATAGGGACGAGCTTGTTGAGAGACTGAAATGCTGAAAGGATCTTAAATTCAGCCACTCCTTCCAAAAGTTAATCTAAGGTCTTAAAAATGTATGAAGGGGTTGAATGTATCCTGTTTATCTAAAGGCCTAGAGCCACTTGTAGTGGACTGGCAAATTTTGGAGGGAGATGTTTGGTGGGGAGGAATAGAGGTAACAGCATTGTGCAAATGTGGCAAATACTTCAGTTTCTTATAGTGCTTTGGCATGTAATTTTCATTAGGTTATAAGTATTATGCATAATTCTAGTTTCAAATGCAATATGCATAATAATTCGTTCCAAATACCTTTCTCATTCCAGTAATATACTTTGGACCAACTCATTGTTTTAGTGCAAACTACTACTGAGCACAGTTTGATCAGTTTCATGAATTTCAGATATGGGTTGAATTATTCGGCTGTTTCGGATCAATTTAAAACCCTCATGAAGATAAAAGCAAAACTTCCCCTTAAAGGTAAGTTTTTAGAGTATTACAGTATTTTAATCCCATACTGGTAATATTCTTAACTATCTTTCCCCCTGTGTATTGTCAGATTTGAAGTTTTGTAAGGTTGCTATAAACTAAAAAGTGATTGTCTTGTAATTGAATCTCTTATTGTGAATTTAATTTTGTGTACTAAGTTTGGTTTCAGGTTGCCAGTTGTTCAGACTTTAATTGATATGGTTATTTCTTTGTGTGAATGTTGGAATGATGAAGTAGGCAGAATTGATATGGTTATTTCTTGGTGTGAATGTTGGACTGATGAAGTAGGCAGTAGCTACATGTACAGTATTCTTAGTTTCCCACAGGTCTCTTTCTACATTTAAGGAGTTAGTCACCTGATGTGCTTTCTCCACTGCCTTCTATCAAATGAATAGTCCTCTTCCAAACATCCACTCTATATATTCAGTCACTTTATCTCCTGTAATTTAATTCTCTCTCTCAATCTTCCTTTAACAGGTTTCTTCCATCCCTCATCTGCCTTAACACATGCCCATACCATTGCAATCATGACTTTTATCACCACTGTAATCTTGACTAAGCCAGCCCTCATTTCATAATTTTCCAAACACACAAGCAGCGATATTCCCATAATCAACTTAAGCATTCTTTTCTGTTCTCTCAAGCCTTCTCTATTTTGGTAGAATATGTTTCTGCTCCATACATTAACACTGTCTTATCACTGTTAGTATTATCTTGACTTTTAGCTTGATAGGCAAATTCTTATTGAATGCCACTCCAGCTACCTCTCTCCACTTCTCCCATGCAGCTTTAATCCTACTGTCAACTTCAGCCATGCATCTTCTTGGCTTAAAGTAGAACCTAAGTATACAGTAGAGAACTGTACCTCGATCGTATTAGAACTGTAAATTGGTTTCAACAGAAAATTAACAGATTTTAACTGAAAATTCTGAGTATGTTGCATCTAAGCTCGACCAAAATTCCGGAAACAGACCCAAGGAATCGTATGATTTTTATGAACAAAAGTGGTTTGGTCAGTTGCCGCTAATAAGCGTTGTTCCAAAGCTCATTTTGGTGAGGAAAACTGTAAGAACCACAATTTAACTTGAGATTATTGAAGATTATAATGCAATATTATAATGAGTTATTCTGTGACATCCTTAAAATGCAGAGAGATTTTTAATGATAAGCTAACCCTTGAAGTGTCGATAGTAGCATCAATAGTTAGCTAGTCACAACTATTGAGAAACTTGCAACACTGTAAACAAAACATTTGTAGCCTAATAATGGTAAAATCCGTAGGTTATTGAAATGAATCGCTAGTGATAAAACTTTTGATACTGTAAACAAAACCTATTACCATGGATAATTACCATAATTAGAAGCTAGGATGAAAGTTTTCTCACTTTGTTACAAGAGTAGGATATCTCCTTGAATTAAGGGTAGAGAGGGAGTAGTCACTTTAAATGCCGAATGGAACTTAATTTACGAAAGAGCTGGGTTTAAGAATTGCTGATACTACTTTATGAACATAGTATGTTACATGTGTGTTTTCAGTTTCAGACAGTGCTTTTGCCTCCCAAATAATTTTGCAGAATGCTCATTATTTATTCCCAGATGTACATGACTTACGAAAGTTACGATGCTCATAATTCGTAGTTCCCAGCCGTGCTGGACTTGGAGTCTTGTGTACTAAGGGGCAGAATTTTCTTGGTAGCATTTTATAATAGTTACGTAAAGGTTTTTGCGATATTGATAGCTCCCCAGTTATCTTAAATATCTGGATAAGTTCCAATTTTCAGGAATAAGTTTATAAAGATCTACTTCCAATGGGTATAACTGCTGATGTCACATCATAAAGCACAAAGCGCCTATGAAAACTGCCCTTATTCTACAAGGATGTTCTATGAAATTTAATGGAACGCATACTGAAAGATTTGTTTTGTAGATAGTATTCTAGTAGACGCAGATGGCTTCTGTTTACGGCTGCTCACGGTTACTAATTAGTGACTTAACTTAGAGGATTTTCTGAAGTTTATGGTAAGACATAATTTGCCTTGCTTTAATATTTTATTAATTTTCTCTTAAGAATTAGACTTTGAAAATGTTTTATTAGCAATAATTATGCCTACCCCTTACAGTACATACTACGTACCTAGCCTAGCATATGGTGTTCGATCAACAATCGTATTATGACCAAATTGGGCGTAAGTAGGTTAGTTATTTTACTACAGTATTTTTACAAATGAAAGTGCATTGAATGGTATGTTATTTAACAACTTATTTAATTGTAATGTGTGTTTATGGAAAATTTTATGTATAAAAAGGAGAGGTTAGGGTAGTAAAAAGACAAGGTTACGGTAATAATTGTATAAGAACTGATTAATCCATTTTCAGTTTTCTTAAGGGAAAAAAATCCTACAGATATCGACAATCTTGTCTCATCGCTGCTTCTGGAACTAATTAACATAAAGATGTCTGGGGCTCTACTGTATTGAAACTTGCCATTGTATAACCTCCTTATAACCTCTTTTCTTGTACAGTGGGGCCCCCTGTATTAGTGTTTTCCTGGATTTCTCTGGCCATATCTACCTGTTATTCGTAGGAAATACGTACGCATGTTCAATTTTTCTGAAATATCTAAATTCCTGTTTCGTAAATGCGCTTTCTGTGATAAAACTATTAAAACACCAGGTATAAAAATATTCAGTGGGTTTTTCTTGGTTTACATACCAAATAGGCAGTTTTCAGCATTTTTAAAGGGGTTCTAACTATTTGCGGATTTTAACTTCGCGTGGGGGTCTGGTACACGTTTCCCTCAGATACGGGGGTACCACTGTATTACATACTATTCTCTCTTACCTACTGCGAAGCAAAACCTTTTGTTTTTATTCATTCGCCTTTTAAGCCACCCCTCTTTATAAAGACGCTTGCCACTCTCCAACCCTTCTCTGTAGGTCCTAATTTTTAGTAGTAATTGCCAGATCTGCATGCAAAAACTCCCACAGCTCTTAATTCCTGATCTCTCTACTAGACACTTCCATGACTGATCTCTACTAGACACCTCCATGACCAGCAGAAACAAAAATGGGCATAATGCTGACCCCTGGTATAGTCCAACACTAACATCATAGTTTTCAGTTCCCCAACTGCTACATAAACAGTGTGTAAAGAATTGACAAATTAAGTCTGGTATTTCCAGATTTTAAACATTCCCTAAAAGAGCTAAATCTAAGATTTTACCTAGAAGAGAATTGAGGCCTTCAAAATACAAATGGTCGATAGCAATTTTCCTAAAAATCCAAAATGCCAGATTGTATTTTGAAAATTCGCAATTTTCAGACAATGGTATCAGTCATTTAAGCTTTCATGTATTTTGTTGCATTGTAAAGCAAAATCTATCTATATGGCACTAAAAGTTCTTGTGGGGAAAAATTAAACTTAAATATATAAAGAATGAGTGGAAGGTAACTTTCTTCAGTTAGCAACACTTTAAAATTTTTTGGAAGTTTTAAGTTTCAAAGATTAAAGTATCATTACTATTAAATTAGTTATTCTGAAAGCAGAAGGGAAGTTCTTCACGATAATAACCTTTGAAATCAAATTTGGATTTAAATTAAATTTGAATAAAATTGAACTTATTGGGAGTCTCAAACAAGTTTTGAGTTTTTTTAGTTTTTAGTTATATATTTCTTGGCCCAACAGATTTTTCAGACATTTGTTTTGAATATTTGGCATTGTTTTACCTTAAAAATAGTTTCTGAGCATTTTATCTTTTAAAGTAGTGCAGTGAATGAATATTTTTGTTAATGTATATGGTAATGGAAAATTTTTAAGTAATTTTAAAGTAATTTTTTTCTGCATTTGCAGTCCATACCATGATAATGGAAAATATTGAAGATTAATACCCTTTAACACTTGACATGCAAGAATAAGCAAAACCCTGCATTTACAGTGTTAATGTAATGTAAACATTTGCTGATTGGTTGATGCATACCCTTGTTCCACGCACTGATTGGCTGAGCCACCCAGCTGGCTGATATAGACCCTTCATAATTATTTTGAGTTTCTGAAGTTATCATATGAAGGCACTTTCTTGGTAATTCAAAAGGCATAAAAAAAACTTTAATTACGGTTTGCTTGTGCTTTTTGACCAATTTAGCATTTTGTGAAAGCCTGTGTATTCTAGAATTGTGCATGGTATTAAGATTTCCATATTGTACAATCATGAAGTCTTTGAGGGAGGTAAAATGTTAATTTTTCAATTTTAGGTGTCAGCTTCTTTGTGGAGGGATTTAAATCCCTTGTTACCGGGAACGTTACTGCCAATATATCTTTGGGAAGTCAGGATATTGCAGATATAACTTCTCAAGCACAAACATTCAAGTGGGATTCTGTTGTTCCTCTACTGAGTACAGATACATCAAAGTTACAGATGTAAGTATATTTTTGGTATTTAAGTGCTATGGATTTTGTAAAGCTGTGTAAAGTGAGTGATACCAAACAGTAATACAGGTGTCTGATTAAACGGTGAGAGTAAAGTATGAGGCGAACTATGGTCTTGCCACGCATTGACTAGTTAGTTTTTAGTCTTGATATAGTTGCTTTACTTTTTTTAGTGAAGTTTTATGGGTGTGATTGGAGATGGAAAAAGTAACTTTTGCGGTGGTTTATAGTTGATTTTGAATGGGGTGCAGATATTTTTATTTGAAGAAAAGATTAATTTCAACTAGTTTGGCAAGTACTACTGTATGAAGAAATACGTACTGTAACAAAATGTAAAAAATACGTACTGTAAAAAAATGTCAACGGCCTTAAAATTTTCAATAAACTAGAAATATCAAGAGTATAGAAAGCCTGTGACCACATTTCTAAACTTGCACAACTTAACTGAATTTTCCGACTTAACTTTTATTTTTGCTCCTCTTGTAATTTGTTATTGCCTTGCTGAGGGAGTATCTTAATGAGTTAATTTCAGTGTAAAATGTTTTGTAGTTGCTAACTACAAACTCTTATTTTAACATCTAGGGTACAGTTATTAAGCATACTAATTACAGGTAGTGTTAGTTACGATAATTAGTTTTTCGAAAATCCAATTTTACGAAGGGGTTAGCAATTAATACTGATAAGAGTTTCTAGTGCATCTTCCGGTATATTTTGCATCTTCCAATCTTGGATGGTCTGGGATGCAGCTTAGATATTTCTAGAGCTTATTCTTAAACACATCTACGCTCTCATATTCCTCAGATGAGTTGGCAACGCAGAGAGAGAGAGAGAGAGAGAGAGAGAGAGAGAGAGAGAGAGAGAGAGAGAGAGAGAGAGAGAGAGAGAGAGAGAGAGAGAGAGAGAGAGAGAGAGGAGAGAGAAAGAGAGAGAGAGAGAGAGAGAGAGAGAGAGAGAGAGAGAGAGAGAGAGAGAGAGAGAGAGAGAGAGAGCGAGAGAGAGAAACTCTTGCTATAGATCAAAGACCAGCAAGAAAACTTAGTTCCGAAAAGTTATACAAACCCTCGGTCCTTTAACAATAGGAAGTAGCTAGCGGCAGCTGGAACGGTCGTAAGCTTCGAACAAGGGGAGAACGGTAGTTAACTGCTTGTCCGACAGTGCGTGTACCGCGCGCCTGGGAGGTGAAGAATCACTTTTGCTTGTGGCCGCCTGTGTGAAGGACGTGTTCGTCATCGCGCTCTGCCCGCTTCCTCGTCGTATGTTTTGTTTATATTGTGTTTTCCACTACTGGTTTATTTGGTTTGAAAATGAATTTGTAAGTACAGTTTTCATTTTCATTAATTAAATAAATTATGGGTCTAGAAATGCAGCTATCGCCGTAGATGCGGCGGTTTCCGCTCTTTTCCTGAAGTTGATACTCGGGAATATGTTCTTTGTGCCGAGGGCGGGAGCGCACTCGTGCCGAGTCTTTTATTTCTGGGTGAAATTGTGAAAGTGCAACTTGTAAGTACAGTACTTTTTCATTTATATTTTGCCCTGTGCGCTCGGGGCAGAGGGCGAGAATGCTCGCGGCAAGAGCCCTTTAATTTGTATGAAAGTGAACGCAAGAGTAGTGTTCTTTTTCATTTTCATATTTGATTATGGATAAAGTTTTCCGCTCTTACCCGGGAATTGATCCTTCCCCTTTTATATTGTGTGTAAGTGAATCGCAAGTGCAGTATTCTGTTTCACTTTATATATTTCATTGCATCAATATTCATTATGGATTGGTTCCCGCTCATACCGGGAATTAATCTTTATTATTGTGCTCAGTGCAGAGGGCACGTTTGCTCTCGCGCCGTAACGTTATTGGTGTAGGTGCAGTGGATGCTGTGCGGGGACGGGGGAAGCTTTATTATTGTGCTCAGTGCAGAGGGCACGTTTGCTCTCGCGCCGTAACGTTATTGGTGTAGGAGCAGTGGATGCTGTGCGGGGACGGGGGAAGCTTTATTATTGTGCTCAGTGCAGAGGGCACGTTTGCTCTCGCGCCGTAACGTTATTGGTGTAGGAGCAGTGGATGCTGTGCGGGGGCGGAGGAAGCGAAGGCCTGCCAAGAAGTCTTTGGAAGCTCTCCTGCGACTCCCTTGGTAACAGATTCTTCGTAGTCTTTCCCACAGGTCTTTGGATCTCTTTCCTTGGGACCCGTGGTGGTTGCTCAACACGTGTAGCAAACCCAGACCCTCACAGGCTGAACAGCATCGAGTCCTGGTGTGACTGTAAGAATGGACGAGTGAGTGTGACTGGCTCCTCTTCCCATCTTTTTCTCCCCCTCTACCTGTGGGTAGAGGGATACGGTAGTCCCCCTGCTGGATAAGGACGAGATGCAGGTGAGCTACTCAACAGAGCCCCATCCTATCCCTTTCACTAGGGATGGGAGCAATTATCCACCACTTCCCCCAACAAGGGGGGGGGGGGAAGGGAGCAATTATACCACCACTTCCCCCAACAAGGGGGGGGGGGGAAGTGGAAGCCAGCAAGAGACAAACCCATAACTTTGTTGCCTCTTGCAAACAGGAACAAGTTCTTGCTTGCTGGTACGAAGAGGTACGCTTGCCTCTTAGTACTCGGTCCAGAGGTCTGACCATTGATCCTGCGGTGCACACTCCGATCAATCGGACAGAGGCTTGGATCCCTCCCTCGCCCTTACGACCAGAGAGGCATTCCAAGGTTGGGCGAACACCAGTCTGTTCACACTCAGATTCCTCCCACCAAGAAGTGAGTCTTCCTATTGTTAAAGGACCGAGGGTTTGTATAACTTATTGGAACAAATGACAATTTGTCGAAAATTACATTTTTGTACATGCAACTTCCCCGGCAGATATATACTTAGTTATGTCTCTGACGTCTGACAGAAATTCGAATTTCGCGGCACACGCTGCAGGTAGGTCAGGTGATCTACCCCCCTGCCGCTGGGTGGCAGGAATAGGAACCATTCCCGTTCTAGAACCAGATTTTCTCTGTCGCGGTAGTGTCAACATATGTTGTTGTTACCTCCTGACTTGATTTTAGTTTTTCATCGCCATCGATCTTCTGGGCTGTCTTTTGCAGGGAAGTACTGGGTCTTTGGTTCGGCATACGCTTTTATTAACTTTTTAATGAAATTGGCTTCGAAAATTTCGAAGAATATATGACTTGTAACTACCGAAATTTTCGGTAGACACTCGCATAGTTTGCAAGAAAGGGAAATATTAATATTTATTCATTAATACGTGTAATAAGTGTTAGAATTGATTGAGGAAATATACTGACTTCCTACTTTAGGGAGTCAGTAAAGCATGTAACTAGATAAGTTTCTTTTAAAAGTTTTTTGGAAACTCGTACTAACGAGCAATTAGAGTATTAACAGTACTAGTGTTGCATCCTCATCACCTTACTTCGCAGAAACTTCAAATTCATAATTGCAATTTGAAGACAAGGATTGTGGCTCAAAATGCGAGCTATTGAAAGGTAAGAAGTGATTACTAGTGTTCCCCATTGCAGTGGAGGGTGCGTCTGATCGGCTCTCTCTCTCCCAGGCCTAGACCTCTTTCAAGCTCCCAAGCCCAGGGGAGAAGGAATGTCGAAAGCCGTAAGGAGGTTTCAGAGAATCCCCACCGGTCAGGCGTCCCCTCGGCAGGTTCTGTAGAGCGTCCCAGACTGCCAAGGATAGCCATTGAAAAGGCATCCTTAAAAAAGTGCGTCTCTTCATCTTACATTCGAAAAGACGAAGAATGTATATGTTTTGATGATCTAGCGCGTTCTCTGAAAACTAAGAGAACACTGAACAAGAGCCAGCCAGGAACTTAGGAAGCCGCGTTCCAGCAAGCTAGCGTGAGCCACGTTCCAACAGCCAGCAGCGAGCCGCGTTCCAGAAAACAGACTAGCACGAGCCGCGTTCCTACAACCAAACGTGAGCCGCGTTCTAGCAACTGAGCGCGAGCCGAGTTCTAGAAAATTTTTCTTGGCGCAAGGCGCCTTCAAAGAGACGAAGCGCCAGCCTGGCGCAAATTGCGCCAGAAAAACAGACGGCTAGAGCAAGGAGCCTTATAGTACAGTGGCAATCAGAACGATCCTTCCATTGAACGTTTCCGGGCAAGAGGCTCTTTCAAAAAGGGGTCTAGTAGGTGCTCGGAACTATCAGGGCGCACGGGACCTTCCACGCAAGCGAACGTTCCAGGAGCGAGTCTCCTTTCTAGCGTGCGGAACATTTCGGGTGCGCGGAACTATCCAGGCGCTAGGCGCAAGGAGCCAGGCGCCAGAATATTCCAAATCTTCTTATGAGAGAGAGGTCAGTCGCGAGGCTCCTCTTCGAGTTTTTAACTTGAGCAACTTTCCCCTGGCAAAGGTGCAAGATGTCGCACAGGCGGCAGTCGCGTTTGTCAGAAGGATTCTGATACTAAGAGAAGCCATTTTTTCATTATTCAGGAGACTCCTGTGTTTGGCAGTTCCTCTCAATGCGGACTCTCTCCTTCATTCATGCTCTTCCCTCGTTATGAAGAGGCAAGAGCTTTGGGAGTTTTTCTTATAAGAATCTCATCGACGTTTGGGTATGATGGCGGATAGGAAATATCTACTTCCTTCCGTAAACCCTACAGATGAACAGGAATTCTCTCTTCCGCGATTTATGAGGAAATCACGAAGATTTAAAGAGTTCCTGGATTAACTTCCTTCCTTAAGGAGATATATATACTCTTTCTATCATTCTATTAACGAAAAGAACGAAGACAGTAAAAATTTTTCCTTTCTCTATCTGCCTCGGCAGGGAAAGAAGGTAGTAGAGTATCTGCTGTATGAGAATACGATACGGCAAATCACACATACCGTAGTTACTTCTTTGCAGAGCAACTCAATTACCAGTATCCTTCCAGGAATTTCTTAGGAAGGACTACGCTTAAAGGGATTGTTAAGACAACACCTACTTAGCTTCTAGATTTATCGAAGTCTTGTTTCGCTTAAATATGCATGAATAAGAACTTCCTGAAGTTCGATTATAATTTTATAAGATTCCTTTATTTAATGGAGTAGCTGGCAACTCTGGAAGAGTAAAGCCAGACGGCTAACGGAGACTATCGCGCCTTAGAGACCAACGCAGTAACATGTAGGTGTCGGTCATGAGTGGTTGGTTACATGTGTCTCTCCTGCGGGATGGAATAACTAAGTGTCTCTCCCCTACAATCGCGGTTTTAGCCTCTGATTGAGGGGATAGTTAAGCAAACATAAATAAAATATTGTCTGCCTTTTGCTAAGAAGCTTTCAATAAGAAATTACAACATTTCAATGCTGTTTACCGTAGGTAACATTATTAAAGGATTCTAACGCAGCGGAACTCTATTATATGATGCTCTCATGCCTACGAAAGCATGGCTTATTAGAGTACATGCTTAGTGAGAAGATGAATGTAGTAGAAGAGAATTCACTTTAAGACTACGGTATGGTAAAGTCTTATGCACATACCGAGGTTAACTACAGAATTCCTAGTATCCTTACAAAGGTTTCCTAGATTAATGCTGTTTACCACAATGTGACCGTATTATAAAGGATTCTAATACGGCAGAGCACGATATAATATAATTCTCTCATCCTTTAGAGAAACGCGCACAACCTTTTTAGAATCGGATATTGCTCATAGAAGATGGGAGAGTCGGATGGAAATAACTTCTACTTCGCCACTAAGAGAATGTTTCCCTGAATGGGACTATACTACGTATATAAAAGTTTTTTCCTACTAAGAACGGAATTAACACGTGAAGGATGTCTGGTACCATAAGGGCACAGATGTTCTGGCACATAACCTTAAAAGAACTAGAAGGAAGCGCCAGCCTGGCGCAAATTGCGTCGGAAACAAGCCGGCCAAGCCTGGCGCCAAATGGCGGAATTGCGTCGGAACGCCAGCCTGGGCGCAAATTTCGGTTTCGGAAGCGCCAGGCCTGGCGCAAATTGCGTCGGAAGCGCCAGCCTGGCGGCCAAATTTGGCGTTCGGAAGCGGCCAGCCCTTGGCGCAAATTGCGTCCGGAAGCGCCAGCCTGGCGCAAATTTGACGGTCGGAAGCGCCACCTGGCGCAAATTGCGTCGGAAGCGCCAGCCTGGCGCCAAAGTGGCAAATTGCGTCGGAAGCCCAGCCTGGCGCAATTGCCGTCGGAAGCCGCCAGCCTGGCGCAATTGCGTCGGAAGCGCCAGCCAAATGGCGCATTGGCGTCGAAGCGCCAGCCTGGCGCAAATTGCGTCGGAAGCGCCAGCCTGGCGCAAATTGCGTCGGAAGCGCCAGCCTGGCGCAAATTGCGTCGGAAGCGCCAGCCTGGCGCAAATTGCGTCGGAAGCGCCAGCCTGGCAATTGAAAGTGGAAGCGCCAGCCTGGCGCAAATTGCGTCGGAAGCGCCAGCCTGGCGCAAATTGCGTCGGAAGCGCCAGCCTGGCGCAAATTGCGTCGGAAGCGCCAGCCTGGCGCAAATTGCGTCGGACGCCATCCTGGCGCAAATTGCGTCGGAAGCGCAGCCTGTGCAAATGCGTCAGCACCCATCCAAGATATTTTCTAGTTTTAGCGAGTTATTAACCTAAGAGTCCAGTAGTGGTTGGTTTGGTGTTTGCTTCTCACCTCGGTGGTCGCGGGTTCGATTCTCGGCCATTCCATTGAGGAGTGAGAGATGTGGATTTCTGGTGATAGAAGTTCACTCTCGACGTGGTTCGGAAGTCACGTAAAAACACCATACAAACAAACAAACTAACCAGTAGCCTCTCGGAGGCTCGGTAACTGCAAGATTCGTTCCTGATTTCGTTACCCATTTAATCGGAAAGGGGTCGCTTACAAGGAATGATGAAATGATTTTTTTTAATCACTTAGGCCAATTCCAAGACACACTCATATCGCAAAGAGCATCGAGAATCTCTTTTTTCGTCCCTGTTCGCGTTAACAAAAGAGAACCTATTTGGGAACAGACACGGAACGTAACGATCCTTAAAGGTTCGATGCAAGATTTTGCATGTCCGTGAGAACCTTCTCGATCGAAGATAACTGTTAACGTATGTCTAACATTTATTGAAAAGAGTTTTGAGAACCTGCGGAAAGTCTTCTTCATAGACCTCTTCGCAAGGTAGAAGACTAACAGGCTTCCTATAGACTGCTTCCTTTCCTCGAACCAAGAGAGGTAGCAATATACGACATCTTTAATTTAAAGAAGGGGAATAAACTTTAGTCTTTTTTCCCCTAGTTATAAATTCTTAACAGATATTAAGATAATTGGGCGTCAAAGGAAGAGAGGATGTATGCCTCATTTTGGCCTTAGAGAGGTTGGATTCACAGAAGTCACGTTCTTCTCACAGCATGTTTCGTAAGGCTTTTCCAAGAGTATCTGGATATTCTATCAGAATCTATTATAAATAGACCTGAAAACCTCTCCACTCTGAGTCTTTCCACGTGCAGACTGACCAGAAGTGGACATGAATGAGAGGATTTTTCAAGGTAAATGACAATAGTCATGGCTAAGACATAGAATTGCTGCAGATCGTGCTAGATGGAATGAGGAAACTGTCCTCTTCCGATACCTCTGTGAACCACATAGTGAGGTTCTTTCTTCACTTTCAGAGGGAAGAATCACCTAGGTATATATCTATCAAAGAACGCAGTAAAAGGTTATACTGTCTCTACAAGGGGAATTAGAGATAACAGAAGATTAAGATCTTCGGGATCTTATACGATACCGCAATACAACAAAGAGTAGGATATCATGTACTTCGAATGGGATCTTTTTGTGGCCACAGATTCAGTGTTCCGACAAAATGGAACTACTCCTCATCAAACTTCTTTAAGAAAGTTTATGAAGGAATTCTTTGTTTCTCTTAGCCCTAAACGACCAAGAAGACAAGTGAATTTTTTTGTGCATTGGAATCTCTCATCAGATTCAATGGAGACTCGGCAATGGGTTCTTGCCAGCATAGTATGTCTGGCAAAAGAACTAAAACCCTCTATTCCTGACGCAACGCTTTCAGATAGAAGTTTCGTTGCCCAGGCAGGGTACTTACTTTTTCATCTACAGAAGAAGAGATGGTTTAAAAGTTTGCCTACAGAGTCTTCGGGGTGCGATGAGGGCATCGAAATGCTTCCCAGAAGGTATTCAGAAGGATACAATAAGAGCTAGAAATCAGGGTTCCGCCCAATTTCAGCTCTGAGTCTCCTTCGACTTCCAGACTCCTTCCCTTCCTTTGGGCAAGGATAGGGAAGATTCTGCAACGAGGAACCTCATCAACATGTAAGAAGGGATCTCGTTAGCCAAGGAAGTATTCACGAAGGATCCTCCTCGGAGGAAGACTCTTCTCTCTCGTATTGTTAGATATCCTGTCGTCTACTGGATGTAGCTGACTACAATCACCTCCCCTTGCCAGGGGCCAAAAGATCTAAGGGGAAGAATTTCTTCCTCCCTTCTCCAGTCTCCTGATAGACAATGTGGTTGTTCAGGACTCTCGGACAATGTAGCGCCAGCCAGGCGCCAAATGCCAATACAGGCGAAAAACGCCAGAGGCGGACAGTTCCAAGGAACTCTGTCATGGTCGGATACTGAGAAGGAGCGGGCCTCCAACCTGGCGCAAATGCGCCAGAGGGGAACAAATCGGACAGATATAAGAGTGTCCGATGTGGACATCGCCAGACAGCCTAGAGAGACTTCCAAGCTCGAAGCTCCAGCAAGTGTGGAGGAGCCAAGCCAGGCGCGAGGCGCCAGCCAGGCTCTAGAAGCCATCCAGGTGCCATCCAGGTGCCAGGCTCCTTCAAGGCTAGGCTCCAGTCAGGATTGAGGATCCATCCAGGCGCAAGGCTCCTTCCAGTAAAGAGAAACCTAAAGCTCTGTCATGTAAGAGGGCTAGTCCCCATTGATATGATACAGGTAAGGCTCTGCCATGTAAGTGGGTCAGCCCCCATTGGCACGATCCGAGAAGGCTCTGTCGTGTAAGCGGGCTAGCCCCCATTGACATGATCCAGAAGGGTTTGTCAGTCATAGGTCCCTACCTCGCTGAAACTCTTGAGGCATGCAGACTCATAGACAGTAATCATGAAGTCTTCTGCCAAGCTCCAGGCGCAAGGCGCCAGCCAGACTCAAGGCTCCAGCCAGGCGCGAGGCGCTAGCCAGGAGGGAGGAGCCAATCAGGCGCCAGCCAGGCGCGAGGCTCCAGCCAGGCTCTAGGCGCCATTCAGGCGCAAGGCTCCAGCCAGGCGCAAGGCGCTAGACAGGCGCTAGGCGCCTGCCAGGCACGAAGCGCTAGCCAGGCTCCAGGCTTCACCCAGAAGAGATCTATATCAAAGAATGCCCTGGCCTTCTTTGAGACAATGTGATCTCCTAAGCACTTGACAAGTGCATTGATGATTCCTTCAAACAGCTGAGAATTAAAAGCGCATGAAGTGCGAGCTTTTCTGAATTCTTGTTCTTTCCTTAACAGTATGTCATAAGGACATATTAGCTGTCACATACGGGAGATGCAACTTGTGTTGACTTCCCATATCCGAAGGATGTCTAGATAACCTAAGAGAGATCCTTCTCTCTTGGTTGATACGTGTCTGCGGATACATTGCTGGGATAGGGAGCCGATACTGATCCTTAACTAGTGAGTTAAATTTTATTTAAAGTCGTGTTTTTTCTTTGGGTTGTTTGAAAGGAGTTTGGGGATAACTCTTTTAAACTTAAGCACTAACCCTCGTGTTAGGATCAGGTGATCGGGATCGGTGTTGTGCTCCTTAATTATGCCACTAGGCATAGGCATATTGTCATGTAAGAGGCTCTGTCGAGTAAATGGATAAGACCCCATCGACAGACCCACAAGAACTCTTAGCCATAGGTCACATCCTCGCTGAGGCTCTTGAGGCAAAGCAGATTCCTAGGCATTAGCCATGGGATCTTCCGCCTGAACAAGTAGGAACCAAGGTTTTATTTTTTTTTATTACCTACAACGTATGTTGTTTACCTGTCTATTCAGTAAATAGTTCTCTTACCCACCACCAAGGGTGTCAATCAGCTAAGTATATATCTGCCGGGGAAGTTGCATGTACAAAAATGATCGTTAGAATACAATAAAGTTTTGTACATACTTACCCGGCAGATATATACGATGAATGGCCCACCCAGCCTCCCCTCAGGAGACAGATGGAAGAGAAAATCTGGTTCTAGAAGGGGAATGGTTCCTATTCCTGCCACCCAGTGGCAGGGGGGTAGATCACCTGACCTACCTGCAGCGTGTGCCGCGAAATTCGAATTTCTGTCGGACGTCAGAGACATAAGCTAAGTATATATCTGCCGGGTAAGTATGTACAAAACTTTATTGTATTCTAACAATATCATTTTTCTTTTCCTAACTATACAAACCTGAGGTCCTTTACATATAGTCCCACCTCATGCCACCCCTAACTCTGCGTTTTTTGCATGGGCCTAAAGCAAAGGTGATTCTTCACCTCCCAGGCGCGCGGCGCGCGCACTGTCGGACAAGCAGTCAACTACCGTTCTCCCCTTGTTCAAAGCTTACGACCGTTCCAGCTGCCACTAGCTACTTCCTATTGTTAAAGGACCTCAGGTTTGTATAGTTAGGAAAAATGCGATTTTCGACAAATTGTCATATTTTAACAATTGTAGCGGAAGCTGTTAATGAATGTTATTGTGCATTGGTAACAGATAAAACTCCCTTTAACTTATCCGATCAAACACAACCGGAGATAAAGTTACAAGAATCTTAATCAAAACTAAAGGTCTTGAAAGAATAGTTTACTGCTATTTTCAAGCTAATAAAAGATAAATGACGGAACGGTAAAGCTTGGACTACGAAGAAAGTGAAAAATAGTAAAAAGAATCTATTTTCCTTACCCAATGAACTCCCACAAAGCAATCTGTCAATGGAAAAAGTTTCCAAAGACTTATATTGATATTTAGACTTAATGCTTGTAACGAAAAGATGACCTTGTCCCATAAGTAGAGTATTTAGATTTTCTTTTATGGGTCTGGGCGCACGTCACAAGATGGATCAGTTATGAACCGCCAACCTTCATAGACTGTCGCTGTCATCCTCTAAGAAACTATCACTATAATCATCGGAAGATTTGGCAGATTCTCAGACCCTGATTCTGAAACACTATCATCTGACATGATACTGAAAAACCTATAAAATAACTACCAAAATGTTAAAGGTTTAGAATTCAAATGTACATGGTTTACAGACAAAATAGTGATCTTCCTTCTCGGATAATAGCCTGAGGTGCACTGGCATGTGTTGGCCAGTACCCCTCCTAATATCCCATATGAAAATGACTTCATGACCACCATCAAACACTCACTGGATAGAATGAATAGTGGGTGGAGCTTCAGCACCTCTCTCCTACACAATACTGTCTGGAACCCGTCCAAGGTGAAGAAAACTGCGTTAATTTTCGAGGAGAGATGAAAGACTTATAAGCGTACATCTATGTCTTTTATTACTGGACCGTAAAAGATGTAAATGTGTACGTCCCAGTGCTGAAGGGGTTAATCTAAACCCTTATTGGACAGGTACTTGCAAATGAGTGAAAATAACTGGTTTTGAGTGGTGAACAGATTATCCTGGTGAGGATTAAAATTACTTTCATAGATTTGAAGAAATTGGACAGGGAAAGAAGTTCCAGTATTTCAGTTTTGTTATATTGTGAGCTGTGATTCTAGTATTACAAAGTAGAATAGAATTATTAGAAAAATTTGTAATTTGGTCAAATTTAATATGCCTCGTAAAAAAAGTTAAGTCCTCAACTTCTCATGGAGGGTAGGGAGAATTTTAAGTTTTCTTACACAATATGCATTTGCATGTCTTCCTCTTTCCATTGATGTGCTTCATAATTTGTCTGACCTCTTAGGAATCTGTGGTCTGAGATGTTGCATATTGTTTTAGCCCAGCTCTTGAGGGTTAAGATTCCAGAACACCAGAGTACTGTATAGCTATTGAGGTTTTGAAAGGTTTATGAACTAAAAAGTTAGCTCAAGAGTTAATTTGTAACCTTAAAAAATTCTTGATTCTCTAGTATTGAAAGATTTCGATTTAATATTAATAGGGGTGATGAAAGTTATGGTATGATTTTGGATGTATATTTAGAAATTAAGGTACTGTCTTAAATCTTTTGCTAGGTAGTGTTCTCGCCAAAAGTTTTTCTTTCCTTGTTGCACAAATTAAAAACTTAGTTTTTGCCAGGTTCCCCCCCCCCCATAAGTGCACAAATTTATCTTTTTTTTTTTCAGTTCTGCCTTGAATGCTGGGGAACTGAGACTACAGATAAGTAATGTAACATCAAACATATTATTTGATAAGAAAATATTAATAGAAGATCGATCCCCGTCCAACTTTCATCAAGTAGCCTTCAGAAGGACAGATCCAATATCAATAGAGATGGCTCAGTTAGGTGTTGCAGTTGGTGAGGCTACTTCAAAATTCATATCCAGGTAATACTTTATATATTTTTGAGAATTTTTTATATTGATAGTTGTTGCAGTAGTATAGGGAATATAATTTTTTTTATTCTTTTAGTTTGAATCTCCCTGGCTCGGCTGCTGCTGCTTTGACGTTACTGGGAGATTCTGTTGGTTGTGAAGGGAGGTTTGGTAACTTCTTGAGACCAGAATTAGAACCTCCTTGTAATGCTGCTCATCCCTACAGAACATTAGATGGCACATGTAATAACCTTGACAACAATCTCTGGGGAGCAGGTTTTACAAAGTTTAGACGTATTTTGCCACCTGATTATGCTGATGGTAAGTAATTATTCCCTTTGGTAAATGTTAATGTATTAGTTAATTACCATATTAAAAAATTAAGATTGCCGCATAGTGTGTTTTGAGGTGTAAATGTTTGATGTTCTTTGTAGGCCCCTTCACGTAGCATTTTTACCATCTCAAGTGGTATCTTTCCAACAATTTCATCAAATTTTCAAGTTATTTTCGGGTACAGGCGGCCCTCGGTTAGCGGCAGGGGTTCCGTTCCTGGCCACCGACGCCAAGCGATTTTCGACGCTGAGCGATTTTAAAGCCTACGGCAGCCGCACACCTTCTTTCCAAACTCTAGACCAGTCAAAGGGGCCGTAATCCCACAACGGCGCAATAAGTAAAATTATATTTATGCAGTATAGTACTATAGAATTTACTGTACAGTGCATGTGGGTGTCTAGAGTATGTAAAGATATAATAAAGTTTATACAGTGTACAGGTAGCTGTAGTGTTCAGGTTACAATCATTAGTCTTACGATAGTTCGATTTTATGAGATCAAATTACAATGGCCTAACTTTATCCATCTTCTAGTTACATAAGTTCAATAACAGCAAAAGAGAATGATGAAAGTATGGTTTTAACGTTATACTCGTTGCGTGAACGTGTACAACCATGAACAACCGAACGAGAAAACTACTTTTTTTTGTTTTTTTGTAAGTACAACCGAACTGGATAACATCTGTTTGGCTTGTATTTCGATCATCGTACTACAGTGCAACATTACCGTATTTGTTATAAATGGCGTTATGTATAGAATAGAACTGAGATATCTTAATGTAATAACTTTATTCGCTATAGATCAGAGATCAATATAGATTAAAGATCAATCGGGAAATATACCGTTAAATTTAAACCTAGTTATAACATTAGCTGAGAAAACTGTTCAAGCTGCTAATGACTATTATCGTACATCGGCAACAAGGATAAAACTGCAGTAAACGTCTGCCATCACACACAACCATAGATAAAATTGGGATAAAATCATTTTAATCAAAACTACTGTGCTTGAAAGAACACATTTTACTGTTGGTTTCACGCCGATGTAAGATAAATAACGTAAAGTTTGTATTACGATGATATAAAGGATTACGTATTGCGAACGGAATCACGTAATTTTTTACGCAATAAACATGCCGCCAACGTAATCTGTTAACGAAAAAAATAGTAGTTCACATTCACGAGACATATTCAATAAATATTTCCACCTAAAAACACGCTGTATAAGGAAAAATAACTTTCTCTTATAAGTCGAGTATCTAGATATTCGTTTATGCTAACTAGAAGCAAGAGCATTCGCTCGGAATTGCGTTATGGTGAAACACACTTATTCATCAGCTGATTTCAAACCACAACATTGGCCGCTCCGCGGAATACGGGCTTAAGTTTGCCGTAGTATTTTAAAATACAATAATATGAGAATACATACAATATTCTTGGATACAGTGAAATAATGTATAACTTTTTAAAGGATTTATGGAAAAGATGCGTAATTAATAAAATAACACAATGCATTTTTCGGAACTGGCGGACAAGAACGAACATGAAAAACCATCCCCTGACAACGTGGAGCGTAGTTACAAAGGCTGCCTTAATTTGTATCTTCTTTCTGTACAAAAATGAAAATACCTTAACGCAATATATTTTCGTACACATTTTAAACATAAAAGCATAAATATTTGAAAAATAGACACATCGATCGCTAAATTTGCGCACCTTTTTTTTTTAAACTCTCTATTTTTGGAAGAGCGGCAGACGGCGGCAAAAAAAATGCAAATTAGCGATCGATGTGTCGATTTTATAAATGTTTATGCTTTTACGTTTAAAATGTGTATGAAAATGTATTACGAATAGGGTATTTTTATTTATGTGCAGAAATATGATAAAAAGGCAGCTTTTGAAACTCCCCTTCAAGTTATCGACTACGATGTGTTTTTCAAGTTCGTTCTTGTATGCCGCCGCGGCATACAAGAACGAACTTGAAAAACACATCGTAGTCGATAACTTGAAGGGGTTTCAAAAGCTGCCTTTTTATCATATTTCTGCACAGAAATAAAAATACCCTATTCGTAATACATTTTAAACATAAAAGCATAAACATTTATAAAATACTCATTAATCGCTAATTTGCATTTTTTTTAAATTATATATTCGGAAGAGCGGCAGGCGGCGGCTTACAAGAAAGAACATGAAAAAACATCGTATTTGGTATCGTGAAGGGCAGTTTCAAAAGCTGCCTTTGTATCATATTTCTGTACAGAAATAAAAATGCCTTTCACGTAATAAATTTTCACACACATTTTAAACAAAAGCATGAACAATTATGAATCGACACATCCATAGCTAAATTTGCACTTAGTAACTATATTTTCGGCATAGAACAGCGTCAGAGGCATATATTTTACCCTAATACCTACGTAATAACTCTCCATGAAATTTGTTAATATAATTTGCATAACCTTTATGGTCTGAACGGCATTTCTACATATGTATGAACTCGTTAGACAACGGCGCTAGCGGCGCTGTTAACTGAAATTTGTGCCGTAAAGATACCTTTAAAATGCCTTATTTTTTTAATGAATATTTTTGACGACCGCCGTAAAACCGATTCGCCGTTGAGTGATTGCGCCGTTAACCGCGGGCCGCCTGTATTAAGTTTACCCTAAATGGGAAGATCTTTGTGCAGCTGCTCCAAATCATGAAGTGAATGGAAATGGTTTTTGAAAGTGGTAGTATATGTACTAGTGAAATTAGTATATTTTTGGGTTCAACAGACTTTATATAGAGAATCTTAGTTTCTGGCACCATGCGTACAGACACTGTAATGCCATGTGGAGAAGCTTAATTGTCAAATTATTTTTAGATTTTTGAAATTTAATGTTTCTACAAGATTTGGAGTTTTTAAGAAATTGGTGATTAGTTGGTTGTAAGGGAGAGACTAATCTTTTATTGTGCTATTCTAAGTTTCAGTTAGGGAATTTCAGTTTGTGTACCATAGCATTTACTACCTTGGAACAATTTAGTAGCATAGGGTTAAAACATGTATGGTAAACACTTGGCAAATAAGTTAGTTAAGTGAAGGGGGAAGGCATTGATTGTTCAGGCTGTCTTCAATTATGTTAAGGGGGCCGGCCGGAACCCCTATATATGGAGGTATAGGGCGAAAAATGCAAAGTCATGAAAAAATTCATGGAGCTTCATATGGCAATTGAGAATAAGTATACGAAATATTTCTTCAAAATTCCTCTTGCTTTCGTAGTTAAAGGGTAATTAGTTAACGTAACTCAATAAGCCTAAAACATTGATCCGTACAAGAAAATGCAATATTTCCTCTATCGTAAATTTTGATAATTATTGTCAAAGAAATTGGGAGAAATGGCATCTGTAGACATTCCCCGAGTCGAGAAGGAGACCAGGCTCAGCTACCAAGTCCAGTCCTGATTTAGTGCGATCACAGACTTCGAGTAGTCTACACATTCCATTTCACCTCTGACATACGCCTGCTTTTACGTATGATTATGTATGTTTCGGCAAGAATTTCATCATGCCAATGAGGAAAAGACTCGGAAAAAATCTCGCTAACATACAGACGAAGAAAAATCGCTCTAGTATTACAGAATATCATAATATATGCGTAGTTAATGAAAAGAGAGGGGAGGGTTGCTTAGTAACGCCCCCGTCTTGCTTGACAGCACAAGTCACACTGCACCAAGGCTACGATCTTTGAGCAAAGAGATCTTCATTTATGATAGATAGTTTTGGTTTTTTAAAACTCAAAATGGAATATGAAATTCATAATAATAATGATTTATTAAATTGTCTTTGTAAAAAAAAAAAAAAAAAAAAAAAAAAAGTACGCCTTCGAGTTTCACCTCTTGACATTCTCTTGCATTTACGTTTGTTTATCTTTGTTTCGGGCAAGAATTTCATCATGCCAAAGAGGAAAATACAAGGAAAACCTCTCGCTAACATACAGAAGAAGAAAATTCGCTGTAATAAGCCAAGTTAGTGAAGGGGGGAGAGAGAATTGCGTAGGAAGGAGTGCCCCATCTTGCCTCAACCAGTGCCCCAGGCTGTGATATGAGCAAAGGGATCATCATTTATGATTAAATTATGATAAATAAGTTTTGGTTTATTAATACACAAAAGAAATATACATTCATAATAATCATTATTTATTAACATTGTCTTTATAGAAATACGAAGGAAAACTTTGAACGCCCGTATCTCAAAACTATACTTATTGACCTTCAAAATCTATCTTCTCACTTAGTTTTAAAGCTATAACATTGGAATTTGGTATATAACTCAGAAAGACATTATAGAACAATCAAATAAAGCCCTTTTTTCCAATTTGTTTCGTATTTTTTTTATATATTTTTTTCTCCTGATTTATAGGGTTTATTTTTTTACCATATTGAAAAATTCATATCTAGCAAAAAAATTACTTTTAGAAAAAAAAATTTCATTCGATTGGAGATCTACATCAGGTCTATATATGGTAGTAGTCCCAGGTCTTAATATTAAATATCAAGGGAGGAGATAGAATTTGAAAAATGGTTATTTTCAGGATAAATCGCCCTGGCGTCACAAAACCCAAGGTCAGAGGCGAAAATCATATGCGGTTTGGAGATGTCCCAAGTCACCTTATTAAGTGGTATGAATATCAAAGTCCTGTCCTTAAAAAAGGGCATTAGCCGGCCGGCCCCCTTAAGGGTTATAGAGCTGCCTTATGAATGGTAGTCCTCTTAAAAGGATGTGAACCTAACCACCACCCTTGGGAAGTGTGTGCTGATCACTGCTGCTGTTAAGTTTTGAATACTAAAGTTTCTAGAGTTCCAGACAACTTAAGTCGCTTACCTACTTTGGAACTTAATCTGGTGCTTGTCTCACTTGAGCCCCATATGAACCTTGATGTCGGTAGTCTTGACAGAAGCTTGACCTTAAAGATTGTAATCCTGTTTGACTTTAAGTTCTCCCACTCTTCGAAGAAGCGGTCTTCTGACATAAAACATACCAGAGGTTGGGAGTCTGTAGCCTTAATATTCATCCTTGGAATTTGTGGCAAGGACTCAAAATCACACTGTAAATGATGAAAGGTTTAATTCTCTCTCCTCGCTGGGAGATTTTAACAGCCATCTGGATGAATTGCTTAGTTATCATATAAGGGCACTGCATAGTTGACCTAAAATGGACTCTTTCACCTCAACAGATGCATTGGAGACTTTGTCAGTACAGCAGTACCTCGACATAAGAAAGGCTCAACTTTTGAAAAATTCTAGTTACGAAAGCAAAGACGAAGATTTTTTTGGCTCTACATACGATAATAGTTCAAGTTATGAAAGGTTGTTGCTGTAAAGTCCCGAGATTTGCGCGGACCACAGAGAACAATTTTAAAACTCGCGCGGATCACCGAGAACAATTTGAAACTCGCGCGCTGCCAACTGAGTGGACTTGCCACCATCCTCCCGCTCTCCCATTGGTTCCTGATGCTAGTCACCGCTGTAAGATCCTGCTCTCCTATTGGTCAGCATCTACCCCATGTGCTCTGTATTCTATTGGTAAAAGGATGCTGTAAATTGAAAAACATATTCATTAAATAAATTTAATAAAAAAAAAATTAGGTAAAGATAGAATAAAGATTCGAAATGGTTATTATACTGTTTGGTAGTTTCAGTAGTTGAAGAAATTATGAAAATTTTATACTGTATGTACGGTGTGCTAGGTGAAAGTGGTTGCTTGGCGATCATTCGGTACTCGTAAGTGCTGAATGTAAACAGGTGGTTGGAAGCTTTGTTATAGTTAATGGAGCTTTGTTATAGTTAATGGTTACTTAATAATTATTTGAAATGAGTACATGCAATACATTTAATAAAAGTGAATTAGATATCATAAAATAAATATCTGACTGCTATCATCGAAGCAAACAAATATTTTCTAGAATTCTTTTTCTGTTTTAATATTAAGTTTCATTATAGCTGTCAGTAACTCTCTCATTAGGTAAAGATGGAATAAAGAATAGAAATGGTTATTATACGTTTGGTAGTTTCATTAGTTAAGAGAGAATGAAAATTTGACTGCGAGGAAAAGGGGTTGCTTGGCGATTGTTCGGTACTCTTATGTTCTGAACGTAAACACAAGGTTGGAAGCTATTTTTGTTTAATATGGTTAATGATTAATTATTTGAAATGAGTACATACTGATTATTTATACATTTTATTGGCATATTCTAAGCTTTTAGCTTGGGTTTAGATGTCAGAATCGTAGACTAGGCTACAGTAGCAACTGCTAACCTAGGCTAGGTTTATTGCTAAGAGAGACATGCTAAAGTCCTATAATATATACAGTAAAAATGGGGGTTGAACATTACATGCAGTTGAATATTACTCATGTACAGTATTTTGCCTTTTTGGAGTCCTATTTCTTCAGTCAGATCGGCGTCGTAACCCTAGAACATGTGTTGTAAGCCTGGAAATATAATTTACTGGGGTGTTATTGTAGGGCTTGGAATGAATTAGTTAATTCAAATGTAAACTGCGGTTCAAGATACGAAAAGCTCAGGTTACGAAGGCCGCCTTGGAACGGATTACTTTCGTATGTCGAGGTACCACTGTACAAAGTCCAAGATGCCATAATCTAGGCTGCATGAGGTAATTGGAAAGTCTTCTTCAGTGACATTTTAGTCCAAGCCAAATCAGTCCAAGATTGCTATCATTTTGGCTCCATGAAGTAATTGGACACTGTCGTCTTTAGCCCCTAATGCCAATACAGTGCATGCAAGAACAGTTAACCTTAGGGCTTTAGGTCTTAACTTGGCATTCAGAAAGAACTGGTTTGTTAAGAGGATTTTGAAGGCTGGTTCTTGGCTCTGTCAAACCTCTTGCATCCTTCTCAGTTGACCACAGGTCCTTGGATTATTTTCTTGGGCCCAGTGGTGACTGACTGAATTGTGTAGCTCATCCAGTGCCCCTAGCAGGACAGTTTGTATCTAATGTAAGATGGTATGAAAGTGTCAATATGACTGGTATTTTCCACTTTCCTAAAACTCTTCCTTCTCTACCAGTGGGCAGTGAGAAGATAGATCCTTCATGTGCTGGAACTGGCTAGATGCATGCGAGTGAGCAACCATACTGTTTTTATTAACCTACAAATTATCCTAGATAAATGGATATAACCAATCGGGAGTGTCCTTCCCCTTTAGCAAGGGGGGAGAGGAATAACTAGATTAGGTTGCTACTTTGCTTTATCTAAACAGATAGATCTTAACTGCCTTGCATACAGTGAATCTTGTACATTGTATTTTAGGCAAGTGGTCTTGACTATTGGGTGTGTACACTATAATTGTCAGGTCAGAGGCTTGTTCACTTTAGACACTCATCCAAAAAGCAACACCAGGTGTGCTTGAACCTTAAGTTGGTTACTCTTTCCTCCCACCAAAAGTGAGTGTCCTTATGTTGAAGGCCAGGTTTATTTGGCATATGAGCAAATGAGTTATAAATGGTATTTTTCATAGCTAACAAACCACTGGTTTTAAAGACTGCCCACCTCTAGCTGAATATTTTCTTAGTCTGATCTTTCCTACATAAAACACTCATTCGAGCTACCTACCTGTTCCCATTCCTGTTCCACAAAGCTAAGTCTTTGAACACTCCCACCAACAAGATTGTCGACTTATTATTCCTATAAGACAGAGGTCTATCCTACCCTACCGAAACGCAAGAGCCATGCCGCCTCTATTCCGCTCTGTTTTGTTTGCCTTTTGCACCCCATGTCTCCCTTTTCATCTGTCACATCCTATGACAACATTTTAAATACAGTGAAACCTGTTTTCGTACATAATCTGTTCCAGAACCTCCCACAAAAACTTGAGAAAACCGAAACTATTCCCATAAGGAATAGTGTAAATAAAATTATTGCATTCCCCACACCCAAAAATATTAATACAATTTATAAATAAACACTAAGAAAAAAATGAAAAAATGAAATTACTAATTAAATTAATAAATTATTATTAAACTTAACTCTAACCTTCATGGTAAACTCCTGTCAGCATATGGGAGACAGAGAAGAGGGGAGTGGGAGAGGTTATTTTTTGGAAGGGAATTTGCCTCCAGAAGGATTTCGGGTATAGAGGACCTATCTGGGGTTACTAATGTTTATTGGCACTATCTAAAGTTACTTCCTAGCTTTTTTTTTTTACTGGCATTAGGACCAGCTTGAGAATTGCCGGGCGCTTATCGCTTTACAAACTATCCAGAGAAGTTTTTCTGGTGTTTCTGTAGAATTTGCATAAATGTAGTCAAACATGGCATTCTTTAAAAATGTTGGAGCCTTTGATTACAACTCTTGATAGGATGACACTTTTCCATAATTTTGTTTTATTCCACTTTGCAAACATGTCCTTAATCCCTGAAGTAGGTGGATTATGTATGCCCATAGTTTTCTGAATTTTTCAAAACTGCCTCTGCTGGCCTTAAATTCACTAACAGCAGCGCTTTGTTGTAGGCATTTTCTTGCGATCGGCATGCATTTTCCTCCAACACTTGTAGCAGCTAAGAGTTATTGAATTCTAGTGTTTCTCCCCTATTTTACAACTAGGGCTACTAGCACTAGGAACTTTCTTTGGCCCAATTTAGCATTTGGATTCTATTAAAGGACAAAAAGCACAAAAACTAACAAAAGCAGAATGAACCATGAAAGAAGGGATGCTTTGTTTTGGTGGTATGTATATGGGGCGTGGTCGTGCACTGGGCCCTGAATGACTAGTTCCTGTGTATGAAAACCGGAGATGTACGATAGTGCAATTTCATGGAAAAAGTTTATGAAAACCAAAACTTATGAGGTGTAAGAAAGTTTTAACTGTACTTGAATACACTTTTTAAAGTCTTAACATGTTTCCTAGACATCGAACAATGACCACTTTTCTCCAATACAGAAAATTAAAATAATTCTAAACTAGTATGTAATCACACGTGCACTTTCTCCCACCCCTTGGTCTTCTTAACCTAATCTATATTCTCCAACTCTTTACCCTTGACATGACTTAATATTTTCTCCTAAAACTCTTGATTTGACCAATACATCAGCTGTTTGATATTTTCCTTCTATCCATCTCTCCTTTACTTCCCCAGGTTCTATTTCTCTTTTTGCTGTAATATCTAAGAAATCTTTACAACACCAGTACGAACTCTATTGGAGTCCTTAGTAAACACTTAAAACACTTAATTTTCTCCCTCTCTTCCCACTAATGTTTGAAGTATGTCAATAGTCTCCCACACTGAGCTTTGGCTTCAATGGTGATTTTTGCTACTCCGGGATGTCCTGGAATCCCGGGATGTCCTGGAATCCCGGGATGTCCTGGAATCCCGGGATGTCCTGGAATCCCGGGATGTCCTGGAATCCCGGGATGTCCTGGAATCCCGATGTCCTGGAATCCCGGGATGTCCTGGAATCCCGGGATGTCCTGGAATCCCGGGATGTCCTGGAATCCCGGGATGTCCTGGAATCCCGGGATGTCCTGGAATCCCGGGATGTCCTGGAATCCCGGGATGTCCTGGAATCCCGGGATGTCCTGGAATCCCGGGATGTCCTGGAATCCCGGGATGTCCTGGAATCCCACCATATGGGGCTGCTGCTCTTACCATCTGTTGAGGATATAACTTAACCCTGTTGAGTATAGCCATATTTTAAGTTCCAAAATTAACTTCTGCCTAGGCTTCCCATTCTATTCTTCCAACTTGCTTATTATAACTTCTCCCATTATGTTTTTGGTTTTTCTCAATTTTAAGTTAGTCTTTTCTTTAAAAGCTTGACTTGATTCACTAATGTACGATATTTTGCCATGGTATGTAGGTAGACATTCCTACCACTGATTGATATATTTATATATCTCTACTCTTGTCTTAACACTATTACCTGTAAATCTTCTAGCTTCTGGTTCTCTTATAGATTGTGTACTGCCACTTATGCTCTACTATTACTCCTATATACTTTTTCTCCTTCTTGCAATTTCTTTCTATTTCACTATGGTTTCCTTTTAAAATCCTTCTGCTCCTCCGTAGCAAAAATAAACCTACATGTGTATTCAAAATAGTTTTTTTTTTTTTATTTATTTATTTTTTTTTTCCAAAAGAATATTGGGTTCTAGTCTTCACTCTTGCCTTTAAGATCCTCCACTACTTGTAATACCTTACAATACCATGCTTTTGCTGCATCTTTGAGTTTACTTTTATCCATTATCTGCTGCAACCATCTTCCCTAGGTAGTTTTAAATACTTTTCGTCACCTTGTCTTACATCTGATGTATGACAATTTCCAATGTTTATATTTAGTCAAAATTTTAAAATTTCAGCACTGCTTATAAGATTTTTATTTTTGCCAATCTTACTTTTCATAACTTTTCATAACCTTTCTCCCTGTTACCTTTTCACGTATTATAAATCTTATAGATAGTATAGCTTTTTGTCTTGCCTCGTACATTTTCTTAGTTTGTAGTTTTTTCTTGGCTTATTTTTATTTTTTCAAGTCCTAGCATTGTATGTGTGGGAATCAGCCGAAGATTTGCTTGAAATTTTTCCTGTAAGACTATGTATAGTCCATTCTTAGTTTCATTGTTTATAGCTCTTAATTACATTTCGGTTTTTGAAATTTGGTATATCTAGTAGCTCTCCTCATTAACTTGCTTTCCCCATCTTCCATAGTTTCCTGTACCAAATCTTTTTCTATAGCCTCTGTTTGCATTCTTTCTCCAGCCCACTATCTCCTTTCCTTCCTGCCTACCTACATTTCCTTCATTTGGGGCATGTGATTTCTTTCACTGATTTATCCATTTTAGGTATGTTTCTGGTGATAGTCTTTGAAACCTAGTAAAGTGTTCTAGCAACTTCTCTTAAAGAATATCCAGATACTCCCACTACCTGAGCCCCACTACATTTTGTTATAGAATAACTTTTCTCCCACTACTGCTTCAAATTTGTTTGACTTGAAGGCAATTCTTATTAAGACTTCTTGATAAACATTTCTCTGGCCGTATGCAGTGCATTCAGTGTATCCCTTACCATACCTTTCTGTTTGCCAAACTTTAACTTCTCTCCCACTAATTTAGGCAATGGGGGTTTTTTTTTTCCAAAGCAAAGCCTGTTATTTGTCAAGCAGTTCCTAGCACGTACTACCCATTTTAATGCTATGGCCCAATCCACTTCCTCATCCTTTCATCTTAAAATTTTTTATGCTTTCTTTTCTCTACTCCATTCTTCCATGGAGATTCTGATGCTATGGCCAATGCTTTTAATATTTGCATTTCACCAAATATGGCAAACCACTCAAAGTGCCTTTATAGTGGTTTCTGTTTTATCTTTTTAACCAAAAAGCCTGACAATACCTCATTGCCATATCTACCATTACCAAGAACATTCTATATCTCCCACATTCATTGCTTACTACTTCATTGTTTTACTGAAGAAAATCCTACTACTGGTTTAGTATGTTAAAAACTTTAATTTCTCCTTTTCTCTCAAACCATTAATCCACTGCTTCCTCTGTGAGCTTCAAGGTTTCATCTCTACTTCAGTGACCAAACTGTAGATTTAACTTAATCATTGCACCTTTAATTTCCCTCTCTCTTTCCCCTCCAACGCTCCAGTAAAATTTCTAATATTCCTCCCCAATATTGGTAATCTTGAGTGACCCAGTTTCTTTAAACCATACCTTCATTTCCCCTAATAGGTACTTCTTATAACACAATTTTCTTTAATTGTCCTACCCATTTTACTCATGGTTTTATTTTTATCAGTCACGGTACATCACCTGCATAATTTTTCTTAAAACTAAACTTTCAATATCACTGGTATTTCCATCAACTCCTTTTAACTTGCAATGACACTCCAAAATTGAATTTATAAGGAATTTAAGAGAATTAGACTCAAAGTATCATTCTCCTCTACTCTTTCTGACTCGACCCCACAAAAATGTGTGGTTGCCACAATTCACCAGTCTATTTACATCCTGTCTAAAATGGCATAGACCTCTTCCCAAGTCTCTTCCTTTGGTTTACTAACTTCTCCTATATTAACTACAGGCGGCCCTCGGTTAGTGGCAGGGGTTCCATTCCTGGCTGCCGACGCTAAATGATTTTAAACGCTAGGCGATTTTAAAACCTACAGCTGCCACACATTCCTTCGAAATTCTAGACTAGTTAACAGCGCCCTAGACCAGTCAAACGGCGCCGTAATCCCGCAATGGCATAAGTAAAATTATATTTATGCAGTATAGTACTGTAGAATTTACCGTACAGTAATACTGTACAGTACATTATAGTATTATAAATACTGTAAGTGAAAAAAAACCCTAGCTTCAATCCTTTGGGTGTCTAGAGTATGTAAAGATATAATAAGGTTTTATACAGTGTACAGGTAGCTGTAGTGTTCAAGTTACGATGATTCGTCTTTTAATCAGATTTTATGAAACCAAATTACAATAGCCTAACTTTATCCTGTCTTCTAGTTACATAAGTTCAAAAACAGCAAAAGCAAAAGTGTGATGAAAGTAAGGGTTTAACGTTATACACTTTGCGTAAATGTGTAAGCCATGAACAACCGAACAAGATAAAAAAAATTTTTTTAAGTACAACCGAATTGGATAACATCAGTTTGGCTTGTATTTCAATCAACGTACTATAGTACACTATTACCGTAGTTGTTATAAATGATGTTATGTAGAATAGAACTGAGATATCTTAACACTTACGCCGAAACTGTAAAAATAAAATTGTCTCCCGTGTGCCGGAGGTGTTTCAGAGTGAGCGCGGAAGCGGAAAAAATATATTTTTCAAAAAAATCACAGCGCGCTTAGTTTTCAAGATTAGTTCTTTTTTTTTTTTTTCTTTTTTTTTTCTTATGCCTTTTTTTCTTTTGCCTGAAGTTTAGTATGCAACCATCAGAAATGAAAAAAATTATCATTATCATATATAAATAATGCGATATATGATAGCGCAAAAATGAAATTTCATAAATAATTGTATTCAAATCACGCTGTGCGCAAAACTGTTAAAGGTAACAAGTTACTTTTTATTTCGTTATGTACACTAAATTGCCATCATTTTGGTATATAACACATTGTAAAAAGATAAAAGCAACAGTGAAAATATTATCACAATAATGCATGAATTCGTAACTAGCGGACGTAAACAAATATTTTTTTCAAAAATTCACCATAAAAGGGATTTTGACGTAGGAGAAAACTCTTTCTGGGCGAGGAAGCCGTGTTGTCCTAGAGACTTCCAATTTCTTTCAAAATGAAGACAAATGATTGAATATTACTATACTGTAAGAGTATTAGCTTACAATTGCAGTTTTCGACCATATCTGATGAGTTAAATTTGACCAAATGTCGAATTTTTTTATATATATATTTTTTATATGCAATTATTTCGGAAATAAGAAAAGCTACAACCTTCAAATATTTTTTAGTTTTATTCTACATAAAATTGCTCACATTTTCATATATAAAACTATGAAATGCCTAATATGAAACGGAGCAAATATTCCGAGAATGGTACGTACGCATTTCGGAGATTTGTGGCGGAGAATCCGCGTGCGGAGGGAAGGAAAGATTTTTTTTAAATTAACCATAAATCTAAATATTTTGCTAGAGACTTCGAATTTGTTTCAAGATGAAGATAAATGACTGAATATTACTAGACTGTAAGAGTTTTAGCTTACAATTGCGTTTTTCGACCATTTCGGTAGTCAAAGTTGACCGAACGTGGTTTTTTTTTCTATCGTGATTTATATGAAAGTATTTCAAAAAGGAGAAAAGGTACAACCTTCAATTATTTTTTGTTGTATTCTACATGAAATTGCGCACATTTTCATATATAAAACTTTATGTAACGGATAATTTAAAATGGTGCAAACATTACCACAATCGCACGTATGATTTTTTCGGAAGTTACCGCGCGGACGTAAAGAAAATTTTATTTTTTTCATAAATTCACCATAAATCGAGATATTGTGCTAGACTTCCAATTTGTTGCAAAATGAAGGTAAATGCTTGAATATTACTAGAATATAAGCGTTTTAGCTTACAATTGCGTTTTTTGACCATTTCGGTAGTCAAAGTTGACCGAAGGTTGAAATTTTGGCAATTATCGTTATTTATATGAAAATATCTCAAAACTGATTAAAGCTACAATCATGAGTATTTTATTGTTGTATTCTACATAAAATTACGCACATTTTCATATACAATACTTCATGCAACGGCTAATTTACAATGGTACAAAAATTATGTCAAAGTGACGAAATAATTTCAGAGATGTGTCTGATACTTTTTAGTGTGGCAAGAAAGAAATTCGCGCTTGCGCGCCTGCGTAACGATTGTAAACAAAAAAACTCCTTGATCCATGAACTCCCAGCATCCCCCAAGGCGCGTGATTCAAAAGTTTTAGGCTGGTAGGCCTGTAAGTATTTTTCCGCGAATTTTAAAAAAACTTTTGTAAGTAGACGTAAAATACGTCCAGTCGGCACACGGGAGACAAAAAATGTCGACGTAAAATACGTCCAGTCGGCGTAAGAGGGTTAATGTAATAACTATTCGCTATAGATCAAAGATCAATCTGGAAATCTACTGTTAAATTTAAACCTAGTTCTAACTGAAGCTGAGAAAACTGTTCAAGGTGCTAATGACAATTATCGTGCATCGGCAACAAGGATTCAACTCCAGTAAATGTGAGCCATCAAACACAACAGTAGGCAAAATTGAGATAAAATAGTATTAATCAAAACTCTGTTGGAAAGAACCCATTTTACTGTTGGTTTCACGTCTATATAAGATAAATAACTAGGTTCGTATTACGTTATATAAAGGAAAATTGCGAACGGAATCACATTTTTTTAACGCAATAAACATGCCGCCAAAGTAATGTTAACGAAAAGAAAGTTCACAATCACGAGACATATTAAATCCATATTTCCACCTAAAAACACGTCGTATGAGGAAAAATGACCTTGTCTCATAAGTAAAGTATCTAGATGTTCGTTTGTGCTAACCAGTAGCAAGAAAACAAACTCTTATTCGCCATCGGCTGATTTCAAACCAAAACATTGGCCGCTCCAGAATACTGGCTTAGATTTGCTGTAGTTTAGTACGGACTTGATTTGCTGTAGTATTTTATAATACAATAATGAGAATACATACAATATTGGATACAGTGAAGTAATATATAAATTTTTAAAGAATTTATGGAAAAGATGCATATTAACTTCTCTTTTGTGCATATCTTAATTTTCGTCGCCATGCATTTTTCGGAACAGTGGTGGACAAGAATGAACCTGAAAAAGCATCCTCTGACAACGTGGAGGGTAATTACAAAAGCTGCCTTAATTTGTATGTTTATGTACAAAAATAAAAATACCCTACGTATATATATATTTTCATGCATACCTTAAACATAAAAGCACGAAAATTTATTAAATACACATCTATCACTAAATTTGCATTTTTTTTAAACCATATTTTTGGAAGAGTGGCTGGTGGCTGCTTACAACAAAAAACATGAAAAAACATTGCAAATGATAACGCAGAGGGCAGTTTCAAAAGCTGCCTCAGTATCATATTTCTGCGCAGAAATATAAATATCCTATATAATACATTTTCATGCACATTTTAACCCTCTT